>NC_134357.1:549382779-549727449 GCF_048569485.1 Anomaloglossus baeobatrachus | reverse complement strand
TTAACCGAAATGAAAAAATTTCATATTAACAATAACAAGAAAGAATTAAATATATATATTTATCTACATGACTCTTCTATTTGTTTGTGTATATTATACTTATATATTATTAATTTATATTAAAATATAAGAATGCATGAGTGAAAATATAGAGCAATCATATGGGGTCTCACAAGTTTAATATCAATATGATACAATATTATATTGTTGTATTAAGGTGGAAAAAATACTTTGAGTGAACAGTGAGTGATCATAAAATTTCCATTAAGATTTTTCACAAAACTGGAAAACCACTAATTTATATAAAATTAGTTAAAGTAATTCACATTTGTCATATTTATACAAGAAACATGAAAAATTGTATACAGATTCATCAGACATTGTGACAAATGCCATATCAAATAGTCCATTTTGATTGAAATAAAGCAGTTAATTTCGTTTGGAAACAATAAGAGAAATTCCTTTGTATTAAGCCAGTATCTCAGTTGCGACTTTTTGGGGAAACTCCAGGTCAGATTCAGTTGGGAAGTTCGTATCATTGTAGATCAATGTGAACAAAGTCCTACATCGATTTAATTCAAGCATCATTTTGTGAAGAAAAAAAAAAAAAAATTATAAAAAAATATATAGTAAAATTGAGGCGTTCTTTTACAAGATGTTTCTGTAGAATACAAAAGTATTTTAGTTTTAAACAAGATCAGATTAACATTAACAAAATTGTTTCAGGTATAACAACAATTTGGTCAAGAAAGGACTTTGTACCACTGCACTATTATACAGATTATCACAATAATTAAAAAACATGGCACATTAGCAGCCAGAACCTTTATCAAATTTGTCAAATATTTTAGGCAAAATCAAGTGGCCAATTCAAAATCCTTGACACAGTAATATTGCAAATTACTATTAATCACTGCAAAGAACAGATAGTATTAGATTAGCCGCCTAAAATGGTCTGAAAGGTAAATGAGTAAACAGACCAGTGACACACTGGACCGGAATGTTGCTGTGAACAAGCAGGCACACCCATGTCATAAAACTGCCATGATACTGCACAGTATTTCCATCTACACCAAAAGTCTCCACAAAAGGGGAAATAGAAGAAAAAGTGACACTCATCGCATGAAAGAAAGACTATAATTGCGATTTAGATCATAGTGCAGTGACATTACAAACTAATTGCAATACAAAGCCCAGACATTAATAATGTAGCATTATATCGCGTCTGAGATTCAAGCCATGGGGAACTGGTATTCAATTGGAAAATCCACCATGCCTCTCTATTTCTCAGACACTCATCGCATGAAAGAAAGACAACAAATGGCTAGGTCAATGCAAGAAGCTACATTACATCGCTTTGGAAATAAAGCAGGGAAAATACTGGCCAACTTAGCGAAAAATAGGATTATAACTCAGGGACCCATGCAAATAAAAAATCAAAAGGGGGAGATACACAAAAACCCTAAGACAATAATTTAGACTTTAGGCACGTATTATAGAAACCTTTATTCGTCGGAAAAGCGAGACAAATTTCCCGATAATAATCTTTTATCTAAAGTGACACTACTTCGACTCACAGAAGAGCATCGCACTTTTCTGAATGCCAAAATTACGGGGGAAGAAGTATTGGGGACAATCAACTCCATGCATAATTATAAAGCCCCTGGCCCTGACGGATTTACGGGAGAATTCTATAAAACAGTAAAGGAAGAGATCTTACCTATATTACTAGAGCTGTATAATAGCATACTAGACGGTAATGCGTCTTTCCAAAATAATAACCGGGCATATATAAAATTGATCCCTAAACAGGGGAAGGACCCGAAGGATCCGGGTTCGTATAGGCCCATATCACTTATCAACCTAGATATGAAGATAATGTCAAAGATTATGGCAAATCGTCTAGCTATAATTCTTCCCCAACTGATTTCCCCAGCACAGGCCGGTTTCATTCAGAAAAGATCAGGGACACTAAATATTAGAAAAGTTCTTCTTGTCCTGGATAGGGTTAACCTTCGGCCTCTGAAAGGAGAATCTCCCGCTTTGCTTACAATAGATGCCGAGAAAGCCTTTGATAATATTGAGTGGTCATGGCTTTATAGAGTTCTAGATGAAATGCGTTTTTCGGGGTCATTTTATACCTACATTAGAGAAATTTACACAAATCCGAAAGCTCAAGTTTAGGCTGCTTTCACACTACGTCTTTTTAACATGCGTCCTGAACGTTTTTTTAACGCAGAAACGGATCCAGTGCAAATGCGTTTTCATTTCAATGCATTTGCAATAGACTCGCGTTAACATGCGTTCACCTGCGTTTGCGTGCGTTATAGTGAGGATCCAGCGACTTGCAGTTTTTTAACATCTTTCAAAAACGCTACTTGTAGCGTTTTTGAGCTGCGTCCAACTTCTGCAAATCGCTGGATCCTGACTAAACAGCATGCAAACGCATGTGAACGCTGGCATGCTGATAGGCAGGATCCTGCTTGCTCTACTGAGCATGCACAGAAGCCAGCCCCGTGATCAGTCTATCTCTCTCCTACCTCTCTGTCTCTCTCCTCCCTCTCTCTCTGTCTCTCCCCCTCCCTCTCCTGTCTCTCTCTCCCCCACCTGAGAGCTGCGGACACTCGTAACCAAGGTAAATATCGGGTAACCACTTATCTTAGTTACCCGATGTTTACGTTGGTAACGTGTGCAGGGAGCCCAGCTCCTAGCAGCTGCAGACGCTTGTAACCAAAGTAAATATCGGGTATCCAAGCAAGTATACCCGATGTTTACCTTGGTTACGAGCCTCGCAGCTGTCAGATGCCGGCTCCCAGTCTGGCACATTTAGTTCCCATCACTCCCGATCACATGACTCCAATGCCCGCCCCTAAACATCCAGTGACAGGATCCTGTAAAGTAACACATGCGTTTGCATGCGTTTTTTGCTGTAAAAGCAGGATCCGCTTTTGCAGCAAAAAAACGTTCAGGACGCATGTTAAAAAGACGTAGTGTGAAAGCAGCCTTACATTCCAGGATATCTGTCAGCCCCTTTTCCGTTACTGAAAGGAACCAGACAGGGTTGCCCCCTTTCCCCATTACTTTTTAATCTGGCTCTGGAACAATTGGTACGATTGTTATCTACACAGCGCACCTTCCACGGTATTTCTGTAAATAATAGACAAATTCAGTCAGCTTTTTTTGCGGATGACATTTTGCTTTTCCTTTCGAATCCAGCTCAGCAGGTCCCCGAGATTTTACAAATTTTGCGAGAGTTTGGAGCGTACTCAGGCTTCAAGATTAATGCGTCAAAGTGCGAGCTTCTATACCTGGGAGGGACAAATGTTCAAACACGGGAGCAGAACCCTTTTGAAGGAATTACAGTGGCTAAGTCATATATCACATACTTGGGAGTTAAAATAGGTAAGGTTCCTGCAACCCTTTATAGTCTAAACTATCCACCCCTTCTGAGCCAAATAGAGCAAGATCTTAAAAGATTGCACGACCTTCCATTGAACCTAATTGGTAGAGTCCACCTAATTAAGATGATGTCGATATCAAAATTAATGTATCATCTTCAAACACTTCCCCTGCTTCTCAAGCATAAAGATATTGTCCAGCTAAATAGAGCTTTTTCACACTTCATTTGGAGGGGGAAACGCCCTCGTATAGGGCTTAAGAAGTTGATGGCATCTAAGGTTCATGGAGGTCCGAGTTTGCCGAACATTTGGGGTTACAATATAGCCTGTTTGACTAAATATACAGTTAGGTCCAGAAATATTTGGACAGTGACACAATTTTCGCGAGTTGGGCTCTGCATGCCACCACATTGGATTTGAAATGAAACCTCTACAACAGAATTCAAATGCAGATTGTAACATTTAATTTGAAGGTTTGAACAAAAATATCTGATAGAAATTGTAGGAATTGTACACATTTCTTTACAAACACTCCACATTTTAGGAGGTCAAAAGTAATTGGACAAATAAACCAAACCCAAAAAAAACATTTTTATTTTCAATATTTTGTTGCGAATCCTTTGGAGGCAATCACTGCCTTAAGTCTGGAACCCATGGACATCACCAAACGCTGGGTTTCCTCCTTCTTAATGCTTTGCCAGGCCTTTACAGCCGCAGCCTTCAGGTCTTGCTTGTTTGTGGGTCTTTCCGTCTTAAGTCTGGATTTGAGCAAGTGAAATGTATGCTCAATTGGGTTAAGATCTGGTGATTGACTTGGCCATTGCAGAATGTTCCACTTTTTTGCACTCATGAACTCCTGGGTAGCTTTGGCTGCATGCTTGGGGTCATTGTCCATCTGTACTATGAAGCGCCGTCCGATCAACTTTGCGGCATTTGGCTGAATCTGGGCTGAAAGTATATCCCGGTACACTTCAGAATTCATCCGGCTACTCTTGTCTGCTGTTATGTCATCAATAAACACAAGTGACCCAGTGCCATTGAAAGCCATGCATGCCCATGCCATCACGTTGCCTCCACCATGTTTTACAGAGGATGTGGTGTGCCTTAGATCATGTGCCATTCCCTTTCTTCTCCAAACTTTTTTCTTCCCATCATTCTGGTACAGGTTGATCTTTGTCTCATCTGTCCATAGAATACTTTTCCAGAACTGAGCTGGCTTCATGAGGTGTTTTTCAGCAAATTTAACTCTGGCCTGTCTATTTTTGGAATTGATGAATGGTTTGAATCTGGATGTGAACCCTTTTTGTATTTACTTTCATGGAGTCTTCTCTTTACTGTTGACTTAGAGACAGATACACCTACTTCACTGAGAGTGTTCTGGACTTCAGTTGATGTTGTGAACGGGTTCTTCTTCACCAAAGAAAGTATGCGGCGATGATCCACCACTGTTGTCATCCGTGGACGCCCAGGCCTTTTTGAGTTCCCAAGCTCACCAGTCAATTCTTTTTTTCTCAGAATGTACCCGACTGTTGATTTTGCTACTCCAAGCATGTCTGCTATCTCTCTGATGGATTTTTTCTTTTTTTTTCAGCCTCAGGATGTTCTGCTTCACCTCAATTGAGAGTTCCTTAGACCGCATGTTGTCTGGTCACAGCAACAGCTTCCAAATGCAAAACCACACACCTGTAATCAACCCCAGACCTTTTAACTACTTCATTGATTACAGGTTAACGAGGGAGACGCCTTCAGAGTTAATTGCAGCCCTTAGAGTCCCTTGTCCAATTACTTTTGGTCCCTTTAAAAAGAGGAGGCTATGCATTACAGAGCTATGATTCCTAAACCCTTTCTCCGATTTGGATGTGAAAACTCTCATATTGCAGCTGGGAGTGTGCACTTTCAGCCCATATTATATATATAATTGTATTTCTGAACATGTTTTTGTAAACAGCTAAAATAACAAAACTTGTGTCACTGTCCAAATATTTCTGGACCTAACTGTATATTGGATTGGATTAAAGGCTCTAGGCATTATTCAGCGTTGGAGCTTGAGAGAGACTATGCACAACCTTGGGATCTGGTGGCATTACTTCATACTAGGCAGGCTAATCTCTCAGTGAAAATCAAGCACTCTTCCTTATTTAAAGACACGATTGCAGCGTGGAAGGCGTTGAGGAAAAATTACAAACTTCCCCATAAAATATCCAAATACTTGCCTATATGGGTGAATCCGGAGTTTGTGCAGGGGACAAGCAATAAGTTGTTTTGAAGATTGGAAGGTGAGGGGTATAAGGACTGTTGCTCATCTCTTGCACACCTCAGAGCCTAGATGGTTGAGTAGAGACGAAATAATAGCGCAGTATGGCTTGGGGCCTAACCAACTAATCCAATATGACCAAGTGAGATATAGTGTTATGACTCAGTTGCATGATGTGACCCAGAAGGTACTATTTAACTCTTTTGATTGTCTGGTAAAGAACTCAATAACTTCATCATCTATCTCTTTTCTTTATGGAGCCATGCGTGATCTATTAATAGGACAGCACCCGGAAGTGTTTTTTAAATCTTGGGAAAAACAATTTGAGGACCTGTCTATGGGGTTAAAAATTAGGGGAGGGTGGAATGCTCTTCGTAAATCAATTTTAAATGAGCATTGGCGAGAAACCCAATTTAGAATTATGCACAAGGCAATTTATGGTTTTAATCTCCCTCCATCAGCAACAAAGCCAGACAGGCTTACATTTTGTCCTAAATGTAAGAGTAGTGGAACTGATCTCCTTCACGGGTTGTGGTCCTGCCCCCATTTGAGTCCATTATGGTCACAGATCAAAAGTTGTATACAAAAGGTGTGGGGTCTTGAAGTTCGGCTCTCACCTGGGTTTGCTCTTTTTCACCATTGGGAGGAGGGGAACGATACTAAAGGGAAGATGACTAACCCACCCAGACTTATACATGTGATACTTCTGGCAGCCAAGAGAGCGATACTAAAAAATTGGTTGGAGTCTAGGGTCCCCACGATTGAAGAGATCTTGGGTCAGCTCATGCATCTTCTTGAAATAGAAGGATTGGATGCAGAAAGGAGGGCGGATAGAATACAACAGCACTTTAACAAATGGAAGAAATTCATACTGGCCTATTGTACTCGGGAGGAGATAGTCAGGATTATGTTACCTTTCAAAGACACAGTCTGGTATCATACTGAAAAATTGAAGGATACATTGGATGGCTTGGAGGTGGGGGAGGAAAGACCGAAAGGTGACTAAAAGGAGAGGGGGAAATAACCGATTTGAGTGGGACTTCTTTATTGTATGTCATTACCATGTTCACAAGGGTTCAATGGGGGGAATGATAAGAATGATGGGTTAAGGGGTCGCTGCTTTCCTTTGCTTTATCTTGCCATGTTACGGTTATTGATTTTAAAAACTGGTATGGAATTTGGGATGATCAAACATGACAATGTAATGTTTTTGAATTGAATTTACAATGCTGAATTCGCTTATGCCAGTGTTATGTTATTGAAAAATTTGAATAAAAATATAGTTAAAAAAAAAGAGTTTTATTTAGAATAAAGATAAAATTAAAAAGACATAGATAAAGATATATGGTGAAAGGCGTATATGGGACCACAATGAATATGAGAGAGGGATCTGACCTGTTTGAGAAGGGTGCAATTAAATCTTGCTCAGAATCATATCTAGTAGTACAAGGTGTTGCATAACATTACAGAACAGTCTAAGGCCATGTTCACACTGGGCGTTTTTGCGTTGGTTATTCTGCATGGTTTTTGCCTTGGTTTTATGCAAATCCATGCTATTAAAATGCTGCCTTTCACAGTCCCAGCAAAGTCTATGAGATTACAGAAATCTCATGCACACATACAAAATACCTGCGGTGTTTTCCTGACAATTTTGTCATCCTTGGTTTTTGCAGCATTTTTAAAAGAGAGAACAATTCTTTCAGCGGTTTTGCCTTGGTTTTTCACCCTAGTGATGGGTGGACTCACAGATACCCCGGATGGCGGGTCTAACCGGGATAATAAAAACCCATTTCCATCCCAGAATTGATCGAGGATATCTAGACGGACGCCGGTCCCCTTAAAATATGGGGACCAGAATCCGGCTCTTAAAAATTGTGCTGGAAAGGATAGGGGTATTGGAGCAGGAGCGTTATACTTACCGCGGTTGTACTCCAGGGGCGCGTCTGACTGCAACCAATCACATACAATGGTGGGTGGGGAAAGCAGTGAATATGCATGAGGCTAATGAGAGGCCCCAGAAGTAGAAGGAGGGGCTGCGGGATCAGGTACAGCCGCACCGGTGACTGGTAAGTATAGCGCATTTAATTTTTCTTTGTTTTTTTTTTTTTCTTATTACATGAGTACCAGATCTAGATCAATACTACTTTGAACCCCCGCGGGTCTGGACTTGGTCTGGCCATCACTACCAGAGGAAGTGCAAAAAACTCTGTAAAAATGCCATAAAAACTGCCTGCCAAAACCAAAGCTTGGCCGAAACCATACCAAAAACGAAGAAAACCACCAGGAGACTTCCTGCTACAAGATAAGGTTTTGCTTCAGAAAAAAACGCCGCAAAAACGCCCAGTGTGAACATAGCCTTATGGTATGTCCACACCATCAGGGTTTGCAGCATTTTGGATGCAGAGTGTTTTCATTGCATCCAAAATGCTGTGTTGTACATTACAATCACAGTGGATGGGATTTATAGAAATCTCCTGCCCACTGTGCTTCTTTTTCATACAGTATAAACTGACATGCGGTGAGGCTTTCCAAACTGCAGCATGCCAATTTATGCTTGTGAAGATGCAAAAGTCTGCAGTGTCCTGAATCCTGAGCCTAGACACAGGCAATTGCGTTCTCCTGCGGAGAACACTGATGTCTCTGCAGAGGGGAAGACACTGCGTCTAGAACGCAGTGTCTATGGATCATGTGGACGTACCCTAACAATAACTACAGGCTTAGCATTGCTCAATACTTGATCCAGCATTGAGGTGCTCGGCTATGCTCACGGGTGCCAATCAACAAGCTGGGATTACCTGTCATACACGGGATTTATATAAGACCCAGTGACGCAGCGAACGCGATCTCTCCTCTGGAAGCAGTTCAGGAAGATTTGGTTTAGTAGGGAGAGCTTAGATTATAGCGGGCATATAGGCAGGGTTTAATTGCTAGTACAGTAATTGTATATCGCTGCTCCACCATTAAAACAAAAGTCCACTTCAGGGCAACATACTGTTTTTTCTCTAGTTGTTGCCTGCATTCAGTATAGGAATAGCTGGTTGAGAAGGGATAGTAAATAATAAATGTAATAAACACCATGGGGTACCTCCTATTTTTGATAACCAGGAAAGGTAAAGCAGACAGCTGGGGGCCGATATCGGCCTGGAAAGATCCATGGTTATTTGGACCTTTTCAGGCTAAAAATAGCAGCCTGCAGTGGCCCTAGAGGTAGGGCATCACATTAGATGCACCAATTCTGGCTCTTCGCCTCAGCTTTTCCCAATTGCTCTGGTGCATTCGCAATCAGGGTAATGGTATTTTGTGTTAATGTCAGCTGTGTCAGCAGGCATCAAGTACTGGTGTTAGTAATGGGGGTGTCTGATAAGACGCTTCTCTATTACTAACGCAGTAAGTTAAAAAGAACAAGTAAAATACAAACAAATCCTTATAAAAAAAATAAACACACCCCGATTCAAGCCCTGGTTCGCTAATTTATTTTAAAAAAATAAAATAAAACATGGAGGTCCGAAATAGTCCACCAAATCCGACATGGTCCACAAA
The DNA here is from genome assembly GCF_048569485.1 of Anomaloglossus baeobatrachus. Lineage (NCBI taxonomy): Eukaryota > Metazoa > Chordata > Amphibia > Anura > Aromobatidae > Anomaloglossus > Anomaloglossus baeobatrachus. Next base: position 549,718,257 of record NC_134357.1, on the reverse strand, counting down.
TGGAAACCTATAGATGCATCCAGGCGTCTTCCCCATCCTGTTCCCATTCCATTTGAGCTCTGTTTCTATCAATTTTAGCAATTTTCCTGTCAGCCCAGCCCTTCTGGGGGAGTCTTCTGGAAAATTGCTTGAGTTTCCCATTTACTTCTATTATACTCTGTTCTCGAATCAAGCAGGTCCAAGTGTGGCGCCCCTGAGGCTCTGGTTGCCACGAGGTACTTCACCTCAATTAAGGTGCGGTAGCTATTTCAGGTAAGGAGGGGGTAAATCACCGGTGTTCCATATTCACACACTACATACAACTTAGGAGCCTTCACACAGGGTAGGTAGGCTCAGGATAGGCAGGGGGGTGGCCATAACAATCATGGGACCTCCCGGTCACTGAAGCCAGCCACCTTAGTGGGGCGGGTTTCACTTGGGGTAGAAATAGACACAACACACTGACATCAAGAGCCATCGTTCTGGCAAGCCATCTCTGACAACTTGGACTTTACTGGGCCCGGGGCTTGGATCAGGAGCTCAGCCAGGGTACCTAATGGCAGAGAGGGACACCCTAGAAATAGGACTCTCACTCATTACCGGTGGTGACCCCCTTACCGGATCTGGGATTGACCTGAGCCCATCATGGCAGCTGGCAGCTGAATTTGTGAGTAAACTACACCCTGAACCCGCAGAGACCGCGTTGACTCATCCTTACCAGCGTTGCCGCCATGCGCTTAGTTGCCAATGGCAATTATAACCCTCACCATCCACCTGGGACCCGCTCCGCTTGTGGGGAGCAACACCATCCCGGCTGTCATAACACCTGCCTCAGCGAGGAACCTGGCAGCGGCGGCTTCTCTCTGACCGCATACCACAGGTGGCGTCACGACAAACCTTTCCCAATAATCCGCTTCCCTCAACATTAACTGTATGCCTCGGGGCAACGGAACCAGGCAAGGCCATCCTTGACAATGCCTGACCCGACCCAAAATGGCCCCGGCGACGAGTAGGTTAACCACCTGCCCCGTGGGGCACTACACAAGTTTCTGACTTGATCAATTCGAGTACTGAGCGCTCAAGCATTTTACTGCTCAATCGTTACTAATTATAAGAGCTGTATTGATTAATTTCTTTATAATACCAAATGCATACAACAATATACAACCCCTGGCAAAAATTATGGAATCACCTGGCTCTGAGTATTTTCATTCAGTTGTTTACTTTTGTTTAAAAAAAAAAAAAAAGCAGATCACAGACATGGCACAAAACTAAGTCATTTCAAATGGCAACTTTCTGGCTTTAAGAAACACTAAAAAAAATAATGAAAACATAATATGCTAGCCAGTAACTGTTACTATTCAAGACCAAAACAGGGGGAAAAAATATGGAATCCCTCAAATATGAGGAAAAAATTATGGAATCACCCTCTAAATTTTCATTCCCAAAACTAACACCTGCATCAAATAAGATCTGCTCCTTAGTCTGCATCTAAAAAGGAGTGATCACACCTTGGAGAGCTGTTGCACCAAGTGGACTGACATGAATCATGGCTCCAACACGAGAGATGTCAATTGAAACAAAGGAGAGGATTATCAAACTCTTAAAAGAGGGTAAATCATCACACAATGTTGCAAAAGATGTTGGTTGTTTACAGTCAGCTGTGTCTAAAATCTGGACCGAATACAAACAACATGGGAAGGTTGTTAAAGACAAACATACTGGTAGACCAAGGAATATATCAAAGCGTCAAGACAGGAAACTTATAGCAATATGTCTCCAAAACAGGAAATGCACAGCAAAACAAATAAGGAACAAATGGGAGGAAATTGGAGTTAATGTCTGTGACCGAACTGTAAGAAAAAACCTAAAGGAAATGGGATTTACATACAGAAAAGCTAAACAATAAAAAGATGACTGCCTGAAGAAAACATGTAAATTTCCACAGTCATTGATGATATGGGGCTGTATCTCAGGTAAAGGCACTGGGGAGATGGCTGTCATTACATCTTCAATAAATGCACCAAGTTTACATTGAAATTTTGGACACATTTCTTATCCCATCAACTGAAAGGATGTTTGGGGATGATGAAATCATTTATCAAGATGATAATGCTTCCTGCCATAGAGCAAAAACTGTGAAAACATTGCTTGAAAGAAGACACATAAGGTCAATGACATGGCCTGCAAATAGTCTGGATCGCAATCCAATTGAAAACCTTTGGCGGAAGTAAAGAAAATGGTCCATGACAAGGCTCCAACCTGCAAAGCTGATCTGGTAACAGCCATCAGAAAAAGTTGGAGCCAGATTGATGAAAAGTATTGTTTGTCACTCATTAAGTCTATGCCTCAGAGACTGCAAGCTGTTAGAAAAGCCAGAGGTGATGCAACAAAATACTAGTGATGTATTGGAATGTTCTTTTGTTTTTGTTTTTCATGATTCCATATTTTTTTTTCCTCATAATTGAGATTCCATAATTTTTTCCCCCTGTTTGGTCTTGAAAAGTAACCGTTACTGGCTAGCACATTATGTTTTCATGATTTATTTTTTTTTAGTGTTTCTTAGAGCCAGAAAGTTGCCATTTGAAATTACTTTAGTTTTGTAACAGAGGTCACCAGAGGCTAAAACTAGAAGTGTTACAACGGTCTCAAGATGATACAGGACCGACACCTCTAAATCTGCGAATGACTCGCACAAGTGCAATGTGAGAAAAACTCGCATTGCACTTGAACCAATGTTTTTCAGTGAGGAAGAGCAGATGGTCAGCTTTTTTCTCATCCAGATTCTAGATGAGTGAAAAGTCACAGCATGCTATGATTGTCAGCGAGAGACGTGTCACTCGCACCCATACAAGTCTATGGGTGCAAGTGAAACGTTGGACTGCGCTCTGATGACATCCGAGTGCAGTGCGATAATCGCATCAGCTGACAATGGAGGAGATGGGAAGATTAGTCCCTCTCTCCTCCGCAGCTGTGATCCGATTGCAGGATCGGATCACAGTTGCATGACACATGGCTTATGCTGGCAGCACAGCGGGCGCCAAGGGTGATTAGCATATTGCATCCAATGCACTCGCATCAAATGCTATACGATCACGTGAATCCAGCCTTAAAGCAGGACTTCGGAATGGCTGTTAGTGGTGACATCTCCCAATATCTCAGATATATGGATTCATTAGTCTCTTTGGTAAATGGCACATGTAATGAAGGAAGATCCAGACCATTGACTGTTGGGCTGATCTATAAATTGTGGTGTAAAATAAAGAAAATCGGGTAGACATGAAGGCCTCACTTTATATACAGTCATATGAAAAAGTTTGGGCACCCCTATTAATGTTAACCTTTTTTCCTTATAACAATTTGGTTTTTTTGCAACAGCTTTTTCAGTTTCATATATCTAACAACTGATGGACTGAGTAATATTTCTGGATTGAAATGAGGTTTATTGTACTATCAGAAAATGTGCAATCTGCATTTAAACAAAATTTGACCGATCTAAAAGTATGGGCACCCTGATCAATTTCTTGATTTGAACACTCCTAACTACTTTTTACTGACTTACTAAAGCACTAAATTGGTTTTGTAACCTCATTGAGCTTTGAACTTCATAGGCAGGTGTATCCAATCATGAGAAAAGGTATTTAAGGTGGCCACTTGCAAGTTGTTCTCCTATTTGAATCTCCTATGAAGAGTGGCATCCTGGGCTCCTCAAAACAACTCTCAAATGATCTGAAAACAAAGATTATTCAACATAGTTGTTCAGGGGAAGGATACAAAAAGTTGTCTCAGAGATTTAAACTGTCAGTTTCCACTGTGAGGAACATAGTAAGGAAATGGAAGAACACAGGTACAGTTATTGTTGAGCCCAGAAGTGGCAGGCCAAGAAAAATATCAGAAAAGCAGAGTAGGAGAATGCTGAGAACAGTCAAGGACAATCCACAAACCACCTCCAAAGACCTGCAGCTTCATCTTGCTGCAGATGGTGTCAATGTGCATCGGGCAACAATACAGCGCACGTTGCACAAGGAGAAGCTGTATGGGAGAGTGATGCGAAAGAAGCCGTTTCTGCAAGTACGCCACAAACAGAGTCGCCTGAGGTATGCAAAAGCACATTTGGACAAGCCAGTTACATTTTGGAAGAAGGTCCTGTGGGCTGATGAAACAAAGATTGAGTTGTTTGGTCATACAAAAAGGCGTTATGCATGGAGGCAAAAAAACCACGGCATTCCAAGAAAAGCACTTGCTACCCACAGTAAAATTTGGTGGAGGTTCCATCATGCTTTGGGGCTGTGTGGACAATGCCGGCACCGGGAATCCTATTAAAGTTGAGGGTCGCATGGATTCAACTCAGTATCAGCAGATTCTTGACAATAATGTGCAAGAATCAGTGACGAAGTTGAAGTTACGCAGGGGATGGATATTTCAGCAAGACAATGCTCCAAAACACCGCTCCAAATCTACTCAGGCATTCATGCAGAGGAACAATTACAATGTTCTGGAATGGCCATCCCAGTCCCCAGACCTGAATATCATTGAAAATCTGTGGGATGATTTGACGCGTGCTGTCCATGCTCTGCGACCATCAAACTTAACTGAACTGGAATTGTTTTGTAAACAAGAATGGTCAAATATACCTTCATCCAGGATCCAGGAACTCATTAATAGCTACAGGAAGCGACTAGAGGCTGTTATTGTTGTAAAAGGAGGATCTACAAAATATTAATGTCACTTTTATGTTGAGGTGCCCATACTTTTGCACCGGTCAAATTTTGTTTAAATGCGGATTGCACATTTTCTGTTAGTACAATAAACCTCATTTCAATCCAGAAATATTACTCAGTCCATCAGTTATTAGATATATGAAACTGAAATAGCTGTTGCAAAAAAACAAATTGTTATAAAGAAAAAAGGTTAACATTAATAGGGGTGCCCAAGCCCAAACTTTTTCATATGACTGTACATCTGTGTGGAGCAACCGGACCCCACCTGAATTCTCACAACTATGAGTCTGAAAATTGGATTTCATCTAGACTTTAGCCATATATTGTTCAATGAATCTTTCTGTTTGTTTCAGCAATTACAGGAAGAATTTTCCCTCCATCTTAAGCTTCATTCACACCTCAGTATTTTGCATCGGTGTTTGTGTGCCAAAGCACAAGGTCTGTGTTTTGGAGACACTTCTGTTTTTGGCATACAAATACTGATGAAATACTAATCAAAAACTGATGTGTAAATAAGGCCTTAATGTGTTTCACATCTTTTCATGTACAAATAGGATAAAAATCCCTAAATGCAGCCAAACATGAAGCTGAGCTCATTCTGCTATCAGTGATTGTTCTTGTACACAGTTTTTCAGTATTATTGATTAGATTTTCATCAGAGCTTAGTGGAGGTTTCTCAAACTTCTAATAATATACAGCCTGTGAAATACAGGCAGCACATGGATGGCACCGGAGTACTATCCAATTTTTTTCATGGACCCATAGACTTGTATTGGCAAATTTTGATCCAAAACGTGACTCAAAATTGGCATTTTCCAGTGATTTTGTGTGAACCACTTGGTCTGCAAATATACACGGACGTGTAAATAACTCCATAGACTATAAGTGCGAGTTCTATATAAGAAAGACACGGATAGAATTTGTACAAGAAAAACAGACAATTGAATAAGTGCTAAGAAAAAGTATATTGTGACAGCTATAAATCATCCATAGGGGATATATGACCCCTCTGTTTCTCCACAAGGTCGGCATATGTACAGAGGCCAAAGGTGGGAAGTGCTTAGCGGAAGCTGCAGATTTTATACACATCTGCCGGATTAGAATTGTTAAAGGGAACCTGTCAGGTCCCATATGTGTTCTAACCTAAAAGCAGGGGCATGTATGGCCTAATAACCCCTTCCTACCCATCCCAGTGTTGTAATATTGTGTAATATGAATGTAAAAACAAATGTTTTAAAACTTACAGGTTTCCTATGTAAATGATCAGAGGGGCTAGTCCCCTGGGCGTCACATCGCCCCGTGGGCGTTTTCATGCTTTCTGGGCGTGATACCATGGATTTACATGAGTGACGTCACCGTCCGCTCCTTGATCTCACATGTGTGCGCTTACCATTCCCGCCGCCTTCTTATCTGGGTGCTTGCTTGTCGGCTTCAGACGTGCACTACGCATGGTCGGAGTCTTCTGATCATGCGCAGTATGCGTCTGAAGCCAACAAGCAAGCACCCGGATAAGAAGGCGGCGGGAATGGAAAGCGCAAACATGCGGGATTTCAAGGAGCGGACGGTGACGTCGCTCATGTAAATCCATGGTATCACGCCCACAGGGTCATGATACCACAGAAAGCATGCAAACGCCCATGGAGTGAAGCGACGCCCAGGGGACTAGGCTCTCTGATCATATACATAGGAAACCTGTAAGTAATAAAATGTTTGTGTTTTTTTACATTCATATTACACAATATTACAACACAGGGATGGGTAGGAAGGGGTTATTAGGCCAAATATGCCCCTGCTTGTAGGTTAGAACACATATAGGACCTGACAGGTTCCCTATAATGTTTTTAGCACATAAATTAATAACTTTTAAATGGATTCAGATGACCCTGCTACATAACGTAATTAACAAAGTCATTACTACAGCACTGGAGGAGAAAGTGATTTATTCTACAAGAAACATTGGAGCCAAAAAGGAGAGACTCTGGGCCCTGTGGTTCATTTTCTCACATTCTGTATGTGCTCTCTAACATTAGAACATTAACACTAGAACTACTGGACTCGTGACACCTATATAGAAATTCATGGTGCAAAGTAGTCAAAATGACTACCTCAGCAGCACACATATTTTGTAATTAAACACTGACTCATAGTTTTACACTGGTACGAGTGCAAACTGACGTTTTATTGGATTGCATTCGTCCCTGTAAAACACAAGTGGAGCTGAGACCTTACATACACATGTTACTACATACACACACTGTGTACACATTATCCCACTTTGTTGTTCTTTACAGGTTATGTGATTGGTCCTATGACCTGAAAGGCCCTGGAGCTAATCAAGTGGAAGTTCCTTCAGCTACTCATTCAGGACAAGCAGCCTCTGTGCAGGTCCCTGGAGCTTCCTCTCCTCCTCTGTGACAATCACATACATCAGTGTGCGGCATTAGAGCAGAGCAGTTCTCTCATCAATCGAGAATGACATTGTCATCTGTCATTGTTCTCTTCCATTACGGAGTATGTCTTATAGTCCAAAAAATATAAGTAGTTTCCCGTTCTCATTTAATTATATGCCTGTTTGTTATATGATTTTTATAACATTTTTTTATATAATATACAATTTCTCCCCATGTGAGTAATTTTTGATTTGAAGGTCTTCAAAAATATGATTTTTCCAGTAACTCATTTTTTACATTCTAGGTATGATAATGGTTCTTCTCAGTGTGGGATTTTTGATGTTTAAGTAGGTTCCATTTTCGGTTAAAACCTTTCCCACATTCTGAACATGAAAAAGGCTTCTCCCCTGTGTGGGTTCTCTGGTGTGTAATAAGACTTGATTTGTGAATAAAATATATCCCACATTCTGAACATGAATATGACTTCTCCCCTGTGTGGATTTTCTGATGTGTAACAAGATTTGATTTGTGGTTAAAATATTTCCCACAGTCTGAACATGAATATGGCTTCTCCCCTGTATGAGTTCTCTGGTGTATTACAAAATTTGATTTATCTGCCCAACATTTCCCACATTCTGCACATGAAAAAGGTTTCTCCCCAGTATGAGTTCTTTGGTGTGTAACAAGATGTGATTTCTGGATAAAACATTTCCCACATTTTGAACAGGAAAAGGGCTTCTCCCCTGTGTGACTGCTTTGGTGACTATCAAGAGCTGATTTCCTTACAAAACATTTCCCACATTCTGAACATGAATATGGCTTTTCCCCTGTGTGACTTCTCTGGTGTCTAACAAGGTGCATTTTCTCTACAAAACATTTTCCACATTCTGAACATAAAAATGGCTTCTCCCCTGTGTGGGTTTTTTGATGTGTAACAAGATGCGATTTCTGGTTAAAATATTTCCCACATTCTGAACATGAATACGGCTTCTCCCCTGTGTGAGTTCTGTGATGTATATCAAAATTTGATTTATTTACAAAACATTTCCCACATTCTGAACATGAAAATGGCTTCTCCCCTGTGTGAGTTCTTTGGTGTCTGTCAAGATGTGATTTCTTGTTAAAATATTTACCACATTCTAAACATGAATGTGCCTTCTCCCCAGTATGAATTCTCTCATGTCCAACAAGAAAGGATTTCTGGTTAAAAAAATTCCCACACTCAAAAGGAGAAAATGTATTCTCCTTTGGGTGAATTTGGTGGTGTTTAATAAAAGATGTTCCGAGGTGAAAACTATTTCCATATTCTGAATGTGAAAATGGCTTTGCTTTAAGAGCAGTTTGTATTTTGTCTATTTTCTGAGTTTTATTTTTCTTAGTCTGTAATGATTCAGAAGACCGGATCTTCTTTAAAGGATCAGATAATAGATATTTGCTGTGAAGGGATGATGGGATATCTGGAGTAATGTCATTCACTTCAATTGTATCCTGTGTGATCTCAAGTTCCTCTGATTTATAAATTGAAGGTGGCAATGCTCTTTCTGATTTTCTGGTACAGTCATCTGCAAAGATTAAAAAAGTTGTTATTTTTAATAAAATATCCTTTAAATTTATATTTTTGAATATTTCTACTTAAAATGTCCATAGAAATGGAAGGTTTTGTAGTAAAATAGAATTATTCAGTAAGACAATGACAGTTCAGTCTAATAGAAGACCTCCTAGCATGAACCAGTCGAGCATGGTGTTCAACTGTTTGTTCATTCTGCCTCACAAATATTAGAATAAAAAGCCTCCAAAAATGTTTAACGTAGCTGAACATGATACCAATTTAAAACTTCTACACATCACACAAAAACAAGCCCCCACTCAAGTGCATCATCTGTCAATGGAAGAACAGAAGGTTTCCATGTAATTAGTAGATCAAAGGCTCTTGAAAAGCAACATGGCTTCCATAAACCAATCCAGCAAAATCCGCTTTCCCAAAGTTAAATCTCTCCCTCCTTTCTCCTATCTTGCAGTGTGCCAAACCACATTTAGCATCCATGTATTTTGCATTGCTGTAGTGGTAAGAACCCACTGAATTTACGGTGCACGTGTCTCCTGGAGCACAATCTGGGCACTATGTGTTGGGTAATAAATGGCATCTTTGCAATTGTGTGCTAATTCCCAGATGAAAGTGCATGTGGTCTCAAAATAGCCACTAAAACTATGGAGAAATTCACTGAGGGTTAAACTTTCCAAAATGGAGTCCCTTTATGGGACTTTCTACTGCTATGATTTTCTGTTATTTTGTCACATTAGGGCTTCTACAAATGATCTGTCATATCTCCTCTGGGATCTGCTCCTGTGATATCTGTCACCAGACGCCGCCATATTCATTCTGCCAGTGGAGCTGATTATAAAGGAGACATTGGAATCAGAAGCTGTGGGTGGAACAGGCTCTTTCCAGTCACTAAGATTAAGGTGGCTTGAACTAGTAGTACCATCCAGTTTGCCAGTATGGGTGTGTGTGCAGTCCAGCTGGAGTAATGAGCTCTTTCCTTCAGTCAATGGAAAAGCACCGCACCCTAATAAAGCTTGAAGCATATTACTGGAAGCTGCCAGATGTAGTCTTGTTCTCCTCTGGTTCAGTCCTCTGTGCTCAGCTCCTGGCGTGGGTATTTGTTTCCTCTTTTGACTACGACCTGTTAACTGACTATTCTTGTGTCTTCTAATTTTCTATTTCTCTGCCTCCTAGTTCTGACCCGGCTACATGACTTTTCTTCTTGCCATCCTGCACTAACAGCAGCTAACTCTGTGGCTCCAGCCTAGGAGACCCTGTGTAAAGGGTACTTTACACGCTGTGATATCGCTATCGATATCGCTAGCGAGCGTACCCGCCCCCGTCGGTTGTGCGTCACGGGCAAATCACTGCCTGTGGCGCACAACATCGTTAACACCCGTGGAGGTATAGGTGGCGGCTTCCAAACCACGTGGTGACCAATATATGACTAACGCAATGACTTCAGGTATGGACTAAAGACAGGCAGTGGCAGTACATAAAGACACAAGAAGGCTACTTGCCAGAGTGGGGACCATTTGATATCTTGTCAGGGTATATGTACCATCTTGGATTTAATATGCCATTAACATGCCATTAACATCATGGGTCCCATTTGATGCATAGGAAGCTTATCGGTGGTTCATGTATGGGCACGGTTACGTATATGACCTATGCATTATTTGGTACCATTAAACTGTAGTGTATATGAGTCGGTTACTCTTTCTATGCAGGTTGAATAAATAGAGGATACCCCTCAAATGGTTCCAGGGTGATTTATAGACATATACATAGCAGGCTCAACAGAACCATTAGCTATAAATGTGGGGTCAGTCACTTGACTGTGTGAGTTCTACATAACTAATGACATCTATTCTTTGATCCCAGTGTGACATATGGTTGTTCGAGGCAAGAATTATTATGTCTCCTTAGATACCAGGGGTCATATTGATAATATTTTTCATGCCAGAACACTCTGGTGCGACATTGAAATCAAATATGTGCTAATCCTGCATTATTGTCCACATTTACTGGAGTCGGATATATGACATTTGAGGTGCTGGTCACCATCTGCCTGGAAATCGTCACCTTATAACACATGTGCGGCTATACTATCATTCCCTGTTGTTCACGAAACTGTTGTCCTATATGTATTTTGGAAATATATTATTAAAACACTTTGAGCAAAAATAAAATTCACTTTTTCTGATTAAGAGACTATGGATTCCTGTATCATTATTGTAGGTTAACTAAGATTAAGGTGGCTTGAACTAGTAGTACCATCCAGTTTGCCAGTATGGGTGTGTGTGCAGTCCAGCTGGAGTAATGAGCTCTTTCCTTCAGTCAATGGAAAAGCACCGCACCCTAATAAAGCTTGAAGCATATTACTGGAAGCTGCCAGATGTAGTCTTGTTCTCCTCTGGTTCAGTCCTCTGTGCTCAGCTCCTGGCGTGGGTATTTGTTTCCTCTTTTGACTACGACCTGTTAACTGACTATTCTTGTGTCTTCTAATTTTCTATTTCTCTGCCTCCTAGTTCTGACCCGGCTACATGACTTTTCTTCTTGCCATCCTGCACTAACAGCAGCTAACTCTGTGGCTCCAGCCTAGGAGACCCTGTGTAAAGGGTACTTTACACGCTGTGATATCGCTATCGATATCGCTAGCGAGCGTACCCGCCCCCGTCGGTTGTGCGTCACGGGCAAATCACTGCCTGTGGCGCACAACATCGTTAACACCCGTGACACGGACTTACCTTCCCTGCGACGTCGCTCTGGCTAGCGATCCGCCTCCTTTCTAAGGGGGCGGTTCGTGCGGCGTCACAGCGACGTCACGCGGCAGCTGTCCAATAGCAGAGGAGGGGCGGCGATGAGCATCCGGAACATGCCGCCCACCTCCTTCCTTCCTGATTGCCGGTGGACGCAGGTAAGGAGATGTTCGTCATTCCTGCGGTGTCAGACATAGCGATGTGTGTTGCCACAAAAACGACGAACAACATCGTACCTGCAGGAGCAACGATATTTGGAAAAGGAGCGACGTGTCAACGAGCAACGATTTTTCACGTTTTTGCGCTCGTTGATTGTCGCTCCTTGGTGTCACACGCCACCAGCACCGGATGTGCGTCACTAACGACGTGACCCCGACGATATATCGTTAGCAATGTCGCAGCGTGTAAAGCACCCTTAAGTCCAGATCCCTCTGTATGGGTTAAAATGTGAATGGCAAGGCAATCTCTGGGATCTGGGAAACAGAGTAGATATTGCCAAGCCTTTTCATGGTTGCCATTTTTTGAGCTGTGAGGTGACCACAAACCCTCATCTCGTTACTTTCTGCCTGTAAACTAGTTTTCAACTGCAAAATCTGCGCTCCAATAGCCAAATGGTGCACCTTCCTTCCTTTTTGATCTCGGCCATGTGCCCAGATAGTACTGTACAACTGAATATCGGGTATTGTCAGATTCAGGAGAAATTGGACAATAATTAGTAAGTTTGATGTTTCCTATTACCCTTTGTGAAAATGATAAAATGGGGTTACATCAAAATTATATTGAATAAAAAAATATATATATTTTATGCATTCCAATTTGTGCTAATTCTAGAATATTGTTTTTGATACTATGAAGAGTACAGGTCTCAAAGTAATTTTAAAAGTGATTTGTTACCCATAAAATAGGCTTTTCAGATTTAATTGAACATAAAAACACTTGTTGCTAAATTGTAATCCTTCTATCATCCAAAAAATATGAAACAATTTTAGAAAAATAATAAAAGGATGTTGGAAAAATGTTGCCGACCTAAAGTAGGAATACGGTAAATGTTATTTATTAACTATTTTGTGTGGTTTCTGTTTTAAGAAAATAAAACTTTAAAGTTTGAAAATTACAACGTAAAAATTCCCAGAAACATAAAGTACAATGTGTCACAGAAAAAATGTCAGAATCAATGGAACCAGAAGAAGCCTCCAAAGTTATCACCACATAAAGTGACGTGTCAGATATGAAAAATGGGACCTGATTAGGAACAGAAAACCGGCTGCGGGAAGTGGTTAACCCCTTCACCCCTGGGCGATTTTCCGTTTTTCATTATCGTTTTTTGCTCCCCTTCTTCCGAGAGCCGTAACTTTATTTTATTTTTTAGTCAATCTTTCCACCTGAGGCCTTATTTTTTGCGGGACAAGTTGTACTTTTGAACGAAACCATAAATTTTACTATATAGTGTGCTGCAAAACAGAAAGAAAAATTCCAACTGCAGTGAAATTGCAAAAAAAGTGCAATTGCATGATTGTTTTGGGGGGTATTTTATTATTGTTGATTTATATGGTAAAACTAATGTGTCAGTCTGAAGCCTAAGCTCGGTACGACATCGTTGATACCAAACATGTATAGTTTTAGTTTTATCTAAGGGGTGAAAAAAAAATTCAGAAGTTTGTCCAAAAAAGCATTTTGCTTTTGGCGCCATTTTCCGAGACCCGGAACGTTCCCATTTTTTGGCATCTGGGGGCTCAGTGACGGCTTATTTTTACATCTTGATATAACATTTTTAATTATTACATTTTTGCGCAGATGCCACATTTTGATCTCCTGGTATTGCATTTTAACCCCCGGGGCACTTTCCGTTTTTGCGTTTTTGGTTTTTGCTCCCCTTCTTCCGAGAGCCGTAACTTTTTTATTTTTCCGTCAATCTTGCCATATGAGGGCTTGTTTTTTGCGGGACAAGTTGTACTTTTAAATGAAACCATAAGTTTTACCATATGGTGTACTGGAAAACAGCAAAAAAATTCCAAATGCGGAAAAATTGCAAAAAAAAAGTGTGATGGCACAATAGTTTTTGGGATGTTTTATTCACGGTGTTCACTATATGGTAAAACTGATGTGTGGGTATGATGCCTGAGGTCGGTGCGAGTTTTTAGACACCAAACATGTATAGGTTTACTTGTATCTAAAGGGTTAAAAAAATTCACAAGTTTGTCCAATAAAAGTGGCGCACGTTTGCGCCATTTTCCAAAACACGTAGCATTCTTATTTTTTGGGATCTATGGCTCAGTGACGGCTTATTTTTTTGCGTCTCGAGCTGACATTTCTAATGGTACCATTTTTGCGCAGATGCTACGTTTTGATCGCCTGTTATTGCATTTTGCGTAAAACTTGCGGCGACCAAAAAACGTAATTTTGGCATTTGGAATTTTTTTGCCACTACGCCGTTTACTAATCAGATTAATTGATTTTATATTTTGATAGATCGGGCATTTCTGAACGCAGCGATACCCAATATGTGTATATTTATTTATTTTTTAACCCTTTAATTTTCAATAGGGGGGAAAGGAGGGGTGATTTGAACTTTTTAGTTTTTTTTTTATTCTTTAAAACCTTTTTTTTATTTTACTAGTCCTCCTAGGGGGCTATAGCGATCAGCAATCCGATCGCTCTTATCTATCTGCTGATCACAGCTATACAACTGTAAACAGCAGATTCAGTCACTTTCTGTTTCTCTCTCCTCGCGGCCGAGGGAAAACGAAAGTGAAACTTCATAGCTGCAGGCGTCATCACATGACCCTGTGCTACGATGGCAACCACCGATAGTCACGTGATCACGCACGTGACTTCCGGTGGGGGTGGCGGTAAGTAAAAAACATGGCCGCGCGCATATAGATCTTGCTGCCAGACTTTGGAGTTAATGGCCGCGCGTGGAAGCGATTCCACCCGCGGCTAGCAGGCACACATGTCAGCTGTTGAAAACAGCTGATATGTGTGCCGACCGCCGCCTGCCTGCGGCAGGGGGCGGGGCTTAACGGGACACGCTCCATGACGGATATATCAGTCCATGGTCGTGAAGGGGTTAAAAAAATGTTGTGGCGACCAAAAAACATAATTTTGGAGTTTGGAATTTTTTTCTCACTACGCCGTTTACCAATCAGATTAACTGATTTTATATTTGATTTGATATATGATCGATCAGGCATTTCTGAACGCGGCGATACCAAATATGTGTATATTTGTTTCTATTTTTTTTAACGGTTTTATTTTTAATGTGACAAATGGGAGGTGATTTGAACTTTAAGGTATTTTTTATTTTTTCATATTTTTTTATTTTTATTTTATTTATTTTACTAGTTTCCCTACGGGATAATATCACTGCAGTGTCCGATCACTTGGTAATTTCTACTGATCAGAGCAGCATTGCACCGATTAGCAGAAATGCAGCGTTCTGGTACCAACAGACAAGTTCAAACCCAGGTTTCCCCTCAGTCAAATATTTTCTTTTCTTCAGTTTCTATTTTTTTTTCATTCCGTTTGCCTTTTTTTTTTTTCTTTTTCTTTTCTTTCAGACACATCTTATTTATTCATTATTAATAAAATTGATGTTTTAATGTATTACGGACGTCAGTGCAGGATTGTCCTTTGAATCCTGGCCTAACGTTGTGTGTTCACTTGGTGCTCTTTTTTGAATATTTGTTCTATTTAAAGGGAATCTGTCACTAGGTTTTTGCCACCTAAGCTGAGAGCAGCATAATGTAGGGGCAGAGATCCTGATTCCAGCGATGTGTCACTTACTGGGCTGCTTAGTGTAGTTTTGATAAAAATGACTGTTTAATCAGCAGGAGATTATGCTTACAGGACGACTTGGTGTGCTGCAGGTAGTCCAACATATTCATGAGCTCTGTATAACTGCTAGATCTTCAGCAGAGAAAACATTGATTTTATCAAAATGGCAGCAAACAGCTCAGTAAGTGACACATCGCTGGAATCAGAGTCTCTGCTCTCAGATGAGGGAGAAAAACCTGCTGAGAGGTTCCTTTTAAACCAGTTGTGGCGCCCCTGACCTGGTCAGGCACCACTGAGTACTGCACCCATGCTGGGTCAGTACAAACAGGTAATCCCAATCGCTGACTAGGGTGTCAACATACAGGCACCCTTTGACCAAGAAACACACACACATTAGAGGGGACCCCTGGGCAAACCCAGTTAGGGGGCGTAGCCCTCGCATCTCAGTTAGTGTGGGTCTGTAGTGAAGCTGGAAGAGGATTTTTGCAGTGGCAGTCAGAGGAGGAGTGGAGCAGCCGTGTCTGAAGTGTAGGGCTGAAGAGCGGAACACTGTCAGACCCTGCACGTGTGGTGGCCGTTGGCGGGGGAGAATATTACCACCAAGTCAGACTGAAAGACACCCGAAGAAAGAGAGCAGTAAGGAGTTGAGTACGAGGACTCCTGGTAATGAATGCACACACGGGGTACAGGTCCCTAGAGCCAAACATCCATTTAGTGGTCTGCTAAATCCTGCAGGCGGTGGGACTAGAGATTCCACGCCAACCAACACAGAACCCGAGCATCAACAGCAACGAGGGGGCCCATAAGGAGGATCGAGCCTGGAGCCATCGTATCCTTGGTCCATGCTGTCAGCAAACGGGTCAGAAAGGGGTGAAAGGCAGCAGCGACTTCCCTGGATGCATCCCACGGTACTTTAAGTCAGGGGTGGTCAAAAACAAAGGTGCTAGGAAGGCGAGTCAGCAGCCATCCCTAAATCAGCCTGAAGGATACCTGTTTCCACCTGGTTCATCATAGCATCGCCCGGGTTACTACACTCTACCAGCAAAAAGTGAGTAAAAACCCTGAAAGACATTTCTGGACTGTGTGTGAGTTCTTCTGCGACCTGTGGTACTACGCACATACACCCGAGCCCCTGGGGCCAGCCTCATTCTCGGGAGGCCATAACACCAAGCTGCAGACACCATCAGCCCTAGATGCTCGTTAAACTGCAGTGGCGGTCCCCTATCACCCTGACCGCAAAACCGAGAGTGGCGTCAGGTGATGTGCGGTGACAGCTGGAGTCCTCCAGTTGTGACCGCATATCAGGCAGCGGCTGAAGTGATCCGCGAGATCAGTGGTGACGTTACTCATGTGATTTGTGGTCACACCGCACATCACCTGAGTGAAGTTAGCGTTAATCCCGCGGCTCACTTCAGTGGAGGCCTGACAGGTGGAGGACGCCTGCGTTTTTTTAGGCCAAAACGCTGCTCTTTGTAGTCACCACAAAGATAAAAACGCTGCATCTTTGTGGTCACAACAAAGATAAAAATGCTGCATTTTTGTGGTAAAAAAATGCGCACATAGCCTTGCGTTTGTTTGTCCGCAGGATTTCAATGGTTTAGTGGCAGAATCACGACCACATGATTGTGATATGGCCGGACTACAACCCTGATAAAGCAGCCACAGCCGGTGACTGAGAAGAATTTGTGACTTCTCTGCATTTAGTGGTCACTACTCACCTGGGCGGTTATCTGTAGGAATCTCCTCTTTACACCGCTCATCACCCCTCACATATGTCTCTGTAGTATTAATATGGGGCAGATCTTCACCCTGAAACAAATATTGTGAAAGTCACAGACAGATGGAGAAGTCCCATCTATGATCAGCTCTAATCCTGCCATCTCCACCGCTCTCATTACACAAGTATAAAACATATAATACTGGTGGATAAAACAAGACTGAGCACAAGACCTTCACAGCCGTCTACACATCATAGGGAGATTTCATGGCACCTTCTCTCCATCTACCTGATGATCCTGAGGAACATTGGGATCTTCTTGTTTACAGTCCTGTGGGAGAAGAGGACGGGGACATCTCTCTGGTGTTGTCCTCTTACTGGATAGACCTGGATGAGACACATACAGGGACTGAATTCATTCCTTACATACAGATAATTATAGGCCGTGTGTATTTAGTCCTGTCTATTACCTGGTGATGTGAGGGGCTGGGGATCCTCCATCATGACGTCCTTGTACAGATCTTTGTGTCCTTCTAAATACTCCCACTCCTCCATGGAGAAATAGACTGTGACGTCCTGACACCTTATAGGAACCTGACACATACAATGATACCGTCACCCCCGATCCCTTCATAGCGTTACTGTATAATGTCCCAGCATTCCCAGCAGTGTCACCTCTCCAGTCAGCAGCTCAATCATCTTGTAGGTGAGTTCTAGGATCTTCTGGTCATTGATGTCTTCATGTATCGGGGGGTGAGGTGGAGGCCCCGTGATTGGGCTCAGGGGCCTTTCCCATCCCTCAGACACAGGGGCCTGACAGCGCTCACTGGAGGTTTTCTTTACTACTGTGTAATCCTGGTTATGGAGAGACACAGTAATAAATCTCACTACAGACATTTCCAGAGTCCTCACCTCTCCAGTTCTGTCCATTTGTTATTCCCATAGATAAGAATGATGTAATGTAACGTCATCAGAATCTCTCACCTCTCCAGTAAGCCGGAAGAGGATCTCTAGGGTGAGGTGTAATATCCTCTCCGCCATCTTGTACTTGTCATAATCCATTCTGGATGGGTTAATCAGGAAAATTCTCTTATATAGAAGATCTCCACTGAGAGGATCCAATTTTGTAGGGACCTGAATAGGGAGATTTGTCTATGTAACATCATAAAGAATCCGGTGTAATAATACAATTACTTCAGATAAAAAAGGGGAAACATAGGAGATAAGAGAACAAATCATCTACACGTTCTATGGGTTGGAAGATAAATTGAATGGCTGACTAAAGGGCACTTTACACGCTGCGCTATCGATATCGCTAGCGACCATACCCGCCCCCGTCGGTTGTGCGTCACAGGCAAATCGCTACCCGTGGCGCACAACATCGCTTACAGCCGTCACACATACTTACCTGCCTAGCGACGTCGCTGTGGCCGGCGACCTGCCTCCTTTCTAAGGGGGCAGTTCGTTCGTCGTCACAGCGACGTCACTAAGCAGCCGCCCAATAGAAGTGGAGGGGCAGAGAAGAGTGGACGAACATCCCGCCCACCTCCTTCCTTCCTCATTGCGGGCGGCCGCAGGTACGAGGTTGTTCCTCGTTCCTACGGTGTCACACATAGCGATGTGTGCTGCCGCAGGAACGACGAACAACCTGCGTCCTGCAACAGCAACGATATTTGGGAATGGAACGACGCGTCAACTATCAACGATCAGGTAAGTCATTTTGATCGTTAACGGTGATTTGTGCGTTTCATACGCAACGACGTCGCTAACGTGGCCATATGTGCGTCACCAATTCCGTGACCCCAAGGACATCTCGTTAACGATGTCGTTGCGTGTAAAGCGGCCTTTAGACATCTCCTCCATGCTCCCAATTACTGGCTATGTTGGCCACTCCTTCAGCAACTGAATCATAACTTCATTGGGACTGACCAGGAAATACAGAGACTGGTGGGGACCCCAGCAGTAGTGACACAGAAAAATTGGGGGATCATTATTGTGTTACTATTTTTATTATTTTACAATATTCTGTTTTTTTACTGACATTACTTTTAAATCCTATTTATTTTAGACCAAATACAGTAAGCAATTTCTTCCTGAAAGTCTGCAGATTAATATGTTTCTCATAGGGATGATCGGACTTGTCGATGTTTGGATTCGTTGAGTTTGACCTAACTGTAGTCCAAAGTTCAGTTTGGGTACCAGAACTCTACCAACTTTAAATCCATTAAAAATATCCAAAAATGAACACATGGGAGGCACATAGGAACAGGACAGGGGACTTTTCCTACGCATTTCAACCTATAAGGTCTTATTCATGGAATGTTGAAACACGTAGGAAAAGTCCCCTGTCCTGTTCCTATGTGCCTCCCGTGTGTTGATTTTTGGATATTTTTAATGGATTTAATAAAATTTTCAATGTTTTAACATTTTCCATTCTCCTTGAGACGCTGGATCCTTTTCTTGGATTTTGTTGTTCCCGCCCGGATCAGGGCGTTTTCCGTGCGTCGGTGGTGGATTCAGGAGTGAAGAAAGGTGAGCTGGAGAACTTCTCTATATTTTCTACCTCTGCAGATCTACGGCTCCAAGTCCAAGAGCCGACTCAAAGCGTGGACGCCTTAGCAAAAACTGTGCAGTCATTACAGGTGGCTCCGCAGCCTGCAAACATCGAGCTGGCCTCCAGTCCAGATGACGTCCCATGGCGACAGCAGAAAAGGATCCCATCAACCCAGGGAAGAGACACCAATCGCTATGACTCAACTGGGCAACCAATTTGTTGCCCCTGAGACAAGGCTATTTTTTAAACAGACAGAACCTGTGGACAGGGGCCAACCCTCTGGTGTAAGAACCTCCAGCCCATCTTCTTGGCAGGACAAGTATGTGGGAGGACGACCGGTCCTTCCAATCGTGCTTGATGGCATCCCGATGACCGCCCTCCTGGACAATGGGTCCCAGGTGACAATAATGACATATATCCTTTAACACTAGAAGTACCAGAGAGGGGTCATTTAATATTTCTACCTTTGGAACCCAGAGACGGGTCGAATGACCTGAAGGATTTTAGCTAACACCCTATAATCACCGTCTTTTGTTCTGTAATTAAGGCCATTACAGTCGCACCACAGGAAGTTGTTGTTTTCCATTGAGTTTAGCCATTTAGTTTCTAGTTAGTTCTCTACAGTTTGGACTAAGGGTCATTTGACCCTCTTTTGGGACTTCAGGGGGGAGCTCGAAATTTCTGGGACTTCTAGTGTTAAAAGATATATTGGGCTGATTCTGACATATAATCACCGTCTTTTGTTCTGTAATTAAGGCCATTACTGTCGCACCACAGAAATTTGTTGTTTTCCATTGAGTTTAGCCATTTAGTTTCTAGTTAGTTCTCTACAGTTTGGACTAAGGGTCATTTGACCCTCTTTTGGGACTTCAGAGGGGAGCTCGAAATTTCTGGGACTTCTGGTGTTAAAAGCTATATTGGGCTGATTCTGACATTACCTGTGGCCCAGATGAAGACTTCACCATACTCGCCAGTAATGGTTAGCCCTTTCCTCAAGTGGGGTATTACGAGGTGACCATTAAGATAGGGTGAGTAGAATTAAAGGCACAAGAAATGATAATTGTGGATATTGATCGTGGAGAACGTAATCCAATGATGACTATTGGTACCAATATAATAGAAAATTGTCTTGCAGAAGTAATTGTTTTGTTACAACAGGTAGCTGAGACTGCCAGCTCCAGGCAACAGCGTATTATGCAAAGGGAAATTAAAGCCCTGATGCAGAGGCAACTAGGCAAATAGAAATGTCCGAAGGTGCAATTGGCAGTGTAAGGGTAAGTGACCCCTTCCCCATAACAATACCCCCCAAGAAGCGAAATGTTAATCTGGTGTCGGGCCGCAATAGGCCCCAGGTGTGAAAATTACCAGGATCTGGTAGAATCCATAAACTCAGACAGTAGGCCCACTGTCTGATGGCCAGAGGGATAGTCAATGTCCGCAAGGGGAGGGTACCCATCCGTGTTCTGAATTGTGGGGAGAAAGAGGTCAAACTACCCTGGCATGCCACTGTGGCTAAGCTATTCACTGTCAATAATGATGCCATAGAGACTGTGGGACCCTCGACTCAGTCTGACTAGGCGGAGGAAAACAGCGCAGAGGGGCAGCTGGAGGACTGGTGTCAAAAGTTGCACATAGGCACTGACTCCACTCCTTTGCACCAAAAGCATGGGGTTTACAGGCTAGTCCAAGAATATGAGCGGGTCTTTAGAAAACACCCTCTAGGTAACGGGTGGAGCAATTGGTAATAAAATTAAAAATTAACTTTTAATTAAATATATTAAAATCGACTTAAGGTCTAATATTCACCCGTGCAAATATGCAATAACCACAAAAAATGGACAAAGACAGACAAATTGGGTTTCAAATCCAGGAAATATTCAGCGTATAACAAAATTTCACAGGAAAAAAATATTAATCAGATATCATTTACTCTTATGGAACCTCACTAGTAATGCTTTTGTCCAGAGAGTAGTGTAATTTACACACAATGTCTGATTATTATTAGTACCTCAAAATGCTGTTTAACATCTGGCAGAAATAGGATGTCATAGTTCGGCCCATCCTCTCTGGCAAAAAGAAATATGGATGTTACCTTAAATGGGACATGAGGCACAAAGATTATTTCAGCCCAAAGGTAATAAACCAATAACTTGCTCAATGCTCTCCTTTTCTTCCCAACGCGTTTCCTCTCTAGCGATACATCAGGGGAAATGTTTTGGAGGCTTATCAGAGGAGCATGGAACCTATATTTCCCTATGTGTGAGCTTCCATATCACACCGGGTTTGGGGACCACGCTTCTTGTGAAATCCACATTTTGTGGTTATTGCACATTTGCACGGGTGAATATTAGACCTTGAGTCGATTTTAATATATTTAATTAAAAGTTAATATTTAATTTTATTACCAATTTCTGCATACTGTTCTATATCTGTTAATAATTCCTCCAGGTAACAGGGGTCCAACATCAAATCCCCACTTGAGACCATCCCCCCATTAAAGAGAGGTACCGCCCTGTGCCCCCGGCTCACTACCAATGTGCTAAGAAGATGTTACGAGAGATGAAGGAGGCTGGGGTGATCAGAGATAGTTGTAGCCCCTGGGTAACTCCATTAGTCCTCGTGAGAAAGAGAGATGGTACAATGAGAATGTATGTTGATTACAGGCAGATTAACCGCATTACACATAAGGACGCCTACCCGTTACCCAGAATTGAGGAGTCACTAGCAGCCCTGAGATCCGCTAATTATTTCTCCACCTTGCATCTCATAACTCAAAAATCCTTTCCTAAAAACATTCCTTTAATATATTGCATTAAAATCCAATAAACGACAAAACAATGAATGGTTACTATAATCAATTCTCAAAATTTCAAAAATTATCACAGAGAGGCAGTGTTAATCTAGTGCACAGATAAGGGAGGATAGCTAATTATGCCCTAAAATGAATCTTCCCTCATGTACACTACCTAGCAGCGGAAGTCGGCACCCTATAAAATTGATATGGCGTCCCTCACTCCTCAACGACTCGCCCTACCTAAATTGAAAAAGTGTTCGTGCTTAATTTGAAGTGCATACAGTGCTCAAACAAACAGGGCACAAAATGTCAGGGGGACTACTTATTTGGATGTTTAGAATAACGCCTCGACGCACTTCCCCTTGTGGTTCATCAGGAGGCTGATGCAATCACTGTGTCATTCTGATATCTTGATATGATGAAAATAGTGGCCCTTTAAATTAGGCACGAGCTACCAGAGGAGCGTCACCTGTAAAAGGCTTATGCCGCCTGCCATACGGGTGAGAAACAATACCAACACCAAGAAGAGGGCCGCAGCATAGCTTTAAGCAGCATGGACTGACACAGGACAGCACAGAACGAAGGCCTCCGAACTCACCTGGCTTGGTGGATCCCCATTTGCTTCCAGGCTGCCCAGAACTCCATTACCAGCCGAACTAGTTTCCCTGGCCGGCACCATCCACTACCAAGTAAAAAGGTAAAGGAAACTACAGTTCCTGTGTCGTCCAGTTATTGGTTACATCATCATAGACTATACCGGTTGCCCTGGGGGCCTTGTTCCACTTGTGGGGAGCTGTACCATCATTGCTGCATCACCATCTGCCCCAGCAGTCCCATCCAGCAGCGTCGGCCATACATTGCCGAATACCACAGGTGCCGTCACGACTCATCCCCATGTAAATATCCCTCATTTAACGACACTGCCAGGGTCACGGAGTCAGGCCCTGCCGCCGTGACTTCCCAACAGAACCAGCCCGGTCCCAAGTGCCCCACGGCCCTGGAGGACGTGTCAGAAATGCTCGGTGACCCTGCTGCTGGTGGTGCTCTCACATACTTTGTTTTACGATGAGCCAGGTGGTCCTGTTGCTCGGAAGCAGGTGAAAGAGGCCAACACCACAGCAGAAAAGGGAGCAGGAGGACCCTAAGATCTTCCCTGGTTTTTATAGTGTGTACTCCACTGCAGCTCATGCTTTGCATTCAGATGCCTCATGCTCGGGTTAAGAACATTTATGCCTCGCTTCAAGCTCTGATGGCACAGCATGCAAACCATCCATGTCTTGTCTTTAGCACATTGCCTAAAGAAATGCTGTGCTAGTGAGCTACTTTGAGCTGGCTTTGCTGTGGTGGGCAGTAGGAGCTAATGTACTGGATAAGAGTCAGTTGCTGTGCTTTTGCACCCTACTGCCTCTTTTGCTGTGCAGCTGGGGCAGTGTGACCACCACCTCTTCCTCGGAACTGCGCACATCACTCAGATGGCCTTAACTCCATGTTGGGTCTAGGACCTCATCGTCCTCTGCATCATCTTCCTCCCATGCCTCACCCCTGCCTTCCTTGCTGGTCTGCTCACTGCCGAAAGCCACAGCAGTTGGCTCCTGTGTTTCGTCATGATCATCAGAGATGTGCTGCGGTGGTCCGCTGACCCTGTGTACTAGCCCTCACATGTCCTCATCCTCAAACCGAAAAGGTGATTGATCATCAGTGCACTCAATCTCTTCCACTTCTGTGAAGATCCAGGGGGATGGCCCATGGAACCTCAGCCAGCAGATTAATCAAAAACCAGAAGTGACTGCTGCATCACTTGGGGATCAGACGGCTTGGCTGATTTGCAAGGGGGAGAGATGTAAACCCTGTGCTTTCAGCAGTGGACCGGGTGGGAATTGGCATTACTGCAGTAGATATTCACTACATGAGAAATAAGAAATAACTACGTCATGATGAGGACGACATCTTTATTTTCCACTACGTCTTTATAAACATACTTGTCCAGAGTCAGTCACCGACTACATCACCACGAGCCGCCTATATGAAGGTTTCCTGTCTTCCCCGGGCTGTAATCGTTTATCATATTAGATCTTGTGTCTGATCTACACATAGAAGTTTGATGCATTTATAAAAGATTGTTTGCCAGAACACTGCAGACAGGTGTTTTATTTATGCCAAAATGTACATCTACAGTGTTTTATGGTTTTGTTTTCTTTGACTCTGGATGTGATTGTTATTCTGGCATTTTCCCCTTAGGCTCCCCTATATTACATGAAAAACATCAGAAAAAAAAGTAAAATATTGTTTAACGGCCTTCAGCTCGATCTTGAGCCATGGCAAGTTAATGGATGAATGCTCTGTAAGAAGATCGATCTTGTCCAACCTAGATAGGTCCACCATGGTATTGGCCCCCATTTTCTTGATTGTATCAAGCCATCGGGTTGCTGGTCTTCCTCTTCGCCTTGTTCCTTCTATTCTTCTGACTATGATGTCCTTCTCCAGTGATTGCTCTCTTCTTATGATGTGTCCAAAGTAGGAAAGTCATAGCTTGGTGATCCTAGCTTCGAGTGGAGTGACACATCTGGCTTGATTTGTTTTCCATATTTCGAAGACATTGGTTTTGTTTTCCTCAGCAGTGAAATGTGACTAGATTTTAAGACTTTGTTCAATTACTTCATTGTTGATTTTCCCATAGATATTCTATTGACTTCTGGTGTCTTCACTGTATCATTGATACGAGTAGGTTGAAGTAATTTACAACTTACAGTTCATCACCGTACACCTCAAATGTGTCCTGGTCATACTTGGCAGTAGTCAATATCATTGTCTTCTTTGTATTCAGTAGGAGTTCCATGTTTGAGCTTTCTATCTTTACACTCTGTAATAAGTCCATCATTCCATCTAAGTTGTTGCTTTCAATCTTGCATCGTCTGTATATTTAAGATTGCTGATTATTCATCCAGCAATTTTGATTCCTTCTTTTTCTGCAAGTCCAGCCTTCCTGAAAATAGCTTCTGCATATACCATAAGTTATAGGGAAATTGTGACAGGATACAGCCTTGCCTGACACCTCGCTCTACTTTGAACTATGCCATGTCACCATGTTCTGTTCAAACTGTTTTTCGTCAATGTAAAAGTTCCTAATGAGGCCTATCAGATGGTTTGGCACACCTATATCCTTCATGGTATTCCAAAGCTTCTGGTGAGCAACACAGTCAAAGGCTTTGTTGTAATCAATGAAGCAACAATAGAGCTCCTTTTTATATTCTTTGGCCTTTCCCATTAGCCATCTAATGTTAGCAATCACATCTCAATGTGATTAATAAGTTTATGGCTAAAAGGCAAATTTTAATATGTAGTGGCCAATGTAGTTGGCGCAGGTGGTGGGACATGCATCTGGCGCTTCGTTGGACTTCATTACTGTGGAAACATTATATTGTGTGTCGGGTGATGGCGGTACTGTGGGACCATTATACTGTGTGGGGGAGATGGCTGTACTGTGGGAACATTATACTATGTGTGGGGGGATGGCGGCACTGTGGGAACATTATACTGTGTGTGGGGGGATGGCGGCACTGTGGGAACATTATAGTCTGTGTGGGGGATGACGGTATTGTGGGAACATTATACTGTGTGTGGGGGGATGGCGGTACTGTGGGAACATTATACTGTGTGTGGGGGGGATGGCGGTACTGAAGGAACATTATATTGTGTGGGGTGAGATGGCGATACTCTGGGAACATTATTCAGAAAAAGCACAGAAATATGTACTGTAGATATAAAACAGCATCAAAATATTACATGTGAACACGGCCTTACAGATGTGATTTGCAAATTAACCCTTAAAATAACTACAGTGAAAAGCAAATTCTATAAAGAATCTTCAATGAGAATGGACAAGTTGCAACTGCTACAACTATGAATGAAGAAAATTTAATGTCCATGTCCCAACTGTCCTGGATACAGAGGACGATCTCTGATTTCTCCCTGCACCCTGCTGTCCCCGGCATCTGCTGAACGCCCCTCACTGCATCCGACCCTTTGACAACTCCTCCTGTCGGGGGAGAAATAAATGGTGATAAGGGGCGAGGAGAGAAATATAGAGGAGCACGGTGTGGCCTATCACTGCTGTAGAGTTGTGAGGGGAAACATTATACTGTGCGAGGGCAGAAAGGGGCCGAAGACTGAGGGCAGAAAGGGGCCGAGGGCTGAGGGCAGAAAGGGGCCGAGGGCTGAGGGCAGAAAGGGGCCGAGGGCTGAGGGCAGAAAGGGGCCGAGGGCTAAGGGCAGAAAGGGGCCGAGGACTGAGGGCAGAAAGGGGCCGAGGACTGACGGCAGAAAGGGGCCGAGGACTGACGGCAGAAAGGGGCCGAGGACTGAGGGCAGAAAGGGGTCGATGACTGAGGGCAAAAAGGGGCCGAGGACTGAGGGTAGAAAGGGGCCGATGACAGGGGGCAGAAAGGGGCCGAGGACTGAGGGCAGAAAGGGGCCGAGGACTGAGGGCAAAAAGGGGCCGATGACAGGGGGCAGAAAGGGGCCGAGGGCTGGGGGCAGAAAAGGGGCAGAGGACTGAGGACAGAAAGGGGCTGAGGACTGAGGGCAGGAAAGGGGCCGAGGACTGAGGGCAGAAAGGGGCCGAGGACTGAGGGAGGGAAAGGGGCCGAGGACTGAGGGCAGGAAAGGGGCCGAGGACTGAGAGCAGGAAAGGGGCCGAGGACTGAGGGCAGGAAAGGGGCCAAGGACTGAGGGCAGGAAAGGGGCCGAGGACTAAGGGCAGAAAGGGGCCGAGGACCAAGGGCAGAAATGGGCCGAGGACTGAGGGCAGAAAGGGACCGAGGGCAGAAAGGGGCCGAGGACTGAGGGAGGGAAAGGGGCCGAGGACTGAGGGCAGGAAAGGGGCCGAGGACTGAGGGCAGGAAAGGGGCCGAGGACTGAGGGCAGGAAAGGGGCCAAGGACTGAGGGCAGGAAAGGGGCCGAGGACTAAGGGCAGAAAGGGGCCGAGGACCAAGGGCAGAAATGGGCCGAGGACTGAGGGCAGAAAGGGACCGAGGGCAGAAAGGGGCCGAGGACTGAGGGCAGAAAGGGGCGGAGGACCGAGGGCAGAAAAGGGGCCGCGGACTGAGGGCAGGAAAGGGGCCGAGGACTGAGGGCAGGAAAGGGGCCGAGGACTGAGGGCAGGAAAGGGGCCGAGGACTGAGGGCAGACGGGTTTCCTCACTTCTGGCCTCTCATAGTTGGGGCGTCTGTATCTATCGGAGGAAAAGGAACAAAAACCTCACGATTCATAGAAATCAGCAAGAGAAAAAAAACAAGAAAGTCTCAGAGCTGAAGGGGTTAATGCCGCCTGCCCCAGTAATGGGGAATCTCCACATACCTCCACGGTAGATGCTAGAATGTACGGGCTCCTGCCAGGTATGATGTAATTTGTCACATGATAGGGGCGTGCTCAAAATGCAGCCCGATGTTTTCTAGACAGGATAAAAATTATTTTTCTAAGTCCACATGACCATGGAGTTGTTTATTATAGAAGCGGGGTCTGGGGGTAAGAGCTCCAGATGGGGGGTGCAGGGGGGGCGAAGCGTGCATGATTATAGTGGACAGGAGGAAACATCAGCACGCCCACCAAACAAGCTGGTCATGTCCTCTAACCTGGAAGGAGCCCATACTTTCTAGGCTCAACTCTAAATATACAGCTGCTCTGTGCTTACAGGACCTGTGATGATGTCACATGGAGGGGAGGAGTCAGGGGTCACATGATCAACTGCCTCAATGAATGCAAAAGAGGAACTGTGCAGCTACTTCACACAGGCTCAGGACGACTTGTTTTGGTGCCTTCAGCCATTGGAGCCAGTGGCAGCACAGGAATGGGTCAGAGACTAATTTATCAGGACCCCTGAAGGAGGACAGGAGGGAGAGGTAGAGCAAAAGTCTCCAACCTCCTAATTCCATCTAAAGAGCAAAATAATAATAAATATTTATTAATTTATATAGTGGCACATAAACCTAACTGTATATTCCTCTTCCCATTATGACACATACACTGATGGGCAAAAAGGGTAACAATGTTTTGACCTTGTGCCTTTCAGGCTCCATATCTCTCCGTTCTCTACAGCTCTGAGCGTGTGACGACCTTCATTTTATAGACAATCATCTTGGCTATCTCATTCATAAATGTGACGTGTACCTGCACTGTACCAGCAGGTACACTTCAAGAGCCCGTAGGGTGTGTTCAGACATTGATTTATTTGAGGGGCAGGCGGGGGATCTCAAGAGACGGTTTAAGTTCCGCCACTATAGTGATAAGTCGATTCAATCTGGCTATGAGAGAGCAAGAAACACCTCGAGAGATAACTTGCTCAAACCTAACATCAAAAATCCAGACAATCAAGTCAGATTTATTACGGTCTATCACTCTCAGTGAAGGGAAATGAATGAAGTTGTTGCACGTTATTGGCCAATACTCCTGTCTGATGGTGATCTAGTGAGAGTCATTTCGGATAAACCATCAATAACGCCACGAAGATCAAGGACCCTTAGGGACATGATAGTGAGAAGTCACTATGTCCCACCCCCTCTACATTTCTGGGTTTGTCAAAAGGACCCAAATGGGGTTCATATTCTTGTGGAGACTGTGGGGATTGTTCCCAAATGGAAAGGTCATTTACCTTCCATGATTCCTCCAATACTAAATCTTACAAAATTGTGCACAATATTAATTGTAGGACAACTTTTGTGGTCTACTGGGCAAAGTGCTCTTGTGGACTTATATATGTAGGGCTGACCTCCTGAGAATTTAGAGTCAGGGGCCTTAAACATAGTAAGGAATATTAAAAAAGCGGCAAAAGCTGAGAAACCGGAAGACTTTGAGAAATACTATGATTAGAACGTGTAAAACTCACAAGGCTGCGGACGTGAAGCGATACCTCATGGAGACCTTCCTACAAGTCATTGGGTATGGTGGCTGCGTGGAGTGACCTCCATGCTCACCTGACCTAACCCCATTGGACTTCTTTCTGTGAGGTCACATCAAACAGCAGGTGTATGTGACCCCTCCACCAACATTGCAGGACCTACGACGACGTATCACAGATGATTGTGCAAATGTGTCACCCACCATATTGCACAACGTGCAGCAAGACACAGTATGCTGTCCAGATGTGCATTGCAGCTGATGGTGGCCACTTTGAGCATCAAAGTTAAATGAGCGCCATATGCGTGACCAGCATTCAATGTTTTGGGGGGGTCATGGGTTTCATATCATAGCATTTCTGTATGCAAGGTGTCGATTCGTATTGAATTGATTATGCCCTACAATTTTTTAATCCACTTTTTTTCTCTATCTTGTTCCGTTTCCGAGATAAAAATGCTAACTCCGTTGTTTTCCACCAGGTGGCGCTATAGGTGGTTTCATTGTGTAGTGCATGACTACTTTACTATACCTAGACTCCACTTCTATGCCTATAGCTGCCGCCGTTCTCAAGTTAATGGCGGTGGACAGGATATGGATGGACACACTGTATATCTAGATAAATAAAATCTCTCATGATCACTAAGTTGTACGTTTTAGAGAACAAAGACATCTGATGTAAAGAGTTCATCCATATTACCAGAATTAGTTTAACATCGCTCCATTTCGAATAATAAGTTCAATTCCCCTTTGTTGCTTTACTTTTCTTTTTTTCCCCTGTTTTCCATCCCCCCCTTTTTTCCATACCAGCCATTTAACACTTGCACTTAAACTTTCTTCTCCCATCGAACACTATCTTGCTACACTCTTTATTTCTTAAGACCATTACAGCAATTATTGTTCTACACACTTTTTTTGATTTTTTAATACAATTTTATACAATTTTTACTATTGTTTCCAGTCACGTGTTTATTTCTGTAAATAATTATGTTTTTCCCCCCATTTCTGTCTTTTTGTTGTAACATGTTTCTTTCTTCAACAACCTTTCTTCAAACAGACAAACCATGAGTCATCTGACACCCTCGTGTGCCACTTTTGCCTCGCTTTTTTGATTCTTCTATTTATTTGTGCATGTACTCCTTTCACTTTGATAGTTTGTCCTGATGAATAAACCATGGCACTGTCACATGCCCGGGAGGAGCTAGACAGGAGACAAGCGGGGGAGGCGAGTGCGGCTACTGCCGACTTCCCCAAATTAAAAGTATCTACAATGTGTCTGTGTGTGCATGTATGATGTGTATATCTATGTATGTCAGTGTGTATGACTGTGTATATAGTTCTGTCTGTTTCTATGCATTTTTGTGAATTTGTCTTTAAATATGTTGTAACCGGCAGACAGGAGTAATACTGAACAGAGTATATATCTTTCCTGGAAAGTTAACCTGGTTGAGATATTGCAGCAGCAGTCTAGCTGCTGAGCTAACTTAGCTGAGGGAGTTTACCTAATCAAAATAAAATATAATATAAGGTTCAAGAAATCCTTCAGTAGGAGGGAGACAGCCTGAGGAGTAACATGCTGCGTTGTGAGCTGGACATGGCTGATGGTGCAAACTAAAAGACCTGTGACTGGAAATTCAAGCCCCACAAGCCCCTTGGTAGCGTGAGTCAGGCATAACGTTTTTTAGTAAGCGCTTAGACGGACAATTGTTTAATTTTTCTGCTGCATGTCTGTTTGCTGTTCTCTGGCTGAAAATAAAACCAGCATATTTACTTTATATGGCCAAGTTTTCATCTGTCACAGCCGTGCCGCCCTATAACGCTCACAGCGTGTTACAATGTATATGTACATACGCCTGTATGTGTACATATCTGTGTATGTTTGTCTCTGCCGTGTGTACGGGGCCCACTGAGACTCTTTCGCCCGGGGCCTACAAAAATCTGGAGCTGGCCCTGATGCTAGTGTGGCGCCCCTGACCTAGTCAGGCACCACAGAGTACTGTACTGGGACAGTGCTTTCAGGTAATTCCAAAGGCCGGAATAGGGTGTGTACGCATAGACACATAGCAACCAGGTCTCCCACACCTTAGAGGGGACCCTTGGGCAGACCCAAGAGGGGGCATTCCTCCACATCTCACCTAGGGGTGTAGAAGAGGGGCTGGAAGCTAAGGTGGCAGTGGCTGTAAGGAAAGGAGGAGGAGCTAGCCAGTCTGAGAGTAGTAGGCGCGAAAGGAGGGTGACTGAAGGAGAGACGCGCGCTGACATGCTGGTCAGACCCTGCACGTGTAGTAGCCGTTAGCGGGGGAGAACAGTTACCAGCAAGTCGGTCAGAAAGACGCTGAGGAAGTCAGCTGGTCGAGTACGGAGACTCCTGGTGACTAGGCACGCATAGGGAACAGGTCCCTAGAGTAGACGTCCATTTATTGATCTGCTAAATCTGCCGGTGGGGGGAACCACAAGTCCCATACCAACCAACTAGAGTCCAAGCCTCAGCAGCAACGAGGGGGCCCATAAGGAGGATCGAGCCTGGAGCCATCTCCCTTGGTCCACACTGCCGGCAAATGGGCCGAAAAGGGGAGAAAAGGCAGTAGCGACTTCCCTGGATGAACCTTATGGTACTGCAAGTCAGGGGTTATCCGAAACAAGAAGTGCTAGGAAGGCGAGTTAACGGTTACCCTTAGACCGGCCTAAAGGATGCCTGGTTCCTCCTGGTTTATCTCAGCATTGCCCAGGTTCCTCACAGAACATCTGAAAGTTAGTAAAGAACAGTTGAAAGATATCTTCGACTGAGACTGGGTTATTCTGGGACCTGCTGTTCCACGCACCCGAGCCCCTGGGGCCAGCCTCACTCACGGGAGGCCACACCACCAGACTGCAGACTCCATCAGCCCCAGACGCTCGTTAAACCTGCAGTGGCGGTCACCCA
The DNA here is from genome assembly GCF_048569485.1 of Anomaloglossus baeobatrachus. Lineage (NCBI taxonomy): Eukaryota > Metazoa > Chordata > Amphibia > Anura > Aromobatidae > Anomaloglossus > Anomaloglossus baeobatrachus. The sequence goes on along the minus strand of NC_134357.1, from coordinate 549,686,211 downwards.
TAACCCTGACCGCCAACCGTGAGTGGCGTCACGACTCCCATGTAAATAAACCTGACATACCTCTAGCCAGATATATCCAAGGTCAAGACCCTGTTGCGTCCCCGAAGGTGGAGTGGTGTCCCTGGGGCGACCGCTGCAGGTGGGCAACACACTAGTCTTCCCACCTTGTGTTCTCAAATATAACAAATTGGATACAAAACAAAAATAATTAAACTTCATAGAACATGTGTTCAAGGACCGTGTGTGGAGAGGTAAAGAGCTGAGGCTGAAAGTGCTTAATCTCCAAAAGTCTATAAAGGAGGAAGGATTAACAACTCTGAATTTTCTTTACAACTGTGAAAATAGGAACATATGAATTAGCAGATTTGGATGAAATTAACCACTCATCAAGTTCTATGCCTTGCCTTGAAGGGAATCCATTCCGGATGATGGTTAAAAAAGAACTTGTAATGCTCATGGCCTGTATAGGGGCAGCAACTGGGATTAGTGGATCCACTGGACCACAGGGGGGCCCCAGGCTTACCCATTAAGGAGAGGTGCTTAACTAAGTGCCCACTGCAAAGCAGATGCCAGGTACCACCCCAGGGCAGTGACTGGGACTGTGGCAGCTGACTCCCAGGGCAGGAGACAGACTCAAGTATAGGCGGGCTGACTGAGGCAGGCTTGACAGGTGGGTAAGGACAGGAATGGTGGGCACGGCAGGGGCACACAGGTGTGGGAAGGTAGGTACTGAAAATGGACACAGGGATAATAGGACAGGAGCTCAGGACCTGACAACTATTTATGTATCAGACTGCAGACTGACTGACTAACTAGAGGTGTTGGCAGGTACCTCCCCTAATAGGTGTAAGCCTTAAATATACAGTGGCTGAGAGGCATTTCTTCCTCTTAAAAGGCCGATATGCGCACGCATCTTAGGTGCACTCTCGGGAACCCTGTGTGGCATGTACAGGGCCCAGGAGGGGAAGAAGGCAGCAGCAGATGTGCTGGCAGGAGACGATGTGACCGCACCAACTTCTATGGTAGGATTCACAGGAGCTTCAGGGACCAAACATCTCTTTTGCCTCACGGGACACGCATGAATAAAGTGTTCTTCACCTCCATGACAGAAACACAGTCCCATGGCTCGACGGTAGGCTCTACGTTAGTCTGACATTTTGACATGGTTAACCTCCATGGGTTCAGGAGCTGGAGCAGCAACCGGAATCTGGGACATCAGCGGCCTCTGGAGGGAGGGAGACTGATGTTTAAAGCTAAGGTCTCACGTTTTTTTTATTTTTGTATTAATAATAGTGATTATGAAATAAATTATTTTTAATACAAAATTAAATTCACTGTTTATTTAGTTTTTATTTAATTCTAGTTTTACTGAAGCACTGGTGCTGCCATCTTGGATTTGGTGTTTGTAATGACAGTAACTGACTTCCTTTATGGCAGCCCCCTGGGCATAGAGGACAGTGGTCGGAATCCGACCCCATTTAGTAACATTAGAGAAGGCGACGGCTGTGAAATGGACGCTTCCCCTGGGCTGTCCAGATCACAGCAGAGGGAGAAGATCAGCGCCATCTTTGTGGAGCACACAGCGTGTGCACTTTCCCACTGTCACCTGCCGGGATGGATGGGGTGAGTACCGGCTACGGGCAATGGTGATTGCACCGTTACTGATCCTGGCACGCTGCTCCCCCACTCTGCCGTTCACCCCCTCCCGCACTCTACCGCGGGACTCCCTCCCCCGCACTATGCCGTGACACTCCCCCCTCCCCCACACTCTGCCGCGATCCCCACTCAACCGCACTCTGCCACGACCACCACCCTCCCCCACACTCTGCGGCAACCCCCCCCCCACGTGTGCTCACCTCGGGAGTCCGCTGCTCGTACTGTGATGTCTGACAGGACAGGCTGCCGAGGCGCAGGTCTGAGGTGAGTGCATTGGGAAACAGTCAGCGAGCTGAGCGGGGCATTGGGAAACAGTCAGTAGGCAGTATGGGGCACTGGGAAAGTCAGTAGGCAGTGTGAGGAATTGGGAAACAGTCAGTAGGCAGTGTAGGGCCATTGGAAAACCATCAGTAGGCAGTATGGGGCCATTGGTAAACAGTCAGAAGGCAGTGTGGAGGCATTGGGAAACAGTCAGTAGGCAGTGTGGGGGCATTGGGAAAAAAATCAGTAGGCAGTGTGGGGGCATTGGGAAACAGTCGGTAGGCAGTGTGGGGCCATTGGGAAACAGTCGGTAGGCAGTGTGGGGCCATTGGAAAACAGTCGGTAGGCAGTGTGGGGCCATTGGAAAACAGTCGGTAGGCAGTGTGGGGCCATTGGAAAACAGTCGGTAGGCAGTTTGGGGCCATTGGAAAACAGTCGGTAGGCAGTGTGGGGCCATTGGAAAACAGTCAGTAGGCAGTGTGGGGCATTGGGAAATAGTCAGTAGGCAGTGTGAGGCATTGGGAAACAGTCAGTAGGCAGTGTGGGGGCATTGGGTTACAGTGTGGCGCGGGATACAGTAGAACACTATGCAGCTGGCCTTAGTGACACTTTAGACATATTAAGGTCACTCTGTGGCCACCAACAAAATGGCTCCGCACTGTGATCCTAAACTTCATTCTCTGTTATCCTGTTGGAAATACCCAAATGGGGAGGGGGAGCTGTGACATCACACACAGGAGAGCAGATTCCACCCACTTTAACTGCAGCTGTAATGGGAGATATTTCTACAGTACTTCTACAGTCGGAATTCAGCAGCTGCTCCTCCTATTGTTTAAGAGTAGAATATATCAAACTTACATTTTTTTTTAATTTTTTCTCAATTAAAAACAAATTATTGTATTTAAACATAACATTAATACTTTACATTTTTTCAGTTATTGAATTCTTTTTTTTTTTACGACACCTTCCCTTTAAATCCCCTATCATGTTTCACCTCTATTGATAGCTCTTGGAACCAAAGGTTGTTCCAGGTAGCCAGGAAAATGAGGTCATCCAACACAACAAGAATATCATGGCCAGACAGTTCCTGTTTGATTCTCCCGAATAATCCTTCCCAAAAGGCAGGCACTAGCGCCTGATTATTCTAGCTGAGTTCAGAGGAGATGGTGGGGAACTGACCCGCATATTGGCCAACAGTCTGTACTCCTTGATGTAACTGCAGGAGGGAGGACACGGCACAAGCGACATGACGCGTTATATCAAAAACTTTCCAGAAGGCCTCCAGAAAATCCAGGGCATCGGAGGTGACCGGATCTCTACTCTTCCACAGCGGATTGATCCAAGCGAGAGCCTCCCCACCAAGGTGCAACATCAGAAATGCCACTTTGGCCTGCTCTGAAGGAACTGGTGTGGCAAGAGTTAAAAGTACAGGGAGCACTGATTAATGGAACCTCGGCACTGCTTGGGATCGCCGTCAAAACATGGTGGAGCAGACAACAGAGGCCAGGATTATGTCGGTGCTGGAGCTGCAGGCTTCACGGATGCAGATGACCTAGCTGGGACCAGGTCATTCAGACAGGTGTTGATGGTCGACAAAAACAACAGAATCTGCTCTTGCTGTTCCCTCATCCGCGACATCTATTGGTACAGAGCTGGCAGCGAGCGGGATTAGTTGACCCTCTGGACCACGGGGTGCCTAGAGCTTAGCCTATAGTGGGAGGGGTTTAACTAGGCACCCACTGCAAAGCGGACACCAGGTACCACTCCCAGGGCAGTGATCCGGACTGTGGCAGCTAACCCCCAGGGCAGGAGACTGACACAAGTATAGGCGGGCTGACTAAGGCAGGCTGGACAGGTGGGTACGGACAGGAATGGTGGGCATGGCAGGGGCACACAGATATGGGAAGCAGGTACTGGAAATGGACACAGGTATAACAAGACAGGAGCTCAGGACCTGACAACCAGCTAGGTATCAGACTGGAGACTGACTGACTAACTAGAGGTGTTCTGTAGGCACCTCCCCTAATGGGAGAAAGCCTTAAATACACAGTGACTCTCAGCCGTATGCTGAAAGGCATTCCTTGGAAATGATACGCCGGGCCTTTAAGAGCAGGGTTGGTGTGCATATGCACATCTTCGGTTCACTCACGGGAACCCTGTGTGGTATGTGTGGCGTGGAAGGAGGCAGCAGCACATTTAGGTGGCCAGGGAAGTGCGGAGCGGTGAGTAAGTCGGCATCTCTGCAGAGACGCCAGCGCTACACTACTGTACTTATCAGGGAAAGGAATATACTAAATGAATCACATCGAAAGTTCATATAAAGAAGGAATGGATTGTAGATGTAAATACAGTGGAACATCGGCTTACAAGTTACTTGGTGTGCAAATATTTCGCTATACGAGCAAAGCTTGCTGTAAATTTGTAACTCAGTTTACGAGCAATCTTTGCTGTACGAGCAAATACTCACCACACACACCTCCAGTTCTGTACTTTCACCGTGCTCTAACTCGCTCTTGCAGTCCGCACAAACACGCAAAACACACACAAACACACACGCACACACATATATTATGCTCACCTTACCTTCCGTTCCCTCGGCGGCCTCCTGGCTCTTGTAGTCCGCAGGTACAGTATGTGTATCGGGTAACCATCTTGACGATGGAGGAACATCCGCTGTCAGCGCTTCTCAAAGGCTCATGCCTTTGACGTCAGCGCGCTGGCCAATCAGAGGCAAGCGGCTCCTGCGTATGACGATGACGCTGAAAGCAGAAGCTACTGCATCTTTGCGATGGTCGGCGAGGGAACGGAGGGTAAGCATAATATGTGTGTGTGTGTGTGTGTGTGTGTGTGTGTGTGTGTGTGTGTGTGTGTGTGTGTGTGGAATGGCACAATAAGGGACCAGGATGGGACACTGCACATGTTGTGGAACGAATTGTCTGAGCTTCCATTATTTGCTATGAAAAATTTTGATTTGGTAGACAAGTAAATTGGTTTACAAGCACACTCCCAAAATGGTTTGTTCTTGTAAACCAAGGTTCCACTGTAGTAATTAGCAATATGAACACATTTATTACTGTCGTATTGAGAAGTTACAGACATTGTTCAAACATGGAGATTGATCGAAGTAATGAATTGCAGATCGCTGATGGGTGAAGTGGGGGCAAAGGTTGCAATATTTCCCCATAGAGTGAGAGTGTGTGTGTATGTGTGTATATATATATATATAACATTGTGAAATATTAAATGCACATTGAATATTGCTTTTTTTTTATTTGATTTTAGATGAAACATATTAGTAACTGCATATACTTTTAATTCTAATATACAGTAAGTGCTCAAGTAATTTCCATTTGTACAGTCATGGGCAAAAGTTTTGAGAATGCTACAAATATTAATTTTTACAAAGTCTACTGCTTAAGTTTTTCTAATGGCAATTTGCATATACTCCAGAATGTCATAAAGAGTGATCAGCTTAACAGCAATTACTTGCAAAGTCAATATTGGCTAAGAAAATGAACTTTAACCCCCAAAACACATTTCAACATCATTGCATTCATGCCTTAAAAGGAGCAGCTAACATTGTTTTAGTGATTGTTCCATTAACACAGGTGTGGGTGTTGATGAGGACAGGGCTGGCGATCAATCAGTCATGATTAAGTAAGAATGACACCACTGGACACTTTAAAAAGGAGGCTGGTGCTTGGTAACATTGTTTCTCTTCAGTTAACCATGGTTATCTCTAAAGAAACACGTGCAGCCATCATTGCTCTGCACAAAAATGGCCTAACAGGGAAGAGTATCGCAACTACAAAGATTGTACCTCAGTCAACAATCTATCGCATCATCAAGAACTTCAAGGAGAGAGCTTCCATTGTTGCCAAAAAGGCTCCAGGGCACCCAAGAAAGACCAGCAAACGCCAGGACCGTATCTTAAAACTGTTTCAGCTGCGGGATCGGACTACCAGCAGTGCCGAGCTAGCTCAGCAATGGCAGCAGGCTGGTGTGAGTGCTTCTGCACGCACTGTGAGGCGGAGACTGCTTGAGCAAGGCCTGGTTTCAAGGAGGGCAGCAAAGAAGCCACTTCTCTCCAGAAAAAAAAATCAGGGACCGACTGATATTCTGCAAAAGGTACAGGGAGTGGACTGCTGAGAACTGGGGTAAAGTCATTTTCTCAGATGAATCCCCTTTTCGATTGTTTGGGACATCTGGAAAACAGCTTATTAGGAGAAGAAGAGGTGAGCGCTACCACCAATATTGTCTCATGCCAACTGTTAAGCATCCTGAAACGATTCATGTGTGGGGTTGCTTCTCAGCCAAGGGAATCGGCTCACTCACAGTGTCTTGCCTAAAAACACAGCCATGAATAAAGAATGGTACCAGAATTTCCTCCAAGAGCAACTTCTCCCAACTGTCCAAGAGCTGTTTGGTGCCCAACAATACCTTTTCCAGCATGATGGAGCACCTTGCCATAAAGCAAAGGTGATCACTTAATGGCTCATGGAACAAAACATAGAGATTTTGGGTCCATGGCCTGGAAACTCCCCAGATCTTAATCCCATTGAGAACTTGTGGGCAATCATCAAGAGACGGGTGGACAAACAAAAAACAACAAATTCTGGCAAAATGCAAGCATTGCTTATGCAAGAATGGACAGCTATCAGTCAGGATTTGGTCCAGAAGTTGATTGAGAGCATGCCAGGGAGAATTGCAGAGGTCCTGAAGAAGAAGGGTCAACACTGCAAATATTGACTTGCTGCATTAACTCATTCTAACTGTCAATATAACCTTTTGGTACTCATAATATGATTGCAATTATATTTCTGTATGTGATGTAAACATCAGACAAACACAATTAAAACTTTTGGCCATGACTGTAGTTTAATCGACTGTTATATATTTTTTGCACTTATTCTCAATAACATGTAATTTCTCCCCTTCTGAGTTATTTGTGATAGTGAAGCAAAATTGGATTTTCTAGTAAATCAGACACTTTGAAAGTGCTCAGCCGAGAATAAAGGCAGTCAATGATTGGGCAGTTTGGCTCTCCACCCAAATACAGCCAGCAATAAACAGAGCATTTTTGGGGGAGGGCGGTATTTTTTTTTTTTTGTTCTTTCTTTTGATACACTACATCCGAAAATGTTGTTTCAACCCCAATGAGAGCCAATCAGAGACTGCAAATGGTTCTCCCTGTGGTGCCTGCTCACATCATGCAGTTAACCAAGCCTGTGCTTTGTAGTTGTTGTTTTATAGATAACGCATTCGAGCATTCATGATACTCTGCTTAGCATCGAGAGTACCCCGATGGTCAATGCAGGGCCGAGTACGCCCATCACCAATAAAAATAAATGTTTAGAAAGATACCATTTTGGGTTAAAATATTTTCCACTTTCTGAACATAAAAAAGGCGTCTTCCCTTTGTGAAATATTTGGTGTTTAACAATATCTGCTTTTCCTGCAAAATATTTTACACATTCTGAACATAAATAGGCCTTCTCTCTAGTGTGAATTATTTGATGTGGAACAAGATTTTATTTCTATACAAAACATTTCCCACATTCTGAATATGAAAAAAGGCTTCTCCCCTGTGTGACTTCTCTGATGTGTGATAAGATTTGATTTTTTATAAAACATTTCCCACATTCTGAACATTAATATGACTTCTCCCCTGTGTGAATTCTTCTGTCTTACAAGCTCTGATTTATTTTTAAAACATTTCCTAGATACTAAGCATGAATATGACTTTTACCCTGTGTGACTTCTCTGGTGATTAACAAAAATTGATTTCCGGTTAAAACATTTCCCACATTCTGAACATGAAAAAGATTTCTTCCTTGTATGAGATTTTTGATGTGTAACAAGATATGATTTCCATGCAAAACATTTGCCACATTCTGAACATGAATATGGATTCTCCCCTGTGTGACTTCTCTGGTGCCTATCAAGAACTGATTTATGTAAAAAACATTTTCCACATTCTGAACATGAAAAAGGTTTCTCTCCTGTGTGAGATCTCTGGTGTATAACAAGATATGATTTCCATGCAAACGATTTCCCACATTCTGAACATGAATATGGACTCTCCCCTGTGTGAGTTGCCTGATGACTGATAAGATTTGTTTTCTGTGTAAAACATTTCCCACATTCTGAACATGAAAAAGGCTTTTCCCCTGTGTGAGTTCTCTGGTGATTAAGAAGAATCCACTTCCGGTTAAAATGTTTCCCACATTCTGAACATGAATATGGCTTCACCCCTGTGTGAGTTCTCTGGTGACTACTAAGAACTGATTTGTCTAAGAAACATTTTCCACATTCCGAACATGAATATGGTTTCTCTCCAGTATGAATTCTATCATGCCTAACAAGAACTGATTTCCGGCTAAAATATTTCCCACACTTGAAACAACAAAATCTTTTCTCCTCTTTGTGATTTTTTTGATGTTTAGTAAAAGATGTTTTGAGGAGAAAACTATTTCCATATTCTGAATGTGTAATTAGCTTCTTTACCTTAAGAGCAGTTTGTTTTTTAGTGCCTCCTTTGTGTTTTTTCTTTTTCTTAGCAGTCTGTAATAAATTAGAAGATAGGACCTGTACCAAAGAATCAGATGATAGATCTTTGCTGTGAAGGGTTGATGCTACATCTGGAGTAATGTCATTCATTTCAGTTATATCTTGGGTAATCTCAAGTTCCTCTGATTTAAAAATTGAAGATGTCAGCTGTCCCTCTGATATACTGGTACAGTCATCTGCCAAGAATAAAACCAATTATTATTTTTGGCAGCACTCATACATCTATTTTAAAAAATACAACCTCTGGATATGACGTTGAGAACATGCACTTAACTTCTTTGGTCAACCATGGCGAGGCCTGTTCTGAGTGGAACCTGTCTTGTTAAGCCATTGTATGTTCTTGGCCACCATGCTGAAACTCAGTGTCAGGGTGTTGGCAATCTTCTCAAAGATAAGTTCATCTTTATGTAGAGCAGCAAACCTTTTTTCAGATCTTCACAGAATTCTCTGCCATGTGGTGCTATGTTGAACAACCGGTGACCAATATGAGAGATTGTGTGAGCAATAACAACAAATTGACTTCATCTGCTCGGTATTTACACCTAAGACCTGGTAACACTAATGAGTCGCATGATACCAGGTAAGGGAAATGGCTAATTAAGCAAAATTTGGCCATTTTCAGTTAGGAGTTTACTCAATTTTGTTGCTAGCAGTTTAGACATTAAAGAAGTTGTCCAGTTACCAAAACTGTTTTTTTTTTCTGATAAATCTTGCTAATATGTGCCTCTCCACACATCTATTATGTTTTTTCAGCACTATTACCTTTTATTGTGCACTAGCAGCACATCCTCATTGCTGGCTCCAGCTCTGATGGGGTTAATCTCTCTTCTGACTTCCTGGGTTCAGTTCCTACAACTCCCATAATTCTTTGTGGCTCTAGGGCTGTATCTAACTTATCTAATACACCCACTGTGTCTAACACACCCACTCTCCTCCCCACCCAAAGTCTCCTCCCTGCCTCTTCCCTGTGGATGCACTGACAGCAATCACACAGAGACAGCCGAAGCTCCCAGCTCTGCACAACCAGGGGAAAAAAGCGGCTATCTTCTGCTTGTTCTCATATAGTTCATAGTCTTTGTGTGTGTGTGTGTGTGTACAGAAATTATGATTATTAGCCGGCGCAATATGTGAAAAAAATAATTGGGGAAAAAAAATGAAGGGGTCACGAGATTGCTTTTTTTTCCCTCTTGCCTAGTCTGTGTCGTCCGTATCATTCGTGTGGCATGCATTTTGCAGGCTACTTTCACATCAGCGTTTTTTTGCCTGTAGGCAAACAACCGCAAACCGCATATGACCGGATCCTGTGGATTAAATGTGCAACGCATGCAACCGTTATTTTACTGGATCCTTCTGCAGCGGGACACAGAATTTATCGTCTGGCACTGGAGGTGGGCTCATTCACATCCGTTTCTTCTGGTGAGTTCCTGGTTTTTTTTGCGGACCCACGGACAGGACCATCTTTTCAATGTCTTTTGTGTAGGATCGGATGGCACACGGTAGCACTTCCATGTGCATCCGATCCTACAAAAAAAAAAAACACATCGGATGCCGTATGTCCGCTCCATTAATATGGAACATGTCCTATTCTGTTCCGTAATAACGAACCGTGACTCAATACAAGTCAATGGGTTCGCAAAATTCCCGGAAACAACACGGAAGCACTTCCATGTGACTTCCATTGGGTGCCCGTGCAGTCTGTGTCCCGCTCCAGCCCCAGCCCTGCAGCTGCCCGCACAGCAGTGTCAGCAGCTGCCCGCACTGCAGTGTCAGCAGCCGCGGGGATGACAAGCGTTACCGTCAGGCGGTTAGTAAGTTCAGTACCTGCGGTGATGAAGTCCTGCACTCCTGACTTCAGCGCTCGTCACTGCCTTCTATGCCCGCTGCTTGTCACATCATCTCTCGCTGTCGACCTGAGACTGTGACTAGTGGTGACGTCACGGGCCGCTCGCGATACTTGATTTGTGAAGGCGGCGGTCATTGAACTCAGTGACAGCACTGCTGTCAGGAGTTCAGCGATCATCACAGGTAATGTACCTTGCTAACCTCCTGACAGCAGCCCTAGTCATGCCTTGCAGTGAGCTGGGCTGACCTATTGATGTTAGCTCAGGTCACTGCACGGCTCTCCCACCCAATAGGGAACATTCTGTTCTTCATTGACTGGGACATTGACTATGGTATGTATCGTCGTGGGACCCCCTTGGATTACACCAGACCTGGATTTGTTTTTCTTTCTAATAAATTGGTGAAAGAGGGAATGTTTTGGGGAGTGTTTTTTCAAATAAAAATGTGTTTGTTGTCTATTTTTTTTTTATTATTACTGACGGGGTTGGTGATGTCGGGTATCTGATACACGCCTGACATCACTAACCCCAGGGCTTGATGCCAGGTAACATTACACATCTGGCATCAACCCTATATATTACCCCGTTTGCCACCGCACCAGGGCAACGGGATGAGCTGGGGCGAAGCACCAGGATTAACCCATCTAATGGATGCACCACTTCTGGGGCGGCTGCGGCCTGCTATTTTTAGGCTGGGGAGTGTCCAATAACGGTGGACCTCCCTAGTCTGAGAATACCAGACCACAGCTGTCCGCTTTACCTTGGCTGGTGATCCAATTTGGGGGGGACCCCGTGTTTTTTGTTTTAAATTATTTATTTAATTTAAAATAACAGCGTGGGGTGCCCTCTGTTTTGGATTACCAGCCAAGGTGAAGCTGCGAGCTGTGGTTTGCAGGCTGCAGCCATTTGTTTTACCCTAGCTGGCTACAAAAGATAGGGGGACCGCATGTCATTTTTTTTATTATTTATTTATTTTTTGGCTAAATACAAGGCTAAGCACCTTAGTGCCACATGAAAGTCACTAAAGGGTGCCAGCTTAGAATATGCAGGGAGGTGGGACATTATATATGTCTTTCTCATCTATCTATCTATCTATCCATCCCTCTATTCATTCATTCATTCATTCATTCATTCATTCATCCCTCTCTCTCTCTGTCTCTATATCTATCTATCCATCTCTATATCTACTCATCTATTTATCTTTCTTGCTGCTTCCGTTTTTTGCGGTCCGCAAAAAAACGTAAGGCACATGGATGTCACACGGACGCCACACGGATGCATCCGTGAAAAAGGACCGTAACGGTCATGTGAATGTAGTCTTAACAGCAGTCACTGCCTGCTGCCGATCACATGTGACCGTGTGCGGGCTGTGTGTACAGGAGTTCAGCCGAGTTCAGATCAGCTGACTCAAGTGACGGCCGATTAGGCTGGGGCCACACGGGGATTACTGCGATCCCCTCGCATTACACTCGGCTCACGCTCAGTAGAGCAGAGCTGAGTGTCATGCGTGTGTCCCTGCGACTGAGGTACGACTGTGCGAACAGACCTCAGCTGTGGAAGGCGGTCCGGCACTCAGGAGGGGCGGGCCAGAACTGAGGAGGGGTGTGAGGGATTTCTCTCTCCTCCGTAGTCGGCTATTGCGATTCTCGCTCTGCACTTGTGGTACACCGATGTACCGCAAGTGCAGTGCGATTTTTCTCTCACCCCATACACTTGAATGGGTAAAAGAGAAAGAGTCTTGCATTACAATTGCAGCATGCTGCGATTGATTTCTCGGTCCAATTAGGGCTGAGAAAATAATTGCTCATGTGCGCTGACACACAGGCTAATATTGGTCCGAATGGAATGCGATGTTTTATCACACTCCACTCGCACTATTTTTCTCGCTGTGTGGCTTAGACCTTACTTGTTCTGTGTCCCCCTGCATCCATCGCAGCGTGTGCGGGCTGGAGTTCAGCTGAGTTCAGATCAGCTGACTCCAGTGCTAGACTGAACTCAGGTGACCTCACAGCCCACACAAGCTGCGATGAATGCAGGGGGACACAGAACAAGTAATCGGCCGACACTGGAGTCATCTGATTACTTGTTCTGCTGCCGCTGTGGTCAGGAGTAGGCATGAGTGAGCAGTAAAATGCTCTGGTGCTCGATGGGCAAAGCCCATGTCGATTTTTTTTTTTTTTTTTTAAAAAAAACTCAGTAAAAATGAAAAAAAACCAAAACAATCACATAACCCTAACCCTAGGGTTAGGGGTAAAAAAAAAGTGTGGGCTCCCGCTGCATCATCTATTGCTAAGGGTAACCCAAGCAGCTACTGGCTGCTAACCCCCGCTGCTTGGTGTTACCTTCACTGGCAATGGAAAATCCAGGGAAGCCTTTTTTTTTTTTTTTTTTATATATATATATAAAAGGTTTTTGCCTAAAAACATTTTTAAAAAAAATGACGTGGGCTTTGCCATATTATTTTGTATGCTAGCCAGGTACAGCAGGCAGCTACGGGCTGCCCCCAACCCCCAGCTGCCTATTTGTACCCAGCTGGGAACCAAAAATATAGGGAAGCCCTTTTTTTTTAAATTATTTCATGAATAATTAAAAAAAAAAATTACATGGGCTTCACTCATTTTTTTGTGTTCAGCCAGGTACAACTAGGCAGCTGGGGATTGGAATCTGCAGCGCAGGGTGGCCCAAGCTTTCTGGCCCCCTCGCTGCGAATTGCAGTCCACAGCCGCCCCAGAAAATGGCACTTTCATAGAAGCGCCATCTTTTGGCGCTGTATCCAACTCTACCAGTGGCCCTGGTGGCAGGTGGCACGCTGGGTAAAAAGGGGTTAATACCAGCTATGTTTTACCAGCTGGTATAAAGCCCGAGATTCTAAATGTCAGGCCAAGTTTGACCTGGCCATTAAGAATCTCCAATAAAGGGTTAAAAAAAAAAACAAAAAAAAAAAAACAACAGACATCACACAGAGAAAAATACTTTATTAGAAATAAATACACAGCCACAGTAGGGACTCCATGTTTATTATTCCCTCTCACCCCTCCACGATCGAGAGATTTCTGTACTGACCATGCCAGGAGAGGGCGAGGGAAAAGACGGGTATGAGGGGGAGAAGAGAGAGCAAGAGGGAGGGAAAAGAGAGAGCGAGAGGGAGGGAAAAGAGAGCGAGAGGGAGGGAAAAGAGAGCGAGAGGGAGGGACGGTAAAGAGAGAGCGAGAGGGAAGAGAGAGAGCGGGAGGGAAAAGAGAGAGCGGGAGGGAAAAGAGAGCGGGAGGGAAAAGAGAGAGCGGGAGGGAAAAGAGAGAGCGGGAGGGAAAAGAGAGAGCGGGAGGGAAAAGAGAGAGCGGGAGGGAAAAGAGAGAGCGGGAGGGAAAAGAGAGAGCGGGAGAGAAAAGAGAGAGCGGGAGAGAAAAGAGAGAGCGGGAGGGAATAGAGAGAGCGGGAGGGAATAGAGAGAGCGGGAGGGAATAGAGAGAGCGGGAGGGAAAAGAGAGAGCGGGAGGGAAGGAAAAGAGCGAGAAGGAGGGAAAAGAGCGAGAGGGAGGGAAAAGTGAGAGAGGGAGGGAAAAGAGATGGTGGGAAAAGAGAGCGAGAGGGAGGGAAAAGAGTGAGCGAGCGGGAGGGAAAAGAGAGCGAGCGGGAGGGAAAAGAGAGCGAGCGGGAGGGAAAAGAGAGCGAGCGGGAGGGAAAAGAGAGAGCGAGAGGGAGGGAAAAGAGAGAGCGAGAGGGAGAGAAAAGAGAGCGAGAGGGAGTGAAAAGAGAGCGAGAGGGAGGGAAAAAAGAGAGGGAGGGAGGGAAAAGAGAGCGCGAGAGGGAGGGAAAAGAGAGAGCGAGAGGGAGGGAAAAGAGTGAGCGAGAGGGAGGGAAAAGAGTGAGCGAGAGGGAGGGAAAAGAGGTAGGGAGAGAAAAGAGCGAGAGGGAGAGAAAAGAGTGAGTGAGCAGGAGGGAAAAGAGAGAGCGAGCGGGAGGGAAAAGAGAGCGCGAGAGGGAGGGAAAAGAGAGCGAGAGGGAGAGAAAAGAGAGCGAGAGGGAGTGAAAAGAGAGCGAGAGGGAGGGAAAAAAGAGAGGGAGGGAGGGAAAAGAGAGCGCGAGAGGGAGGGAAAAGAGAGAGCGAGAGGGAGGGAAAAGAGTGAGCGAGAGGGAGGGAAAAGAGTGAGCGAGAGGGAGGGAAAAGAGGTAGGGAGAGAAAAGAGCGAGAGGGAGAGAAAAGAGTGAGTGAGCAGGAGGGAAAAGAGAGAGCGAGCGGGAGGGAAAAGAGAGCGCGAGAGGGAGGGAAAAGAGAGCGAGAGGGAGAGAAAAGAGAGCGAGAGGGAGAGAAGAGAGAGCGAGAGGGAGAGAAAAGAGAGCGAGAGGGAGGGAAAAGAGTGAGTGAGCGGGAGGGAAAAGAGAGAGCGAGCGGGAGGGAAAAGAGAGAGCGAGAGGGAGAGAAAAGAGAGCGAGAGGGAGAGAAAAGAGCGAGAGGGAGAGAAAAGAGAGCGAGAGGGAGAGAAAAGAGAGCGAGAGGGAGAGAAAAGAGAGCGAGAGGGAGAGAAAAGAGAGCGAGAGGGAGAGAAAAGAGAGCGAGAGGGAGTGAAAAGAAAGCGAGAGGGAGTGAAAAGAGTGGGAGGTAGGTAAAAGAGAGGGAGGGAAAAGAGAGGGAGGGAAAAGAGAGAGGGAGGGAAAAGAGGGGGAAGAGGAGAGAGGGATAAGAGGGGGCAGAGAAGAGGGGGAAGAGGGGAGGGGGAGAAAAGAGGGGTGGGAGAAGAGAGTGGGGTGAGAGAAGAGAAGAGGGAAAGAAGAGAGAGGAGAGGGGGGGGAGAGGTGCTCTGTCACCAACTTGCTCCACTCTGTGACTTGTGGTGCAGGTGGCAGAGTGGAGACAGTTGGTCCCATGCAGCAGGACAGGTGACAGAGCAGAGCGGTGACATGCTCTGCTCTGAAACATGCGGTGCTGCATGTCACCAGCTTGTAAGTGTCTTGCTGCGTCCTGTAGTGCTGGTGGGAGGAGCACATGATCGCACCGCCCAACACCGCCCGTTCTCCTGACATCGCAGTAGAGCGGGCAAGTGAAGAGTGAGATCAGATACTTACATGACTGGGGGGATTTCAGCTGAAGAACCCCCACTGTACTCCACACTGGCGCCCCGTGCCTCACAATCTGCCGGACGCTAAGCTCTCTTCACCGCTCCACACTGTGCCATCCTCCGGATCCTCCCCTCGATGCTGGGCTGTGACGTGCGGTAGTCACGGCCAACAGCTCTGTCAATCAGTGTGAGTGTCGCCAGAATCCTCTGACGTACCCGTCAAGTTTGAGAGCCCTGAATTGACGGGCCGTAAGAGGATACTAGCGGCCACAGCACCAGGGGGTCATGTGACAGGCACGGAGAGTGCAGGATAGCGCCGCTCAGTGCCAGAACTGGAAATAGAAGCCAATGAAGAAAACGCCTATAATGGTAAGTGGAACTCATAAAGAAAATAAAAAAAATGGGTAAACCACCCCTTTAATGTTTGTGTGTTGAGTTATTTAGATGCCACACCAAATTTACTGTTATACATGCTGTACACCGACTACTGTACATTGTATCCAAGTGTCAGATCTTCAGTGTTCTCCCATGAAAATATATAATAAAAAATTTACAAAAATGTGAGGGGTGTACTTACTTTTAAGATATCCTTTAGTTGTTATTGCAATAGTGAAAAGAACTCACTTAACAATTTACGGTATGTGTGTCTCCTGGAGCACAATCTGAGCACTATGTGTTGAGTAATAAAATGGCATATTTGCAATTTTCACTCTCCAACATCCACTACATGCTAATTTTTGGAAGTGCCAGTAGAGTAAAAAAAAGTCACTACTCCTATAGACCAATTCACTGAGGGTTATAGTTTTCAAATTGGGATTTTCTACTTCTCTGCCATTCTGTCCTATTCAGGAAATGGTGTGTCACATCTCCTCTGGAATCTGCTCCTGTGGTGTCTACTAATGTGACCAGGTGCCGCCTTCTTCATTCTGCGTGCGGCACATTGGAGGAGACGTTGGAACGAGAAGCTCTGGGTGGTACAGCTTTGCCAGCCTCTAAGAACATGGTGGCTGCAGCCAGTAGTACCATCCAGTCTTGCAGTATGAGTGTGTGTGCAGTCCAGCTGGAGTAATCAGCTCTGTGCTTCAGCCAATTGAAAAGCACTGCACCCTACTAAAGCTCGATTCATATTGCCAGATGCTGCCAGATATAGCCTTGTTCTCCTCTGGATCACTCCTCTGTGCTCTGCTCGCGGCTGCTGTATTTGTTTCCTGTTGGGACCCCGGCCTGTTTACTTTTATATCTTCGGATTTTGTATTTTCTTTGCCCTACTAGTTCTGAGCGGGCTACCTGACTATTCTTCTTGCATTAACAAACAGCAGCTAACTCTGTGGCTCCATCCCAGGGTTCCTATGTAAGTCCAGATTCATCTATAGGGGTTAAGGGGTGAAAGGCAAGGCAATCCCTGGAATCTAGAAAGTGGAGTAGATAGAGCCAGACCTGTTCGTGGTAGTCAACTTTTCAGCTGCCAGGTGACTAGGATATCTTCTCCCATTACATTGTGCCATCAAATTATTCCTGCAAAATCTATGGTCCAATAGCAAAAGGGTGCAACTTCCCTTCTGAGCCAGGCCATGTGCTCAAACAGTAGCGTACAACCTTATATATGGCACTGTCGCCAGCAGCAGAACCGCTACCACTGCCTTTGTGCAAGGAGGAACAGGAGGAGCACTGCTAGTGCCCTGCAAAATGATCTCCAGCAGGCTACAAATGTGCATGTGTCTCCACACATGGTTAGAAACTGACTCCATGAGGATGGCATGAGGGCCCGATGTCCACAGATAGGGGTTGTGCTCACTGCCCAACACCGTGCAGGACTCTTAGCATTTGCCACAGAATACCAGGATTGACAAATTCGCCACTGGCGCCCTGTGCTCTTCACAAATGAAAGCAGGTTCACACTGAGCACATATGGCAGATGTAACAGACGTGACAGAGTCTGGAGATGCCATGGAGAGCAATCTGCTGCCTGCAACATCCTTCAGCATGACCGGTTTGGCAGTGAGTCACTAGTGGTGTGGGGTGGAATTTCTTTGGAGGGCCGCACAGCCCTTCATGTGCTCGCTAGAGGTAGCCTGACTGCCATTAGGTACCGAGATGAGATCCTCAGACCCCTTGTGAGACCATATGCTGGTGCGGTTGGCCCTGGGTTCCTCCTAATGCAGGACAATGCCAGACTTCATGTGGCTGTAGTGTGTCAGCAGTTCCTGCAAGATGAAGGCATTGAAGCTATGGATTGGCCCACTCATTCCCCAGACCTGAATCCGATTGAGCACATCTGGCACATCATGTCTCGCTCCATCCACCAACATCATGTTGCACCACAGACTGTCCAAAAGTTGGCAAATGCTTTAGTCCAGGTCTGGGAGGAGATCCCTCAGGATCCGCAACCTCATCAGGAGCATGCCCAGGCATTGTAGGGAGGACATACAGGCACGTGGAGGCCACACACAATACTGAGTCTCATTTTGACTTGTTTCCACTTTAATTTTGTCTTGTTTTGATTTTCATTTTGACTTGTTTCCACTTTCATTTTGTGTGTGTCTTCAAATCCAGGTCTCCATTGGTTAAAACATTTGATTTCCATTGATGATTTTTGTGTGATTTTGTTGTCAGCACATTCAACTTTGTACAGAACAAAGTATTCAAGGAGAATATTTCATTCATTCATAGGATGTGTCATTTCAATGTTCCTTTTGATTTTTTGAGCAGTGTATAATAGTAGTTTATGAGTGACTCAATGATGGGACCCAAGTAGATAAATTATAGATGGGGCTGCTGAGGCATAATCATCTTCTGACGCGTATTGCCTCTGCAAATGCGGCTTCATCTGTTCACACTGGGTTCATTTTCCCTCTTTTACAGGGTACAAGCAGCAGGTTTGAGATCATTTAATGGTCCGCTAATTTAATCAGGCTCTTGGGGGGGATTTGTTTGTTCATATACCCAGTGTATTATAATACTATTTGTGGAGTAAATATTCTTCCCATTCTATTTTTTTACAATAATGGAGGTCAAAAATGGTATCCCTTATAGCATTATAGTACTGACAGGGTTACTTGTTATCTGCTGTTGGCTCATGTTTAACATCTTTGGCATTTAGTGTTTTTTATGTGTTTTAATAATTAATGGTGATTGTTGGCGATGTGCTCCTTCTATTCTTTGTCTTTTCTCTTTCTTAACTTTTTACCTAGTGACTCTGTGGGACATGACTATAGTTCATTTTGATATCTAGTCTCAAACAATACAGGACTCATGTACTGCAGTGCATGAGACCTGTCAGTTTTTCCCTGACTCAGCCTGTTAGACCCTGCTTATAGCAGGGTCTAACAGGCCACTATACACTTAGGCCATTAGATGACCTGCAGAGTTTTCGACCTCCAGGGAGCGCTACACAACCCTAAGAGCAGTGAAAAGCGCCGTTGAAGATTAAGACCACTTAATGTATCAGCAGTCATTAAAAGGTTTATAAGCAATTGAAAAGTCAAAATATTTGGAAAGTCTGTTCTTATTGTACAGAAATTCACACTTGGCTCTTACTCCACATGTAATACAAAAGGGAAGTTTCGCCAGAAAGACTAGACCTGGTCTTGTAGGAACCATATGAGCACATTCAGCACCACAAAATAGAGATGCCAGGATTATATTATATGATGCCAGGATTCTAGGAAGGCAACAGCGTCATTACCCTCCACTTTTTCTTAGGGGCCCATCATAATATTATTCTTCTAAATTGTCAGCACATTAAAACATAAGCTGTCATTTAGCTTTGTAGTTTACAAATCTGAGCAGATAATTCTAGGAGGTAGGTGGATCCTCCAGGTTGTAAGCTCTATAGAAGAAGGACTTTCAGTGCCAAAAGTAATTTGACCAGTGTTGTGTGGAGGAGAATGTTGTGGTCTAGCAGCAAAATAATGATCATGATGGACTACACCACCAATAAAGCAGCCACAGCCGGTGACTGAGAGAAATCTGTGACTTCTTTGCATTTAGTGGTCACTACTCACCTGGGTGGTTATCTGTTGGAATCTCCTCATTACACCACTCAACACCCCTCACATATGTCTCTGTAGTATTAATATGGGTCAGATCTTCACCCTGAAACAAATATTGTGAAAGTCATAGACAGATGGAGAAGTCACATCTATGATCAGCTCTAATCCTGCCATCTCCACCGCTCTCATTACACAAGTATAAAACATATAATACTGGTGGATAAAACAAGACAGCACAAGACTTTCACAGCCGTCTACACATCATAGGGAGATTTCATGACACCTTCTCTCCATCTACCTGATGATCCTGAGGAACATTGGAATTTTCTCCTGAACCATCTTGTGGGAGAAGAGGATGGGGACATCTCTCTGGTGTTGTCCTCTTACTGGATAGAACTGGAGGAAACACATACATGGACTGAATTCATTCTTTACATACAGATAATTATAGGCCGTGGATATTTAGTCCTGTCTATTACCTAGTGATGTGAGGCGCTGGGGATCCTCCATTATGATGTCCTTGTACAGATCTTTGTGTCCTTCTAAATACTCCCGCTCCTCCATGGAGAAATAGACGGTGACGTCCTGACACCTTATAGGAACCTGAGACATACAATGATACCATCATCCCCCGATCACTTCATAGCATTACTGTATAATGTCCCAGCATTCCCAGCAGTCACCTCTCCAGTCAGCAGCTCAATCATCTTGTAGGTGAGTTCTAGGATCTTCTGCTCATTATTGTCCTCATGTACCAGAGGGTGAGGTAGAGACACATGGGAGGTGATTGGGCTCAGGGGTCTTCCCCATCCCTCAGACACGGGATCCTGACAGTGCTTCACTACTGTGTAATCCTGGTTATGGAGAGACACAGTAAGAAATCTCACTCCAGACATTTCCAGAGTCCTCACCTCTCCAGTTCTGTCCATCTGTTATTCCCATAGATAAGAATGATGTAATGTGACGTCATCAGAATCTCTCACCTCTCCAGTAAGCCGGAAGAGGATCTCAAGGGTGAGGTGTAATATCCTCTCCACCATCTTGTCCGTGTCCATATCCATCCTTGATGGGTCAATAAGAAAAATTTTCTTATATAGAAGACATCTACTGAAAGGATCCGATATTGTAGGGACCTGAATGGGGAGAAGATGACGATGTAACATCATAAAAAATTCACTGTAATAATACAATTACTGGAGATAATAATGGGAAACATATCAGGAGATTTATTACTTTATAAGATCTAGTTGTTTTCTTTCTATCTACTAATAAATCCTATATATTTAGGCCACACACAACAAGCAGTTTCCTCCTCGGAGTCGGCAGCTGAATACGTTTCTCATAGACTCATCTTCCATATCACTAATTCTCCTCTCATTTACAGACACTGGAATTGGCATCAGCAAAACTGCAGGAGAAATTCATTACACGTGAGAGGAGATATAACGACTTTATGATGAGGACGACATAAGACGTTAAGTATTGCTTTTTAAAAAATAGCTTTTTTAGGCATCTGGACACCGCAAGGATGACATGGGCCCAATGTGTGTGGGGTCCTTAGTATGAGACTAAGGCCTGTTTCAGATGTCAGTGAAAAACACAGACGTTTTTCATTCACGTGATAAAGGTGCATATGTCCTTCCGTGTGCCGTGATTCATGGCACATGTGTGTGTTCTCCATGTGCAGTGATTCATGGCACACGTGTGTTTTCCATGTGTGATCCATGATAGCACATGGAGATAAACTCACCTGTCCCCGCTCCTGCTGTCCGTGGTGCCGAACTCTCCCAGATTCTGTGGCCGGTCGCTGTGTCTCTCACCGCTGCAGCTTCATCCGGGTCGGCAGTGCATAAATGCATATTCATGAGAATAATTAGCCAGCCTGGAAGCTACAGGCAGCAGCGGCCGGAGACAGCGTTGCTGGAGACGGGTACGTTTAAAAAGCTTTTTATTTTCAATGTATGTGTTTTTCTGGTATGTGTTTCACTGATCACACCATAGTGTGGTCCGTGGGACATCAGTAATGTCAGAGAAAAATAAACATGTCTCAGTGCAGCAATTACGGACACGCATGTATGCCGCACAGAGACACGGTCAGTGAAAAATTGATTTTAATGGGTCTGCATATGTCCGTGTTCTTGAAAAAAAGTTTTAAAACAAGCTTTGAAGTGAAAAAAAACACATTAGTTTTAACAAGAAATATCCTTCATTATAGGCTAAACAAACTCCTCATGTCCATCATGAAACGTGCAGGACGAGAGGCCAAAATCAATATGTAGAAATGTAAAGAAGTCATTGAAGAGTCCCAGTGTGGGATCACTTGTCATCTGTGACTTGCTATGGTGGGAGGATGAGGATTATGTGGTCCAGACTCTTGGCTAGTGAGAATGGACCGTGTAGCAAACAGGGTGGTACTGGGAAATAGACTGGAAGCATTATCTGCCATCCAACTGACCACCTGTTTGCACTGTTCTGGCATCAGGAGTGCCTGCAAAATTGGACAGTAAGCTAGGTCTCATGGATGAGCATGTCTGTTATGCTCCCGCAGTTGGCATACTTTCACTTTCACTCAGCAGCACGTCCACTTCCCCATCCCTTACCACATGGCTTACGCATTTAAGATTAGGTACATAATATATGACTGCAAACGTTCCGGTATTAATAGGGAAAAGAAAACATAGTCCAGAAAAGAACTTTTACTTTTAGGTTGCAACAGCAGTAGACCTATAGCAGGACTGTAAGTGTATGTACAGATGTTGAGTATTTGGTACTATTCAGAGGTGTCCAACAACACAAGAAAAAAGCAGGTAAAAAATGCATGCAAATACACATTGTAAGGCTATGTGCGCACGTTGCGTACAAGCCCTGCAGAAATTTCTGCAGCGATCTGAAGAGCACATGTGCGCTTTAGATCGCTGCAGAAATGTCCGTAGTGAAGCCGATTCCATGCGCTCTGCCTGCAGCTCCTGCCATAGACAGAGCAGGAGCTGCCGGCAAAGCGCAGGAAAGAAGTGACATGTCACTTCTTTTTGCGCAGCGCTTCGGCAGTAGCCGAAGCGCTGCGCTCTTAAACGCCACGTGCGCACGGCCCCTGCACAGTCTCCATAGACTGTGCAGGGGACGCAGGACGCATGCAGTTACGCTGCGCTACAAAGCGCAGCGTAACTGCATGTTTTTACGCGACGTGCGCACATAGCCTAAACGCGGCAAGACACGCGTTTTTTCAGCAGTGTTTTTCCTGCCAAGAGATCCAAAAACGATGCAGAATTTTCTGCAACCAAATACTCAACGTGTACAAATGTCCAAAGAATTGACATACTGCAAATTATTTTCTACACCAAATCTGCAAGTTATATATAAGCAACACTTCAGTATTATTATTGACTTCTCTGGCATCAGGATTCCCTTTAAGCTTTGTGACAAATCTGTACTCAAAAACGCAACATGTGCACACAGCCTAAGGTATTTCCGCACGCTGCGTTCTTGATTTGACAAAAAAAATGCATCCAAAACGCATGCATTTTGAATGCGTTTTACATGCATTTTTGACAGTGCGGTCCCATGGTGATTCAGCTCTGCTACATCCCTGTGCTGTCACAGCAGCACCGTAGAGCATGGGTCCCCAATTCCAGTCCTCAAGGGCCGCCAACAGTGCATGTTTTCAGGATTTCCTTAGTATTGCACATGTGATAATTTAATCACCTGCACAGTTGATGATTCCAACACCCATGCTAAGGAAATCCTGAAAACATGCACTGTTGGCGGCCCTCGAGGACTGGAGTTGGGGAACCCTGCCGTAGAGCATCACTGTTTACTGGCAGCAGACAGAGCCGCGCAATAAGAATGAACTTGGGTAAATCTCTGACATAAGGCACAGCCAGTAGTGCTGGGCCTGCAGCTGTGAGGTCAGAGGTTCACCCGAGTTCATTGTCATCTCGCGGTTCTGTCTCTGTGTTGAGGCATGATTTGCGGTCACAGGTGAAGGATTCACCTGTGACCACAAATCACTTGAGTGAGGGCACCGCTGATTTCACAGCTCATTTCAGTCACTCGGGTGATTTACTGTCACAGGTGGAGGACTCCAGCTGTGGGCGTGGATAACATGAGTGACGTCACCGCTGCTAGCGCCACTCACTTCAGTTGCGGCGTGGAGCTTACAGTGAGCGGTTGTGCTCTATGGCCACTCGCTGTCAGTGTCCGATATAGCAGAGCTGGATGTGTCGTGGGACCTCGTGTGGATTACTTCGGACCTGAAGGTTTGTGTTGGGGTTAATAGAGTGGTGAAAGAGGGTGCTTTTTTGTCTTTTATTTCAAATAATGGAGTTTGCGGTGTTAGTGTTTATTTACTTTCACTTACAGATTAATCATGGGGGCGTCTCATAGACGCCTGCCATGATTGACCTAGGACTTAGTGGCAGCTTTGGGCTGCCATTAACTCCTTATCACCACGATTGCCACCGCACCAGGGCAATCGGGATGAGCCGGGTAAAGTCCCTGAACTGTCGCATGTAATGCAATTACGAGCGGCTGCTGGCTGATATTTTTAGGCTGGAAGGGCTCCCAATAACATGGGTCTCCCCAGTCTGAGAATACCAGCCCTCAGCTGTGTGGCTTTATCTTGACTGGTATCAAAATTGAAGGGAACCGCACGCCATTATTTTTATTTATTGTATTGCACGATATAGACCCGCCCACTGTCGGCTGTGATTGGTTGCAGTCTGACAGCTGTCACTTAGCGTGGGGGCGTGTCTGACTGCAACCAATCATAGGCACCGGTGGGCGGGGGAAGCAGTGAATATGAGATGACCTAATGAGCGGGTGAAGTGAATATGAGATGAGCGGCAGGGACTTTCAGAAGCAGGAGAGGCCGCAGAAGCAGTGTGACAGCCGCGCCGGTGATCAGTGAGTATGAAGGGGAGAGGGAGAGACTCTGAGAGTGACCAACAGAGAGAGACCGACACCAACAGAGAGAGAGAGAGAGACTGAGAGACCTGCATTTTTGTTGACAAGAACGCATCCAAAATGCAACCAAAATGCAGTGCAAAACGCACAGCTAAACATTTTGGTTGCCTTTTGACACACCTCGTTCATTTCTATGGGTGGAAAACGCAACCAAAACGCAAAAAAGAAGTGACATGCTGCTTTATTTTTTTTTAAACGCAACAATTTTGACAAATATTTGACAAACAAACCGCTGCCTAAAAAAAGGCAACGTGCGGATGGAATTTTCTGACTTCTCATAGACTTTGCTGGGGAAGCACCACGCATGCATTTTGTCAATAACACAGTGCATTTTAAACGCAGCCAAAAGCAGGAAAAAAGCACACGTGCGAACACATGGCCAAATACTCTGACAGCATTGTTCCCAGCAGCAACCTAGGAGTCAGGGATGCGTCCAGTCATCTTCCTCATACTGTTTGCATTCCATTTGAGAGCTATCACCATCCATTTCATATATTCTCCTAACACCAGCCCTCCTGTTAGGGTCTTCCGGAAAAATGCTCACGTTTCTCATTGACTTCCATTATACTCAGTACTCGACCATGTACGAGTGGCTAACCTACTCAATTCACATACCGAGCATTCATCGCATGCCCCCATCGTATGTTATCCCCATACACCCCAGAGCCACGAACCCCATCCCACACACAGTATAATAACCCTACAGCATGATGCCCCTAAAGTGACCCCCATCGTATGTGTTCCCCCATACACCCCAGAGCCACGAACTCCATCCCACACACAGTATAATAACCCTACAGCATGATGCCCCTAAAGTGACCCCCATCGTATGTGTTCCCCCATACACCCCAGAACCACGAACCCCATCCCACACACAGTATAATAACCCCACAGCATGATGCCCCTAAAGTGACCCCCATCGTTTGTGTTCCCCCATACACCCCAGAGCCACGAACTCCATCCCACACACAGTATAATAACCCCACAGCATGATGCCCCTAAAGTGCCCCCATCGTATGTTATCCCTATGCACCCCAGAGCCACACATCCCATCCCCCCCCACACACAGTGTCATAACCCCACAGTATGATGCCCCTAAAATACCCCCCCATTGTATGTTATCCCCATACACCCCAGAGCCACGAACTCCATCCCACACACAGTATAATAACCCCACAGCATGATGCCCCTAAAGTGCCCCCATCGTATATTATCCCTATACACCCCAGAGCCACAAATCCCATCCCCCCACACACAGTATCATAACCCCACAGTATGATGCCCCTAAAATACCCCCCCATTGTATGTTATCCCCATACACCCCAGAGCCACGAACTCCATCCCACACACACAGCATCTAAGCTTGTTGGTAAGATGGTCCCCACAGATCCCTGCTCAGTATGAGAGACCACCACATTGAATGAGGGCCCACATAAATTATAGCCCCCACAGCCGAAGGATTAATATGGAAACCCCTGTAATTATGATGAGAGGGTACCCAACAGAACCAACCCCCTCAAATCACGGGCCTCAGAGCGACCACCACTATGTATGGTGCGTCCATGATTATACAACTATCAGATTAATATCTCATATGTCCTAGGTTCGTTTCTATATGCGCCTATGTGTATATTTATTAGGCATGGGGTAGATGGTACCATATGATGTGTGTGTGGGGATGGCGGTACTGTTGGAACCTCAAACGTGAGGGAGGGGCAAGGCAGAGGACTGAGAGCAACACAGGTTTCCATGTTTCGTGTCTCGCATAGTTGGGTTGTATGGATCAAAGGAAAACCTCTGATATATAAGACCCAACTATAATGCCCCAGTAATGGGGAATCTCCACATACCTCCTCCTGCAGAGCCGCACACTAGATATATGGCTGCTCTGTGCTTCCAGGACCTGTGATGATGTCACATGGAGGGGAGGAGTCAGGGGTCACATGATCAGCTCCTCAGTGTATGCAGGACTCTGCTGTGCTGGATGAGGTGAAGTTCATGTGAGGGGTTTACAGTGTGGATGGAGCAGAGCTGTGTGTGTACAAGTGAACATTGCGGAGCCGTGAGTGTATGAAACACAGAGCGGAGCCAAGTGTGTTGAGTGTACAGAGAGAAACCACGTGTACAAAACGAAGCCACGTGTGTATGATATGTACGGAGCAGAGCTGCGTGTGTTCCACATGCATAGAGCCGCGTGTGTTCCACGTGCATGGAGCCGCGTGTGTTCCACATGCATAGAGCCGCGTGTGTATGATATGTACGGAGCAGATCTGCGTGTGTTCCACATGCATGGAGCCGCGTGTGTATGATATGTACGGAGCAGAGCTGCGTGTGTTCCACATGCATAGAGCCGCGTGTGTTCCACATGCATAGAGCCGCGTGTGTATGATATGTACGGAGCAGAGCTGCGTGTGTTCCACATGCATGGAGCCACGTGTGTTCCACATGCATAGAGCCGCGTGTGTATGATATGAACGGAGCAGAGCTGCGTGTGTTCCACATGCATAGAGCCGCGTGTGTATGATATGTACGGAGCAGATCTGCGTGTGTTCCACATGCATGGAGCCGCGTGTGTATGATATGTACGGAGCAGAGCTGCATGTGTTCCACATGCATGGAGCCGCGTGTGTTCCACATGCATAGAGCCGCGTGTGTATGATATGTACGGAGCAGATCTGCGTGTGTTCCACATGCATGGAGCCGCGTGTGTTCCACATGCATAGAGCCGCGTGTGTATGATATGAACGGAGCAGAGCTGCATGTGTTCCACATGCATGGAGCCGCGTGTGTTCCACATGCATAGAGCCGCGTGTGTATGATATGAACGGAGCAGAGCTGCGTGTGTTCCACATGCATAGAGCCGCGTGTGTATGATATGTACGGAGCAGAGCTGCGTGTGTTCCACATGCATAGAGCCACGTGTGTATGATATGTACGGAGCAAAGCTGCGTGTGTTCCACATGCATGGAGCCGTGTGTGTACGGAGCCACATATATGTGATTTTGGGTTAGGCAAATTACCATCTGTTCTATGATAGACCAGGCTTCTTGCAAGAGACGATTGTCTTGGCATATGGGCCAATACATCATTACTCAACACACACAACCCCTTTCCCATCACGTTGCGAGGAGTTGCACTTACTGCTCTCATGTTTTCTCTCATTTTGCTTCTGGCAATGTTTGCTTCTGCTTTTTGAGGGCAGGAGTCATGACCATGTTCTGTTGGTTCTTGAACTACATTGTCATCTTTTTTTTGAGAATTGAATGGCACTTTGAATAGCGATGCAGTCTCCAAGTCACCACTGCGTTCTTAGGGCGAAGTGCAAGATATTCAAACCCCAAGTAAATGCTTCTTGAAAACTCCATTGTTTGCACTAGAAGGAATAGAATACTTTAGATAAACTCAACATACATTTTTTTAAAGAAATTAATAAATGTGGGGGAAAAAAAACACAGAGGTGTAATGACTGTGGTCGCAGGGATCAAGGCAACAACCAGGTACAGGGGCCCGCCAACTCCAGTGTCTGCTTCTGCTAGATCTGCGTCCTCACTGAAGACGCAGATCCAGATGACATGCATTGTGTTGCAGAGACCCTTCGGGTCCCTGCACCTTGATACATACTGCTGACACAGTGGCTGTGAGCTGACTGTAAAAAGTTCACATTTATTAAATAATTTATAATACATCTAGATAAAAGAATTTATAGATAACAAGACACATAGATAACTGCTGACATAACAGAAGTATATTCGTCTGGATGGTTCTAGTGGATTACATCATGTGTACAGCAGGTTTTTCCTTAGATAGACATTGACAGCTGCATTACAAACCTATATATACCATACCATATGACATTCACGGACACTTCTTGGGGGGAGAGACCTGACTCAGAGGGGGTTTGTGCTTCCAAGAGGATACATGTCAAAGCTGCTGCAGCCTAATCCATCCACCCATCCAAGATAAAGGATGAATAAAGAAGAAACTTACTTTACTAATTTAGTAAACAAATGGATTATTATAACCCTAAAGGCCGCTTTACACGCTAGCGATATCGGTACCGATATCGCTAGCGTGCGTACCCACCCCCATCGTTTGTGCGACACGGGCATATCGCTGCCCGTCGCGCACAAAATCGCGCTCCCCCCGTCACACAGCTTACCTGCACTGCGACGTCGCTCTGGCCGGCGATCCGCCTCCTTTCTAAGGGGGCTGGTCGTTCGGCGTCACAGCGACGTAACACGGCAGGCGTCCAATAGAAGCGGAGGGGCAGAGATGAGAGGGACGTAACATCCTGCCCACCTCCTTCCTTCCGCTTAGCCGGTGGAGGCAGGTAAGGAGATGTTCCTCGCTCCTGCGGTGTCACACACAGCAATGTGTGCTGCCGCATGAATGAGGAACAACATCGCTAATGAGAGGTAAACGATTTTTTGTTTTAGGACGACCTCTCCGCGGCAAACGATCATCCACTAGGCTGGTTTTCCCTGGAACCTGCAGTACAACTGGCTGACTGTAGGTGGCGTGTTTCTTCCAGCCGAAGTTGCCAACATTCACCTGCAGCCAATTGGAAGACACCACACCCTTCTTATTCCCCCTCCTGTCACATGACCACCGCCAGAGATAGTTCTGTACTCCTGGCTCATGTGCTGTTTGTATTTTGATTCCTGTGCGCTGACCTTTGCTTGCTGTTTGACTACCCTCCTGCCTGTCGTTTTTGTACCTTGCTGCCAGTTCCGGATTTGACCTCTGCTTTGTCTCCTCACTACGCCCTTGCCTGCCGATTCTGTTCCTGTTTAGCATCTCCTGGTTTTTGACCCTGATTGACGACCACGGACTACAGCCTACCACAGGTAGTGATCTCTGGGGCTCTGTGTAATTCCAAATCCCTGTATAGGGGTTAAAGGGTTGCAGAGTTCTTGGGGTCCTGCTTTGTGAGCGGCTTTTCTCTAGATTCCCCTTACAGCCAGTCTGAGTCTGTGGCACCAATCAGGCATTACAACAACCCATCATGTAAGCTAACGTACAATACTATTTTTTCCTTTTCTGTAACTGATCAACATATAATGAACTTTTCTATTTTTGTCAATCATTTTTACTCAATATAAAAAAAAGCATCTATTTTTACATTTTTGAAGTCTATCCTTTCTTGTATCTCATCGCGTACTTAAAGAAAAATATATTTAAGACATTTATTTTTTAACAGTTTGGAGAGCCAGCCATTCCTGATTTTTTCTCATTTTTTTGTACTAATTCCTTCGCTTTGCACAAGGGGGACAGATACAGAAGTGATGATAATACCTCTTGCAAAGTATCAGGAATTGACAATACGTTAAAAATCAGTCAGAACCTAAAAAGATGGATGAGGTTTCAAGTCGCATAAGTTTGTTTAAATGAAGTTTGAAGAGTTCGCAAAGCCATCCATCAATCGTACAAATGTCAGATAGCATTATTGTTTGTAATGCCAGTGAATTAGTCTGTAATGCTTCTAATCTGGATCAAGATGGGTGCAGACATGTGGTGTCTGTGGAAGGTGACCTTGAGGACACCGGAAATGATGCTGAAAAAGATGGCGGAGAGGGAGGACATGACGAATAGGACAGAGAAGGCGGATGAGTTAGAGAAGTAGATGTGTGGAGCAGAGACAGAGAAAATGGCGACAGTTTCTAAAAATAGAACAGGCCCAGCTAGAAATAAAAGTCAGGAAGAATTTATTGGATTTATGCAAACTAAGAGGTACTTTACACGTTGCGACATCGCTACTGATATATCGTCAGGGTCACGTCGTTAGTGACGCACATCCGGCGCCGGTAGCGACATCGCAACGTGTAAATCCTAAGTGCGACGATGAATGAGCACAAAAGCGTAAAAAATCGCTGATCTGTGGCTGCCAGTACAATTTTTCAGACAGCTAGCATTAAAAAAGTCTTTTGAAAATGAGGAGTGCCCAAATGATATCGATAGACTTAAGGCCGCTTTACACTCTGCGATATTGCTAGCGATGTTGCTAGCGATCGCACCCGTCCCCGTCGTATGTGCGTCACGGGCAAATCGCTGCTCGTGGCGAACAATATCGCTGGTACGCGTCACATGAACTTACCTTCCTAACAACGTCGCTGTGGCCGGCGAACCACCTCTTTTAAGGGGGAGGTTCGTGCGGTGTCACAGCGACGTCACACAGCGGCCCACCAATAGAAGCGGAGGGGCGGAGAGCAGCCGCATTAACGACACGCCCATCTCGTTGCCGGAGGACGCAGGAACGCTGTTATTCGTCGTTCCCAGGGTGTCACACGTAGCGATGTGTGCTGCCTCAGGAACGACGAACAACCTGCGTCCAAAACGAGCAACGATATTTGGGAAATGAATGACAGGTGTCACACGCAACGACGTCGCTAACGAGGCCGGATGTGCATCATGAATTCCGTGACCCCAGCGATATCTCGTTAGCGATATCGTTGCATGTAAAGCGGCCTTAAGAGATCTGATTGTCTGTGAAAGAAATGACAATTGTCCAAATTTTGAGATGTTGAAGGAATTGCAAATTGGACAAAATTAAAGGCACGTTTTCATTCATGTCCATTTTTGAACGATTGTATAAAACAGTTGTCACGAATGTGAGACCAGAATCTATGATTCACACATTCGTCAAAAAACTTACATTTTTGGATGCTAAAGCTGCACTATTGCATTGCAGAAAAAGTCCTTATTTGAATGCACAAAATTTATTGATTTTGTTAGGAATCACCAAACCCAATCAAAACAGAAATTAATTAATTCTATAAAACAAAATAAGATGAAATTTTATGAAAAACCAGCATTAACTTATCCCTGATCAATGTATTCCTGTGATAACATTTATGAAATTCGTAGAAAATTGCACCTCAGCCACAAGCCATATGAGATGTCTTGTGCAAATCCTGTTCCCTTGTCTCCAATGAGACAGATGACTTCCAGGGAACTTGACACCCAGAGCCCAGAGACAGGTGGTGGGTCCTCCTGAGAGTGACATCCTTTCTTCACATAAAGGATTGGGCCTATATAACTGAGTAGTTTCTTCCTGTTCCTTGCCGGTATCTCCTGTGTGCTAAGGACATTATGAAACCAGCTCTTTTCTCTGTGTCTACTAGAACTCCTCCTCAGATAAGTTGGTCTTTGTACCTCTGCTTATGGTTTCCATGTTCTTGTTATTTTGCCTGAGTGGCGTTCTTGGTGGAGTTGGAGCATTCCCTGCTGGGAGTATCTGTGTACCTTACTCCATGTTCTGCTATGTATTGTATTTTGTCATGCTTGGTACAAAATTCAGTCCCTCCTCTATATCAGTGTTTTTCTTGGATCCCAGTAACACCAGAGTACTGATAGAATGGGGGAGAGCCGGTGTAGGCTCAGTATTTTTCCATATCAGGCGTGCTGGTATTTACTAGGGTTTTTACAGCTGCAGTCAGTCCTCTTTCCTATGCAGATAGTTTGGGCCTCATCTTTGCTGAATCTGTTCTCTAGCTACATATTGTGTTTTCCTATATCACCGTAGTCTTTATATGTGGTGGGGCTATATCTTTGAGGACTGCTCCGAGGCAGTCTAATAGCTTTTCTAATATTTCTCTCTGTAAGAATATTTAGTTCTCCGGCTGTGGAGTAGTTGGATGCATGTGATGGAGCATTGTCCTGCATGAAAATCATGGTTTTTTTTAATGATACCGACTTCTTCCTGTACCAGTGCTTGAAGAAGTTGTCTTCCAGAAACTGGCAGTAGGTCTGGGAGTTGAGCTTCACGCCAAACTCAACCCAAAAAGGTCCCACAAGTTCATCTTTGATGATACCAGCCCATACCAGTACCCCACCTCCCCCTTGCTGGCGTCTGACTCGGAGTGGAGCTCTCTGCCCCTTACTAATCCAGCCTCTGGCCCATCCATCTAGCCTATCAAGAGTCACTCTCATTTCATCAGTCCATAAAACCTTTGAAAAATCAGTCTTAAGATATTTCTTGGCCCAGTCTTGACGTTTTATCTTATGTTTCTTGTTCAAAAGTGGTCGTTTTTCAGCCTTCCTTACCTTGGCCATGTCCCTGAGTATAGCACACCTTGTGCTTTTTGATAATCCAGTAACGTTGCAGCTCTGAAATATGGCCATACTGGTGGCAAATGGCATCTTGGCAGCTTCACGCTTGATTTTCTTCAATTCATGGGCAGTTATTTTGCGCCTTTTTTGCCCAACACGCTTCTTGCGACCCTGTTGGCTATTGCCATGAAATGCTTGATTGTTTGGTGATCATGCTTCAAAAGTATGGCAATTTCAAGACTGCTGCATCCCTCTGCAAGACATCTCACAATTTTGGACTTTTCAGAGCCCGTCAAATCTCTCTTCTGATCCATTTTGCCAAAGGAACGGAAGTTACCTAATAATTAAGCACACCGTACATAGGGTGTTGATGTCATTACACCACACCCCTCCTCATTACAGAGATGCACCTGATTTACTTAATTGGTAGTTGGCTCTCAAGCCTATACAGCTTGGAGTAGGACATCATGTATAAAAAGTATCATGTGATCAAAATACTCATTTGCCTAATAATTCTGCACACAGTGTACATGAAAGTTGTCATATTAAAAGGCAACTTCAGATCACAGAACTATTGAAGGATCTGGGAATACAAATTCATTACAATGATTAACTCTGTCCACACAAGACTCAACCTGTCAGGAGGATTTATGACACACTACAAAATCTGAGGAGTCTGCTCCAGAGACTGGAGGGCACCAGGCCTCTGATCCTACATGGATATTGGTATAATAAAACTTTCACACCACTAATCAAAGCTAATTAAGGATTTACTCTCTAAGCTCTGTGTTTGTTTATTTAAATGTCCTTTTATTATGCCATCTCTCTGCCCTCTTTTGTGTATATATTTGTGTTTCTTCAGATATTTTGTCATACCATGCCTGATGAAGAGACCTGAAAAGTCTCAAAAGCTTGCTTTGTAACATCATTTTATTTTATTTTAGTTAGCCATTAAAAGGTATCATAACTACAAAAAACGGATTTTTGTGTACTCACCGTAAAATCGTTTTCTCTTAGCCATCATTGGGGGACACAGGACCATGGGTGTTATGCTGCCTATCCATAGGAGGACACTAAGTAGATGCAAAAGCATAGCTCCTCCTCTGCAGTATACACACCCTGGCCGGGCCAGGCAGTCTCAGTTTTAGTACACAAGCAGTAGGAGAAAAAAAGCAGTAAAAAACTTCTCAACAGAGGAACATGAGAAAAGAAGAGTCAAAACCAAATAAGGTACTAAGAGAACCAAGGCCCCGCAGGGCAACAGGGTGAGTGCTGTGTCCCCCAATGATGGCTAAGAGAAAACGATTTTATGGTGAGTACACAAAAATCCGTTTTTCTCTGACGCCTCATTGGGGGACACAGGACCATGGGACGTCCTAAAGCAGTCCATGGGTGGGAAACATAAAAGAAGGCAACACAACCCAAGGACTAGGAACCAATCCCAGACAGCCTGGAGCGCCTACTGAGAGAGGTGCTCTACTGCCGTTTGCAGAATTTTCCTACCCAGATTTGCCTCAGTTGAAACCTGGGTATGGACTCTGTAATGCTTTGAAAAAGTATGTAGGCTAAACCAGGTCGCAGCCTTACACACCTGTTCCACTGAAGCCTGATGCCGAATGGCCCACGAAGCGCCAACTGCTCGCGTGGAATGAGCCCGCAGCCCACTAGGAATGGGCTTGAGTTGCAGGCGGTAGACTTCCTGGATCGCAGAGCGAATCCAGCGAGCCAGAGTCGCCTTTGAAGCTACCTGTCCCTTCTTAGGCCCCTCAGGAATGACGAATAAAGAGTCCGTTTTCCTAAAGGGGGCTGTCCTGGATATGTAATATCTGAGAGCTCTGACGAGGTCTAACAAATGCAGAGACCTTTCCACCCTATGAACTGGGTGTGGACAAAATGAAGGCAGAACAATGTCCTCATTCAAATGAAACGGGTTAAGAACCTTTGGAAGGAAATCCGGAAGGGGGCTCAGAACCACCTTGTCCTGGTGAAAGATCAGAAAAGGCTCGCGGCAAGAGAGTGCTGCTAGCTCCGAAACCCGTCTGATGGACGTAATTGCCACCAGGAATGCTACCTTCCAGGACAGAAGAGCAAGGGAGGATTCCTTGAGGGGTTCAAAGGGAGACCTCTGGAGACCGTCCAGAACGAGGTTGAGGTCCCATGGGTCCAGCGGCCGTTTGTACGGGGGAACTAGATGGGAAACGCCCTGGAGGAAGGTCTTGACTTGCGGTTTTTGAGCCAGGCGGCATTGGTAGAAGATTGAGAGCGCTGAGACCTGCCCTTTTAAGGGAACTGAGAGTCAACCCCGCTTGCAAGCCAGACTGTATAAAGTCGAGAATTCTGGGGATGGCCAGAGGCATAGGCTGGACGTTAGTTTCTCTGCACCATGAAAGGAAGATTTTCCACGTACGGTGGTAAATGCGGGATGAAGCAGGATTTCGGGAACTGATCATGGTGGAAATAACCGCGGGGGAGAATCCCGCTCTTGTTAATATCCAGGTCTCAATGGCCATGCCGTCAGCTTCAGGGCTCTGCAGTTCTGATGGGAAATGGGCCCTTGGGTCAGCAAGTCTGGGATGTCTGGAAGGCGCCACGGTGCGTCTGTGAGCATTTGTACTAATTTGGCGTACCAGGCGCGCCTGGGCCAGTCCGGTGCTATCAGTATCACCGGGACTCCCTCTGCCTTGATCTTCCTGATCACCCGCGGCAGCAGGGGTAGAGGTGGAAATATGTAAGGCAGGCGGAAGTGGTGCCAGAAGCAGACTAGAGCATCCGCGCCGATGGACTGCGGGTCGCGTGACCTGGCTATGAACGCGGGTACCTTTGCATTCAACCTTGAGGCCATTAGGTCCACGTCTGGTGTGCCCCAGTGAGTGCAGATGTGTAGAAACACATCTGGGTGGAGAGACCATTCTCCGGCGGCCAGGCCTTGGCGACTTAGAAAGTCTGCTGCCCAGTTCTCTACCCCTGGTATGTGTACCGCTGATATCACTGATCCCGTCGATTCAACCCAGCTGAGGATCTTGTGGGCCTCGAGATAAGCCGCTTTGCTGCGGGTGCCCCCCTGCCGATTGATATAGGCTGCAGCTGTCGCGTTGTCCGATTGGACTCGAATCTGACGACCCGCTAGCAGAGGTCAGAACGCTCTGAGCGCGAGGAAGATCGCGCGGAGTTCCAGGGTGTTTATGGGTAGGGAAGACTACTGGGGCGTCCAACGTCCTTGAGCAGTGTGGTGCCGGTACACTGCTCCCCAGCCTAGGAGGCTGGCATCCGTGGTCAGGACCAGCCAGTTCACTGGGAGAATGGATCTCCCCTTCGATAGGGATGAAGACCGAAGCCACCAGCGGAGTGCGTACCTGACTGAAGGCGTCAGGTGAAGATGTCTGTCTAGGGAGAAGGGGCTCTTGTCCCAGGCCGCTAGAAGGGCTAGCTGCAGTGGGCGGAGGTGCAGTTGAGCAAAGGGTACTGCTTCCATAGCCGCCACCATCCTGCCGAGCACTTTCATGCTGAATCGAATGGAGCGAGACGGAGGACGTAGAAGGCAGCGTACCGCTCGTTGAAGAGTGATCGCCTTGTCCTGAGGGAGAAGGATCAAGCCCCGACGGGTGTCCAGGGACATGCCCAGGAAGGTGATGGATCGTGATGGGACTGGGGATGATTTGTCCAGATTCACTAGCCACCCTAAGCAGTATAGGGTGTCCACAGTGATCTGTACGCTGGTTGAGCAGTCGCGGAAGGAGGGGGCCTTGATGAAGAGGTCGTCCAAGTAAGGGAGAACGACCATTCCCCTGGCGTGAAGGACGCTCATGGCGGCCGCCATGACTTTGGTGAAGACCCTTGGTGCGGTGGCAAGGCCGAAGGGTAGAGCTATGAATTGAAAGTGGGAGTCCTGAATTGCAAAGCGGACGAACTTTTGGTGATCTGGGGCGATGGGTATGTGCAGGTACGCGTCCTTGATGTCTATGGATGCGAGGAATTCCCCTTCGACCATGGACGCAATAATGGACCTTAGGGACTCCATTCTGAATCTCCGTACGTGCACATGCTTGTTTAGGTGTTTGAGGTCCAGGATGGGTCGAACTGACCCATCCTTTTTGGGGACCACAAAGAGGTTGGAATAAACCCCCCCGAACTTCTCGTCATCTGGGACAAGTATTATCACTCCTGCTGTTAGAACCGACTCTGGGGTCGGGTACGAAATTCTATGTGGTAACCGGAAGACACAAGGTCTCGCACCCATTTGTCGTCTGAGACGGCAGCCCAGATGTGTTGAAAGAGCTGCAGTCGACCTCCTACAATGAGTGTGTCTTCCGGGGCGCTGAAGGAGTCATGAGGGGGGAAAACATCGTGGCCGAGTCTCCCTAGTCCTGGACTGTTTCGGTCTAGGCTGCCATGACGAAGTAGGTTTCGGGGAGAGCTGAGAAGGTCGGTCCCTGCGTAGTCCGCGGCTGGTGGCGTGGACAGCACGGTGTGTCGACCAACCAAATGAGTTCCGAAAGGAGCGGAACGAGGACTGTGGACATCTGGTGAAGGATGTCCTGGACTTCAGCTGGGGGAGGGAGGTACTCTTTCCTCCCGTGGCGTCAGAAATGAGCTTGTCCAGACGTTCGCCAAACAATCGGTCTGGAAAAAATGGGGAGGCCCGTGAGAGACTTCTTGGAGGCAGAGTCCACTCGCCATTGTCGGAGCCAGAGAGCTCTACGGATGGCTATGGTATTTGAGGCGGCAAACGCTGCGCCGGTAGCAGCGTCCATGGAGGCCTGTATGAGGTACTCCGCCGCAGCGGCAATTTGAGCTGTTACCTCTGTGAAGGTATGAGTGAACTGGGATTCCTCAAGCGAAGTGTTAAGGGATTCTGCCCAGACCGAGATCGCCTTTGCGACCCACACAGAGGCAAAGGAGGGCGAGAGGGAGGAACCCGCAGCCTAAAAAGCAGAGCGGGCGAGGTGCTCCACCTGTCTGTCTATCGGGTCCTTGATGGAGGAACCATTGGGTAAAGACAGGAGCGTCTTTGTGGTAAGGCGGGAGACCGGGGGGTCGACCGAGGGCGGATCGGCCTAGCCCTTAGGGGAAGGTGAGGCAAAAGGGTACCGGGACTCCATGAGTTTTCGGCTACCGAAGCACATGTCAGGCTTCTCCCTTTGCTTTGTGAGTATATCCTGAAACTCAGGGTGATCAGCGAAAACCTTTTGGGGTTTCCTTGCCCTCTTAAAGGAGACCGCATTGTCAGTGGTAGTGGATGGGGGATCCTCCACATGCAGAGTTTGGTTGATTGCTGCTATAAGGGAGTCTATTGCAGTTTGATCATCTGGAGAGGCTGAAACCAAGGAATCCTCCTGGTACAAACAGCATTCTCCCTCCTCCAGCTCTTCAGAAGCCGTGGAGCGTGTGGGAGAGCCTGCCCTGTGTGCTCCCGAGGGAGAGCCCGCTGGAGACACCCGGCCATGTGCTCTTTTCCTGATCCCTGCATCCGGGGAAGCATGTGCCCGGATCACCTCAGAAGGATCCTCCATAGGGGTATCCTAAGGCTGCGTTCAGTCCAGGGACCCAGAAGGGTGTGGAGGACGACATTGCATAGCCAGCACCAGGTTCTGTGACAGTTTTTCCATGGATTGGGACAGAAACTGTGCCCATTCCGGTGGGCTGGGAGCCCTAGGCTCTGGGCTGACGGTTGCGGCGGTGGTGGCAGGGGGGTCTTGGAGGGCTATAGGGGCATAGGACTCACAGAGAGAAGAGGTGTGTTTACGTGGTAGCTCAACGTGGCAGGCAGTGCAGGCTGAATAATAGACTATGTGAGCCTTAGCCCTCTTAGTGCCTTTTGAATTCTGCATGTTCCTGATAGGAGTATGCTAGGAGGGGGAGCAATGCTCAGCAGAGCTACAGTGAGCAGCACCTTACCAGAATCAGCCGATGGCTGGAGATCTTCCCACGCTTTCCGGGGGGCGGGGCTTAGCGCTAAAAGAGCGCGAAGAAGTAGTCAGTGTGCCCCCCCCCCGCTGTGGGTAGTAAAAAATGGCGGGAAAGGAGCTTCTGATAGTTTTCCTCCCTCTCCCTCTAGTCAGCACACAGCATGTCACTGGTGGTTATCAGCCAGCTTTTCTGCTAGATCAAATAAACAGAGCAGATAATAAACAGCGTGAGTCCCTGAGCTCTGTGATTCTCTAGCCACCCTCTCCCCCCCCCCCCCCCCCCCGCCACCGGGAAATTATTTGTGCAGGAGTTTGCAAACAGGAGGGACTTCCCCCCCCTCCTCCAGCCAGTAAGCTAGGGAAAAGTTAACACTGTGTGTTCAGGATTCCTGGGGCTCTCTTCCTTGCAATAGCCAGGGACTTTCTCATAATAAATACTGTATATTCAGCCCTGGGAGCCTTTCCTGCACAGCCTTTTCTCCCTTTGTCTGGGAAACCAGTCAGTGGGTATCTCACCTTAAACACTGCTTCAATCCAGGCAGTGACAATAGCAGAGTCAGCTTGCTGTATCCGGTCACAATGGTGCCATATTCAACTCAGAGCCTGCAAAGAGGGGCTGAGGAATTGATGCCATATTCAACTCAGAGCCTGCAAAGAGGGGCTGAGGAATTGTGCCTCTGCCCTGGGCTTTGGAAAATCGGTGTCTATGGAACCCGTCGTCCAGCCCAGGATGCAGCGTCGCGGGAGGGGGTACGTGTAGGCAACACTTCACGTTCCTGCCCGTTGATGGTAGTGGGAGATCGGTCCCAAAAGGAAACCGTCGCCCTCAAAAAATAACAAACCTTGAAAGGAAGTGCCTCCTATAGACACTAAGCTAAAACTGAGACTGCCTGGCCCGGCCAGGGGGTGTATACTGCAGAGGAGGAGCTATGCTTTTGCATCTACTTAGTGTCCTCCTATGGATAGGCAGCATAACACCCATGGTCCTGTGTCCCCCAATGAGGCGTCAGAGAAATTATAATGTTGTTTCTATCGCTGAGAGCAATCAATCATTTTTCAACTGGCTAACATGGTACCAAAACTTTTTCTCTTTTAACTAAAAATTACTCCAAAAACAGCACATGGTTTGTTGCATCAAAGTTCAAAAAGTGTGTTCAGAATCTATTCAAAACACGATAGTGTTAAGAAATAAAAAAAAATATAGGTGTAACAAAAATCATTATTATTATTTAAACAAAAAATGGAGGAAAAAAGAAAAAGAAAAAATTGAATAAATGGAAAGTGTAAAAGGTAAGAAGTAGAGTAAAAATGGAATTCAATCCCGTGCTGAATGATTAAATGTGGCTTGTCTATCTATGTTCATCACATGAAATGTGCTTGTGACATACATACATAAAGAAAAAGAGAGTGGACAGATGAATGAATTAGACCATATAATCTTGAAGGCAAGGAAATACAAAGGAGTGAGAGTATGACACAATAACAGTAATTTTGACCAGGGGTGCCCAAACTATTACATGCCACTGTGTAATTATATTTTTTTTGCACAATTTGTCAAAAAAATATAATTTCTCTGTGCGAGTTATTTTTGATGGTCAACAAAAAATGATTTTCCAGTAATTCAGTTTTCACATTCTAGTGGGATTTTTGATGTTTGAGAACGTCCTATTTGTGGTTAAAACATTGCCCACATTCTAAACATGAAAAAGGCTTCTATGTGTGAGTTTTCTGATGTCTAATAAGAGTTGATTTCCGTGTAAAACATTTTTCACATTCTGTACAGGAAAAAGGCTTCACCCCTTTATGACTTCTCTGATGTACAACAAGATGCGATTTCTGGTTAAAATATTTCCCACATTCTGAACATGAATATGGCTTCTCCCCTGTGTGAGTTCTCTGGTGTATAACAAGATGTGATTTATATGGCCAACATTTCCCACATTCTGAACATATAAATGGTTTCTCCCCTATATGACTTCTCTGGTGTTTAGCAAGATGCAATTTCCGGTTAAAACATTTCCCACATTCTGAACACGAAAAAGGCTTCTCTCTTATGTGAGTTTTCTGGTGTGTAACAAGATGCAATTTCCGGTTAAAACATTTTTCACATTCTGAACATGAAAAAGGCTTCATCCCTGTGTGAGTTCTCTGGTGTATAACAAAATTCCATTTCCGGTTAAAACATTTCCCACATTTTGAACATGAAAAAGGCTTCTCCCCTGTGTGGCTTCTTTGGTGTGAAACCAATTGCAATTTCCACTTAAAACATTTCCCACATTCTGAACATGAAAAAGGCTTCTCCCCTGTGTGAGTTCTCTGGTGTCTGTCAAGATGTGATTTCCGATTAAAACATTTTCCACATTCTGAACATGAATATGGCTTCTCCCCTGTGTGAGTTCTCTGGTGTATCCCAAGTTGCAATTTCCGATTAAAACATTTTCCACATTCTGAACATGAATATGGCTTTTCCCCTGTGTGAGTTCTCTGGTGATAAACAAGGCATGATGTCTGTACAAAACATTTTCCACATTCTGAACATGAATATGGCTTCACCCCTGTGTGAGCTCTCTGATGTATAACAAGAGCTGATTTCCGTACAAAATATTTACCACATTCTGTACATAAATATGGCTTCTCTCCTGTGTGAGTTCTCTGGTGTTTAACAAGAACTGATTTCTGTGTAAAACATTTCTCACATTCTGAACATGAATATGGCTTCTCCCCAGTATGAATTCTCTCATGCCTAACAAGAAATGATTTATAGGTAAAATATTTTCCACACTTGGAACAAGAAAATCTCTTCTCCTCGGTGTCGTTTTTTTGATGTTTAACAAAAGATGTTTTGAGGAGGAAACAGTTCCCATATTCTGAATGTGAAATTGGCTTATTTGCTTTAAGAGCAGTTTGTTTTTTAATGCCTATTTTGTGACTTTTATTTTTCTTAGTAGTCTGTAATGATTCAGATGATAGGACCTGTTTCAAAGGTGATAGATCTTTGCTTTGAAGGGATGATTGGAAATCTAGAGTAATGGCATTTACTTCAATTGTATCCTGTGTGATAACAAGGTCATTCGATTTATAAACTGAAGATGTCAGTTGTCCTTCTGATTTCCTGGTACAGTCATCTGTGAAGAGTAAAGCCAGTTATTTTTGAAAAATATATACTTGAAATTTATATTTTTTAACATTTCTTCTTAAAATGTCTATAGAAATGGCAAGCTATGTAGAAAAATAGAATTATTCACTAAGATGAGAGATCACAGTCTAGAAGACTGCATAGGATAAACCAGTAGAACGTGGTGGTCAACAGTTTATTCATTGTGCCTTGGAATAAAAAATAAAATGTTATGTAGGTGAAAATGATACCAATAAAACTTCTACTCATCCCACAAAAAAACTAATCCCCCACTCATTTCCATCATCTGTCAATGGAAAAAGAGAGGTTTTCCACATTATTAGTGGCTCAAAGGCTCTTGAAAAGTAACATGGCTTCCAGAATCCAATCCAGAAAAATGAGCTCCCCAAAGTCAAATCTCCCCCCTGTTCCTCAGTCTTGCAGAATGTGTCCCAACCAGCATCTATGTGTTGTGCATTGCTGTAGTGAGAAGAACCCAATGAATTTACTGTGTGTGTGTCTCCTTAAGCACAATCTGGGCACTATGGGGGGGGGGGGGGCTCTGAGGACTTGTAGCAATGCAGCTGTATCACAGCAGGAGGTCTCTGGGGACAACTAGGATGGTACAGAACAGATAAGCCTTCCTGAGCTAAGTAAATACCTTAAGTGGCTCCTCACTAAGGGTACCGTCACACTTTAGCGACGCAGCAGCGATCCCACCAGCGATCTCACCTGGTCAGGATCGCTGCTGCGTCGCTACATGGTCGCTGGTGAGCTGTCAAACAGGCAGATCTCACCAGCGACCAGCCCCCAGCCAGCAGCGACGTGCAAGCGACGTTGCGCTTGCACGGAGCCGGCGTCTGGAAGCTGCGGACACTGGTAACTAAGGTAAACATCGGGTATGGTTACCCGATGTTTACCTTAGTTACCAGCGCACACCGCTTCGCTTAGCGTGTGCAGGGAGCAGGAGCCGGAACTGGCAGCGTGAGAGCTGCGGAGGCTGGTAACGAAGGTAAATATGGGGTAACCACCTTGGTTAAGTTGGTCCAGTAATATTCATTTTGCGAACGTCAAGTCTCCCCCTCATTTCTGAGCCTTGCAGTGTGCTCAAACCACATATAGCAGGTGTATTAAACTGTATTTTACAGTTTATAAGACACACCAAATTTAGAATGAAAAAAAAAGAGGGGGTCCGTCTTACAATCAGGTGATGTCTTACCAGGAGCGGGTGGCAGAAATGGTGGAGCATGGTCACAGGAGGCAGGGGCGGTGTTGGAGGCTGTGGGCAGTGTGGCAAGTGTCCTAGATAGTCGCTGCAGACGCAGTGAGCATGCAACTTCCAGAAACTGTTGGCGGTGCGGGCTTCAAAGAAATGGTGCCTGGAGTCGGCACGTGTGCAGATGGAGCTCTCGTCTCAAGATCTCATCTGCGCACTTGCCACCTATGGGTGCCATTTTCCTTAAGTCTGCTGCTGGTAGATCAAAGGGCCTGAGGTGGTGCGTGCGTAGATGAGATTTTGTACCAAGAGCTCCATCTACACACGTGCTGACTCCGGGTGCCATTACTTGAAGTCCGCACCGC
This sequence comes from Anomaloglossus baeobatrachus, assembly GCF_048569485.1. Lineage (NCBI taxonomy): Eukaryota > Metazoa > Chordata > Amphibia > Anura > Aromobatidae > Anomaloglossus > Anomaloglossus baeobatrachus. The sequence goes on along the minus strand of NC_134357.1, from coordinate 549,643,221 downwards.
CAACACTTTCAGGATGGTGCCCACAGCGCGGCGCCCGGAGCCCCAGCATAGTAAAGCATTGTGGCTATGGCACACAGCCCCAGCACCGCACAACGCCCGCACCATTGCTCCTGCAACTTCTCTCCACCACCCCTGATAAGCAACATTCAGATTATAAGTCGTACCCCTCATTTTCCTCCCAAATTTTTGGGAGGAAAAGTGCGTCTTATAATCCGAAAAATACTGTAACTGCCCCATTTAATCCTACATATGTGCATTCTTCCATTTGAGTTAATTCTATTTAATCTCACTTGAGAATTCTACCTACCAGTATACCTAGAACTTGGATTCTTCTGCTTGCAGCAACAGATCTATTAATCTGCACTTGTACTTTACCTTACTTAATATTTCATAATTGATTGTGCATATTTAAAATATTTTCCCATTTAGAGAACCTAGACTAGCTATGAGGATTTTTACTGTTACATTCTCCCTTTATTATTCTTATTTTTTTGTCATTTTAACTTGATGAAATAAATAAATGAAATGATAATGCATATTTGTGGTCCCGATTTGTTCTTTGTGGAATTCTATTGCTATTTTTTCTAGGAACCATTATAACTATTTGTTCGTATAGAGGAATTCATCTAGCGGGTTTTTGAGAATTTTGAACCCTTAGGTGATAAGTAGAATTGTATAATATTTGGTAATTTTCATTTCCTTCGCCTAATTACCATTTTTTCCACAGCAATGTTGCTTTGACCCCAAGTTAATTTTTAAAATGGGTAATAAGAGAAATTAAACCATACAATTTGTTGTGCAATTTCTCCTGAGTTCACCAATACCCCATATGTAGTTGAAAACTATTTTTGAGGCAAAGTGTAATTCTCAGAAGGGAAGGAGCGCCATAGTCGACTTCAGTTTTCTTTGGAATGGTTTGCAGGTGCAATGTCATATTGGCAGAGCCCCATAGTTATCAAAATGGCAGAAACCCCCCACAAGTGACCCCATCTTACAAACTACAACCCACAATGAATTTATCTAGCGGTGAAGTGATCATATTGATACCACACATGTGTGTAACCGAATTTTATACTAATGGGCGATGAAGAAAAAAATCATTACATTTTTACAGTGTACAGTTTGCGGACTCCATATACATAGCCACTAATTGCGGGAAGAGTAGAATTCCCTCACTAGTGACCCCATTTTAGAAATTACAGGAATTTATCTACAGGTGTAGCAATGATTTTGACTCTATGGGTGTTTTCCAGAAACAAGCCACAATGGATGTTGCTGAGTGAAAATTGCAAATTTGCCATTGTAGTGCCCAGTACATTGTAGTGCCCATACATTGCAACCAGCTCGTGCTTCTTGAAAAAAGCATTCCGCAAATAAATTAAACTGGCTCTCCTCACTGTAAAAATATCAAACATGTGAATGCTATATGTGGCTTAAGCACATTGTGGTGCTCAGAAGGGATTTCTTTAAGAGGAAAGTCATAGTGCTTTTCCAGAGATTTTATGCTATCAGTAACATGGAAGCCCCATATATTTCTGTTTACAGATGATGGATCAGATTGGGACTTGTTTTTTAGTTTTCATTGGGCCAATTTTACATAAAATTTTGGATGATATTTATCCTGTGCTCTACGCGGAGCACATACATCGGGGTTTCCAGCTAACTCTGTGAATGACGGAATTCCAATAACACCTTTGATGGATCCATTCACTAATGAGGCAGCAGTATTGTTATTCTGGACTCTGTCTGGCCTGTTCAGCATTGTCCTTTTCAGAAGTGCACAAAACTGTGGCTGACCGCACGTTTATACACCACAGAAAAGACGAACACCGCCAAATAATAGCACAGACTGAGTCCACGAGGCGACTCCATCTGCCTCATTATAGGGAAACTTCCATCAGGTGTTCTGTCTGAATCACATATTTCAGAGGAAGAAGGGAGGAAGAATAAATCAATCAACAGCAGGCTGTCTTTATTTATTTATTTGTTACACCTTTCACCGTGTGGTACAAGGAATTAGAAGGCTTTTTTTCTTTGGGTCGGTACGATTACAACGATGCCAGATTTATATCCTTTGTTATGTTTAGCTACTAGTAGATGCGTTTTGTCCCCCAAAAGGTTTTTGCATTGCCATATTTTGCTGGAAAAAAAGAGAGGGATAGTCTGAGGAACCCTGAGGAAGAAGGCCGTTTCTGCCTTCATAACGCGTAGGAAAAGACTATCCCTCTCTTTTTTCCAGCAAGGGCTTCCATAGCCTGAGCCATGTGACGTCACCTGCTCATTCCCCTTGCACTACGCACCAAGTTACCAGGTACACCTTCAGCCGAGGCCCCTGACGACTGAGAGCTTCCAGCTATCACACTTGGTGCTTACAGCTTTTAAACTCCAGCTAGCAGCGTGCAGCCGCCGCAGCCCTAAGCTATTGATATAGCAATACCTCCTTATCCAGCACGGTGAAAGCAGGCATTGGACAGCTACCTAACTTACCGCTCGCAGCATCCTGCCTTCAGCGTGGAACTGCAGCCTACATCACCTGCAGATTGTGACCTTCCCCTATTATTCAGCACAAGGCAAGTGGCTCTGAGCCAAATTTTATTATTGATTATATGTTCCCTACTGCAACTTGCACTGGGTATAATCCTTATCCACGTTACTAACAGACTAACAACTTTTACAGCACGCCAGGGGACAAGCAACTTATAGCTGTCTAGCTTGCCGCCCATAGCACCCTACACCATCTGCACATCGTGACTCTCGCATACAGTACAGCACAAGGCAAGTTACTCTGTGCCAAATTTATCTTATTACATACTGCCTATAGATGCCCTATCCTACTGTAAATTGTACTGGATATAACCACCTTATGTAAACATTTTTTTTTCTCTTTATTAGAAGTGTGTCAGCGCATTGGGTTGCAACAATTCCTGAGGGGCATCTACTCAGTCTGCACCAGGCTCCAAATAGTACAGGCAGTCACCTGTTAGCACTATCAAGTGAGGCTATCAGGGATTAGCATTTTCTGGATTACCCTGATATATTCATTTTATTTAATATTTCATTCATTTATTATTTATTTCGTCACCTAGGAGCCAGCACCTACTTGCCGTCTGTTGATCCAGTGTACATTCTACTAAATTTGAACACGTAGCCTACATACGGCCAGGCAAGTGTAACAACATATTTTATATTGGTCACTCTGTCCGAGGCTAATCAAACAGTAGTGCGGTGGTACTGATTTAGTTTTTATTCTGTATTTTTGCCAACAGTCATGTTAGGGCTTGTTTTTTTGTAGGATGAGTTGACGTTTTTATTGGGCACATAATGCTCTTTGATCGCTTTCTATTCCGATTTTTGTGAGGCAGAATAAATAGAAAACAGCAATTTAGGATTTCTTTTTCTTTTTTTTATGCCGTTCACCGTGTGGGGAAATAATTAGGATAACTTTATTTGTGGTGTCAGTACGAGTACAGCAATATCACATTTATTTAGTTTTTTTTTATGTTTTGCGTCTTTTACGCAATAAAAACAATTTTATGGACTGTTTTTTAAAAAAATACTTATAGTTTTTGCATCACTATGTATCTTTTTTATTTTTCTACGGACAGAGCTGAGTAGGAGCTTCTTTTCAGCTGGACAAAAATACCTTTTTTAGAGATACCATTGTAATTTGCATGCAACGTTTTAATTGCGTTTTATTCCACTTTTTTGGCAGTATGATGAAAAAGAATAGTTTTTTTTCGTGCTGTTCACTGAAGGGGTTAACTAATGTAACAGTTTTATAGATCGGGTCTTTCTGGACGCAAGGATACCAAATATGTGTCCTTTTTGTTTATCTTTGTTTTCACATAAATATATGTATTCATTTGTATAATTTTTTTTTATTTTTGTGCTTCATTTTGTGATTTTTGGTTAATATTTTTATTTTACTTATTTTTACCTAGTCCCAGGATAGGACATCAATTTTCCCTGCACTGATCAGTGAATCATACAAAAGTAGGAGACATGTCATGTTCTGCTCATGGCAGGACCTAACAGGCCACCATAGCTGGGTGACCCCACTACCATTGTTCGGCCCAATGACACCATGAAGACCATCGGCACTATGTGACTGCAATTGTGTTGTGCCAATCAGAGCAGAGAGGAAGCCCCCTCCCGCTACAAGCAGATTGATAATGTTGTCACTATTGACAGCGGCATCAAAGGTGTTAAACGCACATGATCAGTGCTTAACCCCCTTCACCCCTAGGCGTTTTTCCGTTTTGTTTTTTTCACTCCCCTTCTTCCGAGAGCTGTAACTTTTTTTATTTTTTCCGTCAATCTTGCCATATAAGGGCTTATTTTTTTGCGAGACGAGTTCCTGTATGTGGTTTTTTTATATAGTCATATGAAAAAGTTTGGGCACCCCTATTAATGTTAACCTTTTTTCTTTATAACAATTTGGGTTTTTGCAACAGCTATTTCAGTTTCATATGTCTAATAAATGATGGACTCAGTAATATTTCTGAATTGAAATGAGGTTTATTGTACTAACAGAAAATGTGCAATCTGCATTTAAACTAAATTTGACAGGTGCATAAGTATGGGCACCTCAACATAAAAGTGACATTAATATTTTGTAGATCCTCCTTTTGCAAAAATAACAGCCTCTAGTCGCTTCCTGTAGCTTTTAATGAGTTCCTGGATCCTGGATGAAGGTATTTTTGACCATTCCTGTTTACAAAACAGTTCCAGTTCAGTTAAGTTTGATGGTCGCCGAGCATGGACAGCACGCTTCAAATCATCCCACAGATTTTCAATGATATTCAGGTCTGGGGACTGGGATGGCCATTCCAGAACATTGTAATTGTTTCTCTGCATGAATGCCTGAGTAGATTTGGAGCGGTGTTTTGGATCATTTTCTTGCTGAAATATCCATCCCATGCGTAACTTCAACTTGTCACTGATTCTTGCACATTATTGTCAAGAATCTGCTGAAACTGAGTTGAATCCATACGACCCTCAACTTTAACAAGATTCCCGGTGCCGGCATTGGCCACACAACCCCAAAGCATGATGGAACCTCCACCAAATTGTACTGTGGGTAGCAAGTGCTTTTCTTGGAATGCCGTGTTTTTTTGCCTCCATGCATAACGCCTTTTTGTATGAGCAAACAACTCAATCTTTGTTTCATCAGTCCACAGGACCTTCGTCCAAAATGTAACTGGCTTGTCCAAATGTGCTTTTGCATACCTCAGGCGACTCTGTTTGTGGCGTGCTTGCAGAAACGGCTTCTTTCGCATCACTCTCTCATACAGCTTTTCCTTGTGCAAAGTGTGCTGTATTGTTGACCGATGCACAGTGACACCATCTGCAGCAAGATGATGCTGCAGGTCTTTGGAGGTGGTCTGTGGATTGTCCTTGACTGTTCTCACCATTCTTCTTCTCTGCCTTTCTGATATTTTTCTTGGCCTGCCACTTCTGAGCTTAACAAGAACTGTACCTGTGTTCTTCCATTTCCTTACTATGTTCCTCACAGTGGAAACTGACAGTTTAAATCTCTGAGACAACTTTTTGTATCCTTCCCCTGAACAACTATGTTGAATAATATTTGTTTTCAGATCATTTGAGAGTTGTTTTGAGGAGCCCATGATGCCACTCTTCATAGTAGATTCAAATAGGAGAACTACTTGCAAGTCGCCACCTTAAATACCTTTTCTCATGATTGGATACACCTGCCTATGAAGTTCAAAGCTCAATGAGGTTACAAAACCAATTTAGTGCTTCAGTAAATCAGTAAAAAGTAGTTAGGAGTGTTCAAAACAAGAAATTGATAAGGGTGCCAATACTTATGCACCTGTCAAATTTAGTTTAAATGCAGATTGCACATTTTCTGTTAGTACAATAAACCTCATTTCAATTCAGAAATATTACTGAGTCCATCATTTATTAGATATATGAAACTGAAATAGCTGTTGCAAAAACCCAAATTGTTATAAAGAAAAAAGGTTAACATTAATAGGGGTGCCCAAACTTTAACATATGACTGTATGCTATGAAGAGAGCAATTTTCTAAAATCCAGGAGCCTTAAAGTGATTTGTTACCCAAAAAATAGGTTTTGTAGATTTAACTGAACATATAAACACTTGTTGCTAAACTTATAAGCCCTTTATCACCCCTCCCCCCATCCCAAAAAAATATAATAAAAAATAAGGTTAAAAAAATAAAAGGGGATGCTGGAAAAATTCAGCCAACCTAAAGTAGGAATATGCTAAATGTTATTTATTATCTATTTTGTGTGGCATCATTATTGTTTTAATAAAACATTTTAGTGTTTGAAAATTTATTACAACCTCAAATTCCCAGAAATATAAAGTACAATGTGTCACAGAAAAAAATATCCCAGAATTATTGGAAACAGAAGCATCCAAAGTTATCACCACATAAAATGACACGTGTCAGATATGTTAATAGGGCCTGATTAGGAACAGAAAACCGGCTGCGGGGAGTGATTAAATCAGAGGATTTTTGGCACTAACTACTATAGTCAAAATCTGTGACTATAGACAATAATAAATCTACTGAAATGATCAAACTCATCAGTCTTCATCATTAAACAAAACTTCTAACTCCAACAGAAGGACCTCCAATGCCCAAAGTAATGGGGACAGTTTTAGTGGTTTAGTGGTAGAATGACGTACACTTGAGTGTGATATGGCCGAACTACACCACCGATAAAGCAGCCACAGCCGGTGACTGAGAAGAATCTGTGACTTCTCTGCATTTAATGGTCACTACTCACCTGGGCGGTTATATGTAGGAATTTCCTCTTTACACCGCTCATCACCCCTCACATATGTCTCTGTAGTTTTAATATGGGGCAGATCTTCACCCTGAAACAAATATTGTAAAAGTCACAGACAGATGGAGAAGTCCCATCTATGATCAGCTCTAATCCTGCCATCTCCACCGTTCTCATTACACAAGTATAACACATATAATACTGGAGGATAAAACAAGACTGACCACAAGACCTTCACAGCCGTCTACACATAGGGAGTTATATTGAAAACTTAACATAATCCTCCGCTACTTACTTTACGCATTAATATTTAGCGACTTATCCAAGAACTGAATTATAATGTAATTGTAGATGTTTAGATGCTTGTCATCTTTCCTTTTTAAAGGGCTTTCCCTCTCCTTCCTGCAGTTTACCTCTTCCCTAATAAAGATTTCCTTCCCTACCTTTCTCTTTCCCTTCCTCTCCTCCCTTGTGTTTCAGATTCCTATGTGTTAAATGTTTTTGTACAATATAAGTAAGGTTATGGCAAGCTTTTAATTGTTATTTATGGTATTGTACTGTATTGTATTGTATACGAGGGGCGATCTAAAAGTAATGATAATCAGTTATTTCTATTGCACACAGAAATTAAAGAAGGGAATTTTGTTACCGTAAATTCCTTTTCTTCTAGCTCTTATTGGGAGACCCAGACGATTGGGGGTATAGCTACTGCCTCCGGAGGCCACACAAAGCACTACACCAAAAAGTGCAAGGCCCCTCCCCTTCTGGCTATACCCCCCCGTGGTATCACGGGTTCTCCAGTTTTAGTGCCAAAGCAAGAAGGAGGAAAGCCAATAACTGGTTTAAACAAATTAACTCCGAGTAACATCGGAGAACTGAAAAACCGTTCAACATGAACAACATGTGTACCCGCAAACAACAAAAAAATCCCGAAGGACAACAGGGCGGGTGCTGGGTCTCCCAATAAGAGCTAGAAGAAAAGGAATTTACGGTAAGTAACAAAATTCCCTTCTTCTTCAGCGCTCTATTGGGAGACCCAGACGATTGGGACGTCCAAAAGCTGTCCCTGGGTGGGTAAAGAAATACCTCATGTTAGAGCTGCAAAACAGCCCTCCCCTACGGGGGTGTCACTGCCGCCTGCAGGACTCTACCTAAGCTGGCATCCGCCGAAGCATAGGTATGCACCTGATAATGCTTGGTGAAAGTGTGCAGACTCGACCAGGTAGCTGCCTGGCACACTTGTTGAGCCGAAGCCTGGTGTCGTAATGCCCAGGACGCACCCACGGCTCTGGTTGAGTGGGCTTTTAGCCCTGAAGGAACCGGAAGCCCCGCAGAACGGTAGGCCTCTAGAATTGGTTCTTTGATCCATCGAGCCAGGGTGGCTTTAGAAGCCTGCAACCCCTTGCGCGGACCAGCGACAAGGACAAAAAGTGCATCGGAACGGCGCATGGGCGCCGTGCGGGAAATGTAGATTCTGAGTGCTCTCACCAGATCCAGCAAACGTAAGTCCTTTTCATACCGGTGAACCGGATGAGGACAAAAGGAAGGCAAGGATATATCCTGATTAAGATGAAACGAGGAGACGACCTTAGGGAGAAACTCCGGAATGGGGCGCAGCACTACCTTGTCCTGGTGGAACACCAGGAAGGGCGCCTTGGATGACAGAGCTGCCAGCTCCGACACTCGCCGAAGCGATGTGATCGCAACAAGAAACGCCACTTTCTGTGACAGGCGAGAAAAGGAAACTTCCTTCAGAGGCTCGAAAGGCGGCTTCTGGAGAGCAACTAGTACCCTGTTCAGATCCCATGGATCTAACGGCCGCCTGTACGGGGGCACAATATGACAGACCCCCTGCAGGAACGTGCGCACCTTAGGAAGACGTGCTAGACGCTTCTGAAAAAACACGGATAGTGCCGATACTTGCCCTTTAAGGGAGCTGAGCGACAAGCCCTTTTCTAACCCCGATTGCAGGAAAGAAAGAAAAGTGGGCAATGCAAATGGCCAGGGAGACACTCCCTGAGCGGAACACCAGGATAAGAAAATCTTCCACGTTCTGTGGTAGATCTTAGCAGAAGTCGACTTTCTAGCCTGTCTCATTGTGGCTACAACTCCTTGGGATAATCCTGCAGACGCTAGGATCCAGGACTCAATGGCCACACAGTCAGGTTCAGGGCCGCAGAATTCTGATGGAAAAACGGCCCTTGGGACAGTAAGTCTGGTCGGTCTGGAAGTGACCACGGTCGGCCGACCGTGAGATGCCACAGATCCGGATACCACGATCTCCTCGGCCAGTCTGGGGCGACGAGTATGACGCGGCTGCAATCGGATCTGATCTTGCGTAAGACTCTGGGCAAGAGTGCCAGAGGCGGGAATACGTATGGGAGCCGGAACTGCGACCAATCTTGTACTAAGGCGTCTGCCGCCAGAGCTCTTTGATCGCGCGACCTCGCCATAAATGCCGGGACCTTGTTGTTGTGCCGGGACGCCATTAGGTCGACGTCCGGCACTCCCCAGCGGCGACAGATTTCCTGAAACGCGTCCGGGTGAAGGGACCATTCCCCTGCGTCCATGCCCTGGCGACTGAGGAAGTCTGCTTCCCAGTTTTCGACGCCTGGGATGTGAACCGCGGATATGGTGGATGCTGTGTCTTCCACCCACATTAGAATGCGCCGGACTTCTTGGAAGGCTTGCCGACTGCGCGTCCCTCCTTGGTGGTTGATGTATGCCACCGCTGTGGAGTTGTCCGACTGGATTCGGATCTGCTTTCCTTCCAGCCACTGTTGGAAGGCTAGTAGGGCAAGATACACTGCCCTGATTTCCAGAACATTGATCTGAAGGGTGGACTCCTGCGGAGTCCACGTTCCCTGAGTCCTGTGGTGGAGAAAAACTGCTCCCCACCCTGACAGACTCGCATCTGTCGTGACCACTGCCCAGGATGGGGGCAGGAAGGATCTTCCCTGAGACAATGAGGTGGGAAGGAGCCACCATTGTAGAGAGTCCTTGGCCGTCTGGGAAAGGGAGACTTTCCTGTCTAGTGACGTTGACTTTCCGCCGTCCCATTGGCGGAGAATGTCCCATTGAAGTGGGCGCAGATGAAACTGCGCAAAGGGAACTGCTTCCATGGCTGCCACCATCTTCCCTAGGAAGTGCATGAGGCGCCGCAAGGGGTGCGACTGACCCTGAAGGAGAGATTGCACCCCTGTTTGTAGTGATCGCTGTTTGTTCAGCGGAAGCTTCACTATCGCTGCTAGAGTATGGAACTCCATGCCAAGATACGTGAGTGATTGGGTCGGTGACAGGATTGACTTTGGAAAGTCGATGATCCATCCGAAAGACTGTAGAGTCTCCAGCGTAGCATTCAGGCTGAGTTGGCATGCCTCTTGAGAGGGTGCCTTGACCAGTAGATCGTCTAGGTAAGGGATCACCGAGTGTCCCTGAGAGTGCAAGACTGCTACCACTGCCGCCATGACCTTGGTGAAGACCCGTGGGGCTGTCGCCAGACCGAATGGCAGAGCTACGAACTGAAGATGGTCGTCTCCTATCACAAAACGTAGAAAACGTTGATGTTCTGTAGCAATTGGCACGTGGAGATAAGCATCTTTGATGTCTATTGAGGCAAGGAAGTCTCCTCGAGACATTGAGGCAATGACAGATCGTAGGGTTTCCATCCGGAACCGCCTGGCGTGCACATGTTTGTTGAGCAGTTTTAGGTCCAGAACAGGACGGAATGAGCCGTCCTTTTTTGGAACCACAAAGAGATTGGAGTAAAACCCTCGACCCTGTTCCTGAGGAGGGACAGGGATCACTACTCCTTCCGCTCTTAGGGAGTCCACCGCCTGCCGCAGAGCATCTGCTCGGTCTGGATGTGGGGAGGTTCTGAAGAATCGGGCTGGAGGACGAGAACTGAACTCGATTCTGTACCCGCGAGACAAAATGTCTGTCACCCACCGGTCCTTGACCTGTGACAGCCAAATGTCGCAAAAGCGGGAGAGCCTGCCCCCGACCGGAGATTCGGCGGGAGGGGGCTGGAAGTCATGAGGTAGCCGCTTTGGAAGCGGTTCCTCCATTTGCTTTCTTGGGGCGTGCGTGAGCCCGCCAGGAATCTGAGTTTCTTTGCGTCCTCTGAGACCCTTTGGACGAGGTAAATGGTGTCTTGCCCGAACCTCGAAAGGACTGAAACCTCTGCTGCCACTTTTTCTGCTGAGGTTTGCTTGTTCTGGGCTGGGGTAAAGAAGAGTCTTTACCCTTGGACTGCTTAATGATGTCAGCCAATGGCTCGCCAAACAGTCTATCTCTAGATAAAGGCAAGCTGGTTAAACATTTTTTGGAACCAGCATCTGCCTTCCAGTCCTTTAACCACAAGGCTCTGCGCAAAACTACCGAATTGGCGGACGCCATTGAGGTGCGGCTGGTAGATTCTAGGACCGCATTGATAGCGTAAGACGCAAACGCAGACATCTGCGAGGTAAGGGACGCCACTTGTGGCACTGCTGGATGTATGATAGCATCCACTTTTGCTAAACCAGCTGAAATAGCCTGGAGAGCCCATACGGCTGCGAATGCCGGAGCAAACGACGCGCCGATAGCTTCATAGACAGATTTTAACCAAAGGTCCATCTGTCTGTCATTGGCATCTTTAAGTGAAGCGCCATCCTCCACTGCAACTATGGATCTAGCTGCAAGTTTGGAAATCGGGGGGTCTACCTTTGGACACTGGGTCCAGCGCTTGACCACATCAGGGGGGAAAGGATAACGTGTATCCCTAGAACGTTTAGAGAAACGTCTTTCTGGGTGAGCGTCGTGTTTCTGGATTGATTCTCTGAAGTCAGAGTGATCCAACAAAGCACTCAATTTACGCTTGGGATAGAGGAAACGAAACTTCTCCTGCTCTGCAGCTGCCTCTTCTGCTGAAGGGGCTGGGGGAGAAATATCTAACAGCCTATTGATGGCTGAGATGAGGTCGTTTACCATGGCGTCCCCATCAGGGGTATCCAGGTTGAGAGGGGTTCCAGGAGTGGATTCCTGATCACTCTCTTCAGACACCTCACAGGGAGACTGATTGCGCTGAGACCCTGAGCAGTGTGATGACGTTGAGGGTCTTTCCCAGCGAGCTCGCTTAGGGTGGCTGGGGCTATCATCTGAGTCATAATCCTCAGCTTGTGAAGCCGGGGACCCCCTTGTAGTCTGGATTGGATCCAGCTGAGGGGGGCCAGAGGACAGAGACCTCGCCGAGTCCAAAGACTGAGCCCCAGACATGGATTGCAAAGTTTCAAGGATTTTTGTCATAGTCACAGACATTCTATCAGCAAAAACTGCAAAGTCTGTCCCTGGCGCCGGGGCAGAACTTACAAGCGTCTCAGCCTGGGTCACTACCTCTCCGGACTCCGGCTGGCGAAGCAGCACCGGATCGGAGCATTGCACACAATGGGGGTCATCGGAGCCTGCTGGTAGAGCAGCCCCACATGCCGCACACGCAGTGTACACAGCCCTAGCCTTGGCAGCCTTGCGTTTTGTGGATGACATGTTGCTGCTTCCTCAGAGCGATCTGGGTATCCAGCCAGGAAGCGACCTCACAGTGCAAGAAATAAATATATCTATATATCTGGTAGACAGTACACCAATACACAGTGAGGCACTAGAGGGGCCAGCACTGAAATGCCGCTTACCGCCCGCTTAAGAGCGGGTGTGTGGTCGCCAAAAAGCCCCCCCAGTCCAGGTCTCCCAGAGCCTGCGTCCTTCCTCCAGCCAGACTGCATGTAATGGCTGCCGGCGTCCTAGGAGAGGGAGGAGGACGGGCCCTGGGCGTTCCTGACTAAGAGCGGGAAGCCTGCTTCCCTCTGTGCCTAGAGAGAGGGCTGGAGCATGTAAATCAGGCTCCAGCCCTCGTCGCTGCTGCGAAACAGCGTCTCTCCCCTACCCTGATTGACAGGGTGGGGGCGGGAACGAAGCGGAGCTAGGCCGCAAAAAGCCGGGGACTAAAGTTATAAACGCCGCCGCCGTAAAAGCGCGGTCGGCGTGTCCCCGGCGCACCACAAGTCACAGCAGCGCCGCCCGGTCCAGTGGGGGTCGGCGCTGCGTTCCCACAACACAAAGTCCCCCAGTAAACTGTAGGAACACTAACTCCAACGTTACGGTCCCCGGCGCACTACAACACCCAGCCAGCCCGGAGTGTGTCTGTGCCTGCCGGGGACACAGAGTACCTGTATGATGCAGGGCCTTGTCCCTGATTGTACTCCTGCTCCATATCCATCAGGTTCAACTGGGTCTGTGGATGGAGCCCGGCGTCAGAGCTTAGAGGCCGGCAGGATCCCACTTCCACAGAGCCCTACAAGGGGATGTGGAAGGAAAGCAGCATGTGGGGCTCCAGCCTCTGTACCAGCAATAGGTACCTCAACCGTACAACACCATCCACGGGTGAGACGGGAGCATGCTGGGGGCCCTATATGGGCCCTCTTTTCTTCCATCCGAAATAGTCAGCAGCTACTGCTGACTAAAATCTGTGGAGCTATGTATGGATGTCTGACCTCCTTCGCACAAAGCTTGAAAACTGGAGAACCCGTGATACCACGGGGGGGTATAGCCAGAAGGGGAGGGGCCTTGCACTTTTTGGTGTAGTGCTTTGTGTGGCCTCCGGAGGCAGTAGCTATACCCCCAATCGTCTGGGTCTCCCAATAGAGCGCTGAAGAAATAAAATGTTTTCTTCTCTCTTAGCTACCCACTAGTCCAGGAAAAAATATCACTTAAATAGGCCACGATTCCCGGGAGCTACATTCATTTGAATATGAACTGCCGAGGAGTGAACATCAAAATGGAAAAAAACGAGCTCAGAGCTGTCATCAAATACCTCTGCTTGAAAAAAATGACTACCAAAGACATACACAGCGACTTGGTGGAAACATTGGGGGACTCTTCTTCTCCATATTCCACAGTTGCACGCTGGGCCAAGGAATTTAAGCTGGGAAGAACATCGACGGAAGATGAACATCGTGAAGGACGCCCATCCATGTCCCTCAATGAAGAAAACGTGAAAAAAGTTGAAGTTGTATTGGCAGATCGAAGAGTGACTATCAGGCATGTAGCTGAGGTCACAGGGATCTCATATGGCAGTATTCAAAGAATCCTTGCAAAAGAAATGCATATGAGAAAGGTCTCCACGCGTTGGGTGCCAAAAATGTTAACCGACGAGCAAAAGAAGAAACGAGTTCACAGTTCAATAGCAAATCTCGAAAAGTTCCAAGCAGACAAGGAGAATTTTTTGTCACGTTTTTTGACCATGGACGAGACCTGAATCCACCACTTTGATCCCAAAACTAAACAACAATCGATGACATGGAAACGAGCCGACGAACCGACGCCGAAGAAATTAAAAGTGTCAAGCTCAGCAGGGAAGGTTATGGCGTCCGTTTTTTGGGACGCTGAAGGAATTATTATGGTGGACTATTTGGAGAAGGGAGCCACTATTACGGGCTCCTACTACGCAGAACAAATAAGAAGATTGCGGGAGGCTATCAAGGAGAAAAGGCGCCACAAACTGCGGGCTGGAGTGCTGTTTCACCAAGATAACGCGCCGGCTCACAAAGCTGCAGTTGCCATGGCAACCATTCAAGAAGCGGGCTTTGAACTGGTGGAACACCCCCCCTATTCGCCAGATCTAGCCCCCAGTAACTTATGTCTCTTTCCTCGCCTCAAGGAACACCTCCAGGGCAAGAAATTTGACGACAATAGCGACGTGATAACCGTAGTTGGGGATTTTTTTGAGGGTCAAGATCAAGAATTTTTTTTTGAAGGGAATTCTAAAAAAGAGATGGACTAAAGTTTAGACTTGTTAGGAGACTATGTAGAAAAATAATTTTTTTTTTAATATATTCATTGTGTTTATTATTGATTATCATTACTTTTGGATCGCCCCTCGTATACCCTTATGTTCAAATTATCCAATAAAAATATTTTAAACACATCATATGGAGATTTCATGGCACCTTCTCTCCATCTACCTGATAATCCTGAGGAACATTGGGATCTTCTTGTTTACAGTCCTGTGGGAGAAGAGGACGGGGACATCTCTCTGGTGTTGTCCTCTTACTGGATAGAACTAGAGGAGACACATACAGGGACTGAATTCAATCCTTACATACAGATAATTATAGGCCGTGTGTATTTAGTCCTGTCTATTACCTGGTGATGTGGGGGGCTGGGGAACCTCCATCATGACGTCCTTGTACAGATCTTTGTGTCCTTCTAAATACTCCCACTCCTCCATGGAGAAATAAACCGAGACATCCTGACACCTTATAGGAACCTGACACATACAATGATACCGTCATCCCCCGATCCCTTCATAGCGTTACTGTATAATGTCCCAGCATTCCCAGCAGTGTCACCTCTCCAGTCAGCAGCTCAATCATCTTGTAGGTGAGTTCTAGGATCTTCTGCTCATTGATGTCCTCATGTATCGAGGGGTGAGGTGGAGACCCCGTGATTGGGCTCAGGGGTCTTCCCCATCTCTCAGACACAGGGGCCTGACAGCGCTCACTAGAGGTCTTCTTCACTACTGTGTAATCCTGGTTATGGAGAGACACATTAATAAATCTCACTACGGACATTTCCAGAGTCCTCACCTCTCCAGTTCTGTCCATCTGTTATTCCCATAGATAAGAATGATGTAATGTGATGTCATCAAAATCTCTCACCTCTCCAGTAAGCCGGAAGAGGATCTCTAGGGTGAGGTGTAACATCCTCTCCGCCATCTTGTCCCTGTCCATATCCATCCTTGATAAGTCAAACAGGAGAATTCTCTTATATAGACGATCTCCACTGAAAGGATCCGATATTGTAGGGACCTGAATGGAAAGAAGATGAGCTGATGTAAACCGATGCTCAGGCACTTTGCATACCTTGGTGAATTATCATTATCACACCAAATGCAGAGACTCAAAAGCTGTCCGTGAAACTCTTTAGATCAGAGGTCAGCAATTAACTTTCCCAAGGGGCCACATGAGAGGCCCTGACTGTGGTGGAGGGCCAAATTTTAATCTGTTTATTATTATTTTACATTTTTATCACATAATATTAAGCAGAATGAAGTATATTGAACAGCAGCAGCAGCTCCTTTTAATAGATGGTATGATAGGATTTATTGTAATATGTATTCTGTAGAAGCTAAACAAAACCATATAATTTACTGTTTTTAAAAGCCCCTCCCATACAGTTTGTTCCCACAACCCAACCACCCCACACACAGTATGGTGTCCCCTCACACAGCCCCTCATAAAGTATTATAGCCCCCCCCACAGAATTGTGATGTCCCCACAGCCCTTCACAGAGCATGAGGTTTCCACAGCAACTCACACAGTTTAATAACCTCACAGTCAACTATGATGTCCCCACAGCCTCTCACTCAGTATTATGGCCCCCCACACAAGTAAGATGTCCCAACATAGACGTATGGTGACCCAACAGCCCCTCACATAGTATTATGTCCATTCACACAGTATAAACTCTCCACAGCCTCTGACACGAGTATGATGTCCCCACAGTCCTTGACACAGTAAAGGTGACTCACAGTAGCTCACACAATACTATATCTCCTCTTAGAATTCGAACAACAAAATCCGTGATAGAATACTTAAATAAGTAGTAAAAAATACAAAAAGTAGAAAAACCTCAGGGAAACCTGTGTGGTTACCCATGGGGTGTTTGCAAAATCACAATGATAATTAAAGAACCGGTACTGCTATGCATAAGACATGTACAATAAGTAGAAATTACATACCAAAACCAAAGTAACAGACTGCTAAGTGCAGGATTAAAGTGCCAGCAGTGCAAAAAGGTCTTGAGTCCCCCCAGAAAGGGTAACGTGTGTTTTGTGTCAACCAGCACGCTTCATCAGTCCAGAAGTGGGGGGAATGCTAAATCCTCCATTAGAGGACCTTTTGAATCTACCATGTGACGCAACACATAGTTCCTGTTACTCAATCATTGGTGATGTCTACGGCGCACTCGAGGCTGGGGCGGGCCCCTGTGGTCGCGCGCATGGTGTCAGGCACAGTGCGCATGAGCGGGGGCCGAGGATGCATCACTAAAGGCCGCTTTACACGCTACGACATCCGGCCGCATTAGCGATGTCGTTGCGTGTGACACCTATGTGCGATTTTGAATCGTCGCAAAAATGTTCAAAATCGCTAATCGGTGACATGGGGGTCCATTTCCAATTATCGTTGCTGCTGCAGGTACGATGTTGTTCGTCGTTCCTGCGGCAGCACACATCGCTGTGTGTGACACCGCAGGAGCGAAGAACCTCACCTTACCTGCGGCTGCCGGCAATGAGGAAGTAAGGAGGTGGGCGGGATATAACGTCCCACTCATCTCCACCCCTCCGCTTCTATTGGGCTGCCGCTTAGTGACGTCGCTGTGGCTTGCCGGTCACGGCGACGTCGCTAGGCAGGTAAGTAGTGTGACGGGTCAGCGCGATTTTGTGCGCCACGGGCAGCGACTTGCCTGTGACGCACAAACGATGGGGGTGGGTACGCACGCTAGCGATCTCGCTAGCGAGATCGCAGCGCGTAAAGCGGCCTTTAGGCTATTTATTTACCAACTGTGACATTATACAACTATATAGTTTTCTGTGTCAGCAGTCTGTTGTCTCTGTCACTTTCTATACCTGCTATATATATATATATATATATATATATAATTGTGATCTTATTGTTTTTTGTACTAAATAAACATTTGTAATTTGTGTTGCATTATACACCACTTGTTTTTCTCCGGTTCTTTAGTCTCCTCATACAAGTATGATGTCCCCACAGTCCCTCACACATTGTAATGGTCGACACACGACTAGGAAGTCCCCACAACCCCACGCAAGTATTGTGGTCTGACAAACAAGTATTTTATCCCTTCTCACCCCATCCTCTATCTATAGACTCTATACGGTGTGCCCTAAAGCTCTGCACAGCAGGAGCGATCTTGTGATGTCATTGTGCCCGTTGAGACTCAGTCGTACAGGCTGACCGATGGAACAGTGAGCCATCGGTTTTCTGTTCCATCATTGTACACCCCAGTGTCTATGTGCTGAGGATCTCGATACAGGTGAAATTAAGACAAAGGGCAGGAGACGGCCATGTGGTGTGGGACCCAACTATATCAAGCTTTATAGTTGTCAGCGAACCGCAGCAGAAAAGCCAAAGAGCCGCATGTGGTCATCAGTCTCCACAGGAACAGCTAAAAGGGTGCATGTGGTCTGTGGGCAGCATCGGAACCACCAAAGGGCTGCATGTGGATTGCGGGCTGCACTTTTCTTAAATGCTGCAGAGAATAGCAACTTGCTAGTCTATGTGGTTATTAGCATTGGTATCTCACTATACAATCACGTGGTGACAAATGTCGGGGGGGGTGTCCACAAAAAGTGCTATTATCGTGGAAAAGTAGTAAAACAAAAAAAAAATCCTATAAATAAAGTATTTGGTATTGCAATAAGTACATGCAAGATGCAAAAATGATGTAAATGCTCTCTTTTTTCCAGGTTTTCCTGTGTATGGGGGAGTCAAGGGCATGGCTAGAACATCCGAGTGACTTAAAAGAGGTCCTCTGTGGTATGATCAGTCCATGTCCCTGTACAGTCAGCCACATCCATTACACCAAAGGTGGGGAACCTTTTTTTAACTGGGGCCATTTAGAAATTTCTACCATGATTCGGGGGCTGCACAAAATTATCAACTCGAAAATTACCCTGCTATGTCTGGTCAAACAATTAACTCCCCTACTGTGGCGGCTGGAGCTGCTTCTTTTTGGTTCAGTTGTGATGGTCAGTGATATTGATCATGTTGCGTTTCCTGCTTTTCCAGGTCTGTGTCGGCCGGGAGTGCTGTACATACATCACATAGGAGACGCATGGACTACTGTATATACAGTACATCCCATAGGAGGTGCTGGGGGCATATACATCACAGGAGTCGCTGGGGGCATACAAATCACAGGAGACACTGGGGCAAATACATCACAGAGGAAGGCTGGGAGGAATATACATCACTGGGGAGACTGAGGGCATAGACATCACAGGAGACATTGACGGCATATACATCACAAGAGAAGTTGGGGCGCACAGACAGCCGCCTTAGGGGGCACAGACAACCATAGGGACACTGGGGGGGGCACAGACCGAAATGGGAATGCCGGTGGGGGGCACAAACATCCATTGGGACGGTGGGGGGGGCACAGACAGCCATGGGGACGCTTTGGGGGGGGGGGCACAGACAGCCCTGAGGATGCAGGGGGAGCACACACAGCCCTGGGGATGCAGGGGGAGCACAGACAGCCCTGGGGATGCAGGGGGAGCACAGACAGCCCTGGGGATGCAGGGGGAGCACAGACAGCCCTGGGGATGCAGGGGGAGCACAGACAGCCCTGGGGATGCAGGGGGAGCACAGACAGCCCTGGGGATGCAGGGGGAGCACAGACAGCCCTGGGGATGCAGGGGGAGCACAGACAGCCCTGGGGATGCAGGGGGAGCACAGACAGCCCTGGGGATGCAGGGGGAGCACAGACAGCCCTGGGGATGCAGGGGGAGCACAGACAGCCCTGGGGATGCAGGGGGAGCACAGACAGCCCTGGGGATGAAGAGGGAGCATAGACAGCCCTGGGGATGCAGAGGGAGCATAGACAGCCCTGGGGATGCAGAGGGAGCACAGACAGCCCTGGGGATGCAGAGGGAGCACAGACAGCCCTGGGGATGCAGAGGGAGCACAGACAGCCCTGGGGATGCAGGGGGAGCACAGACAGCCCTGGGGATGCAGGGGGAGCACAGACAGCCCTGGGGATGCAGGGGGAGCACAGACAGCCCTGGGGATGCAGGGGGAGCACAGACAACCCTGGGGATGCAGGGGAAGCACAGACAGCCCTGGGGATGCAGGGGGAGCACAGACTATTTATTAAAATGTACTTTGTGAGAGAACCCTTTAAACACATAAGGTCCATGGCTATACCCCACCCTCTTTGGCTTGGAACAACCAAAAGATGATTTAGAGACCTGGCACATGTCAACACCAGGCCTGCTAACCAAAAAGAGATTCAAGCAGGTATCAGGAGGTTTGCAGGGCTCTAGTCTGAAGGCCACATACTAGAAATAAGACTTTTGATCCTGAGAATCTTTATGATCATCTCTAACATATCATAGATTATAAACTTATTTCAATGAATGTTATATACTCTACTTTTCTTGTGATAATTATGATGATTTCGTTGGATGGGCTTTTTTTTTTACATTGAGTAATGGAAGCCACTAAATGGCATCTTTAGGAGGCAACCGTTTAACGTGTGTATCCTAATGTATGCACTAAACAGAGACTATCTAGCCTTAAAAGGTTATTCCACCCCTCCACTCCCCCCGCCAAAAAAAAAAAAAATGAAATTATCTCCTATCCATAGGATAGAAACTAACTTATTAATACCTCAGGGTCTGACTGCTAGAAACCGTAGTTATTCCAAGAATGGGGGCTCTGCAGCTCCATCCTAAATGGAGTGAGTGTACTTTTTCTGCCTCCATTTTCTTAATTGTCTATGAGACTAGCAGAAATAACTGAGAGCAGTACTCAGCGGTCTCAAAGACAATGAATTAACAGAGGTAGAACATGGGCACTTCACAGCCATCCATGACATGGCTATAAAGCCCCATTCTCAGGGTTCCCTGTTCTCGAACTCAGTGGGGGTCCTATGTTATAGAACATTCAGCAAGTTATTAGTAGTGATGAGTGAGCACTACCATGCTCTGGTGCACAGTACTCATAACTAGTGATGAGTGAGCGCTACCATGATTGGGTGCTTAATACTCGTAACTAGTGATGAGCGAGCACTACCATGCTCGGGTGCTCGGTACTCAGAACTAGTGATGAGCGAGTACTACCATGCTCAGGTGCTCGGTACTCGTAACTAGTGATGAGTGAGAACTACCATGCTCGGGTGC
Source organism: Anomaloglossus baeobatrachus (assembly GCF_048569485.1). Classification (NCBI taxonomy): domain Eukaryota; kingdom Metazoa; phylum Chordata; class Amphibia; order Anura; family Aromobatidae; genus Anomaloglossus; species Anomaloglossus baeobatrachus. Next base: position 549,622,482 of record NC_134357.1, on the reverse strand, counting down.
TCGGTACTCGTAACTAGTGATGAGTGAGAACTACCATGCTCGGGTGCTCGGTACTCGTAACTAGTGATGAGTCAGCATTACCATGCTTAGGTGCTCTGTACTCGTAACTAGTGAGGAGCTGGCACTACCATGCTCAGGAGCTCGTAACTAGTGATGAGTGAACTACTATGCTCGGGTGCTGGGTACTCGTAACTAGTGATGAGTGAGCACTACCATGCTCGGGTGCTGGGTACTCATAACTAGTGATGAGTGAGCACTACCATGCTCGGGTGCTGGGTACTCGTAACTAGTGATGAGCGCGCACTACCATGCTTGGGTGCTCAGTACTCGTACCTAGTGATGAGTGAGAACTACTATGCTCGGGTGCTCGGTACTCGTAACTAGTGATGAGTGAACTACTATGCTCGGGTGCTGGGTACTCGTAACTAGTGATGAGTAAGCACTACCATTCTCTGATGCTCGGTACTCGTAACTAGTGATGAGTGAGCACTACCATGCTCGGGTGCTCGGTATTCGTAACTAGTGATCAGCGAGCACTACCATGCTCAGGTGCTCGGTACTCATAACTAGTGATGAGCGCGCACTACCATGCTCGGGTGCTCGGTACTCGTAACTAGTGATGAGTGAGAACTACCATGCTTGGGTGCTTGGTACTCGTAACTAGTGATGAGCGAGCACTACCATGCTCGGGTGCTGGGTACTCGTAACTAGTGATGAGTGAGCATTACCATGCTTAGGTGCTCTGTACTCGTAACTAGTGATGAGCTGGCACTACCATGCTCTGGAGCTCGGTACTCGTAACTAGTGATGAGTGAACTACTATGCTCGGGTGCTGGGTACTCGTAACTAGTGATGAGTGAGCATTACCATGCTTGGGTGCTCAGTACTCGTAACTAGTGATGAGTGAGAACTTCTATGCTCGGGTGCTCGGTACTCGTAACTAGTGATGAGTGAGCATTACCATGCTCGGGTGCTCAGTACTCGTAACTAGTGATGAGTGAGCATTACCATGCTTGGGTGCTCAGTACTCGTAACTAGTGATGAGTGAGCATTACCATGCTCGGGTGCTCAGTACTCGTAACTAGTGATGAGTGAGCATTACCATGCTTGGGTGCTCAGTACTCGTAACTTGTGATGAGTGAGCATTACCATGCTCAGGTGCTCTGTATTTGTAACTAGTGATGAGCGAGCACTACCATGCTCAGGTGCTCGGTACTCGTAACTAGTGACGAATGAGCACTGCCATGCTCGGGTGCTTAATACTCGTAACTAGTGATGAGCGAGCACTGGGGGTAACAAGAGAGTAATTAGTTGTTGTTGGACCAAAACAAAAAAAATAAATTCTAAAAACCTCCGCCCCCGAATTGTTTTGTTCATGGCTGGCTGCATGTTGGCAGGGACCAGAACTGCCCAATTAGTGACTTCAAGGTCCCAAACTAAGCTTTATCTAAGTCTGGATGAGCCCACCGAACTGAACTTCCACAGGGTTCGCTCATCTCTAATAAATTATGGTTCTTAAACAAAAAAAAATGTGGACAAAAAAAGCAAAAAAAGGGAAATTTGCTGTGCAGGTGAGGGGTTAAAGGGCCAGGCTTATTCTCATACTCTTTACAATTACTGTATTATACATACAACATTACTGAACAAGACCTTCACAGCCGTCTACACATCATAGGGAGATTTCATGGCACCTTCTCTCCATCTACCTGATGATCCTGAGGAACATCGGGATCTTCTTGTTTACAGTCCTGTGGGAGAAGAGGACGGGGACATCTCTCTGGTGTTGTCCTCTTACTGGGTAGAACTGTAGGAGACACATACAGGGACTGAATTCATTCCTTACATACAGATAATTATAGGCCGTGTGTATTTAGTCCTGTCTATTACCTGGTGATGTGAGGGGCTGGGGATCCTCCATCATGACGTCCTTGTACAGATCTTTGTGACCTTCTAAATACTCCCACTCCTCCATGGAGAAATAGACGGTGACATCCTTAAATCTTATAGTAACCTGACACACAAAATGATAGTTTAGAGATATTTGTCAGCTCACCAAACCAGACACCTTCACTTGAAAGTCCCATCCTGATCAGATGATAGCAGTCCAAAAAATACAAAAAAGTGGCTCCAGCTGGAAGGCTTTGAGAAAGAACGCAGTTGCGTCCAAAACGCGTTGCCGGCTTCCCCACCCGGCCATGTTTTGTACCAATTTTTATAGATGGAAATGAAAATAAAGTGAACGTTTTAACTCACCTTTCTCTGGAGCCAGTTTGTTTTTGTATTTTCTGCACATACAATGATACCGTCACCCCCCGATCCCTTCATAGAATTACTGTATAATATCCCAGCATTCCCAGCAGTGTCACCTCTCCAGTCAGCAGCTCAATCATCTTGTAGGTGAGTTCTAGGATCTTCTGGTCATTGCTGTCCTCATGTATCGGGGGGTGAGGTGGAGGCCCCGTGATTGGGCTCAGGGGTCTTCCCCATCCCTCAGACACAGGGTCCTGACAGCGCTCACTAGAGGTCTTCTTCACTACTGTGTAATCCTGGTTATGAAGAGACACAGTAATAAATCTCACTCCAGACATTTCCAGAGTCCTCACCTCCCCAGTTCTATCCATCTGTTATTCCCATAGATAAGAATGATGTACTGTAATATCATCAGAATCTCTCACCTCTCCAGTAAGCCGGAAGAGGAGGAGGTGTAATATCATCTCCGCCATCTTGTCCCTGTCCATAGCCATCCTTCACGGGGCAATCAGGAGAATTCTCTTTTATATAGAAGATCTCCACTGAGAGGATCCGATATTGTAGGGACCTGAATGGGGAGAAGATGACTATGTAACATCACAAAGAATCTGGTGTAATAATACAATTACTGGAGTTTAGGGAAAACGTATCAAAACAAAACAAGAATCAGTTCAGAATGCTTGTACCTTTAATGTTGGCCATAATCTGTACAAATCCATGGAAAATAAAACTGAAATAATTTTGAGCAAGAATATCAACATAACAAACTTAAATGATGTAGCTGCATAAAAAAAATTAGCCCAGGAGGCAGTAAAGAGGCCAACAGCAACATTAAAGGAGCTGCAGGAATTTATGGCAAGTACTTCCTGTGTACTACATGTGACAACAATCTCGTATATCCTTCAAACGTCTATCCCGTGGGATAGGCTGGCAAAATGGATGTCTAATCTTACAAAGAAAACCATCCAAGCTCAGCTATGTTTTGCCCCAACTTCATCAAGTCTGCCAAAAGCCTGTGGAAAAATGTGTTATGTCTGTTGAGACCAAATTGGAACTTTTTACAGTCACAATTCCAACAGGTATGTTTGATGCAAAGCCAACATTACACATCACAAAGAGAACACCATACCCGCAATGAAGCATGGTGGAGGCAGTCTTATGCTATAGGGTAGTTTTTTCAGTTGATTTTGCAACAAAATCTTTAGGCTTTGCTGTAAAACTGAAGATGAAGACGAATCTCACATTTTAGTACGATAACAACCCTAAGCAACCTCCAAATCAACAAAAGAATGACTTAACAAATAGAACAAATTAAAGCTATGGAATGATCCAACAAGAAATCTGTTTGTGTTCTGTAGAAAGCGCTGTACACAAGAAACGCCACTGCAATCTGACAGATGTGGAGCAACTGCAAGGAAAATTCAAGATGTGCCATGGTCATAGACTCATACACTGAATGCTGCCGGAAATTTAAAGGGGAATTCAACAAACTATTACTCTATGGTTGTCTATGTGACGGGGTGTACAACAGAGCAAAGGATGGACGAGGCCGAGGGACGATCCAACAGGTTTATTAACAGGAATGCAAGAACAGCACACGATAAGTCCACGTAAAACAGATTCAGGGGCCCTTCCCGACAATCCTCGGACCGGATTACAAAGCAATCGTCCTTACAGTAGTCCAAAGAGTTCCACACAATCCCACGGGCCGCCACACAGGCCTAGCTCCGTCCGTGTCCACAGCCACACAGGCTGGAGCTCCTGCTCCCTTCAAGTTTCAGCTCACTCTGCCTGAATCTCCCAGGTAAGCAGAGTTTACACTAGTTGGACTCTAGGCCCACCTCCCCCTACTCCCAGGGATGGAAGTGCCTCAAGAGGATATAACCTTGCATTTTAGGGGGGTGATTACCTACAACAATAGAAATGTACACAGAAGTAGTTCAAATAAGACAATGAACCCAGCTTGAAATAGGAATCTGTACAGCATATACAGTGAGAGGGTAAATTACATCTTCACAATCCCTCCCCCTCCCAACTTGTGTACGTACTAGGGACCTCTACAGGTCACTGGTTAAGTACACACAGGCAGAGCGTTACTTACATGTGGCTTCATGCAGCCACGAATTGGCATCGTAGCTCTCCCACATCATTGCCCAGGAGAACAGCTGCAGGCAGACCACCCATCACCCCAACCACACATCGCCTGACCCCAAAACCAAAGCTCAGATCCACAGTGGCTGTGGGAATAGTCCTCCATTGTCCACCAGCCAGTTCAATGACAATCCCAGGTCCTCTATGGATTGCCTCAGGCCGAACCACTCGGGGATCAGCCAGTGTGAGGAAAGCACCCGAGTCACAAAATCCAACAAGTCTCTGTCCATCCAGCACAACCTCCTGCAAGTGCTTACCTCGATGAGCAGAAGTCGTCATAACTGCAGGTCGCACCCCGTAAACTCCTGGTGGTGCAACATGGGCTGAGTCACTAGGCCAGTCCTCACATAGCGGTGCCACATCTTCCTCCATGGCGCTGGGCTGTAAATAATTAACAATCCGATTGGGCGCAGGATCAGTCCTCATTTGAACAGCTGGGCAGGAGACTTGCCGATGCCCTGGCTGTCCACATTGATAGCATCTGAGCTGGGTCTCCCTCCATCCAAGGCGTCCTCTTGGGTAAGGGGTAGGGGAACTTGGAGGCCGGCTCCCACCTGAAGGTGCTGTAGGGGTTTGAGGATGATTCCTCCATGGCCTGGCTGGGCATGAGGCCTGCAAATGCCCGGGATGCCTACAAACATAACACCTGCGCTCTGTTACTTCCTCTCCCCGGCGTATTCCAGAAAGTGCAGTAGAAGCAACTGGAGGCACATTAACACGGGTATCAACATGTGGTGGCTTAGAGGAACGGGGAACAATGGGGACAGAATAACTGGGGGCATCCGGTGTTGTGGAGCTGTTAGGCGTCTCTCCATCCTCCAACAGAACCCTCCACTGAGGCTTGATGGTGAGCACCTCATCAGCTAGAGCAGCAGCTTCCTCCACTGTCGCTGGTTTTCTCTCACGCACCCATTCCCGGATCTCAGCGGGGCACTTGAAGTAAAACTGCTCTTTTAGGAGGACCTGGAGGACGGTCTCCAAGGTTAAGGCCTCCTCTGCCTCCAACCAACGATGCCACAGATGTTTGAGTTTGTGGGCATACATCTTGAAGGACACTTCCTCATCACATGCTAGAGTACGGAACTGAGTCCTGTAAGTGTCTGGCGTTACAGCATAATGTTCTAGAATAGTCTGTTTAATATCCGCATACTCACAGTTCCACCGAGGGTCCATAGCTCTATAGGCTGCAGCAGCTCCACCCTCTAAGAGCCCAACCAGATGCCGGACGCGCTCCCTTTCTGGGACTTCCATTAATCGACACTGATGCTCAAAGTCCTGGAAGAAGCCCTCAATGTCACCAGCAGCCTCATTAAACTGCTTGAAGTCTTTGCGGGACACTCTGGGAAGTTCCCTCATGATGGGTGCTGGGGTTACAGTCTGTCTGGAACCTCTCGCGGCTTCCACAGCGAGCTGCTTATCCAGCAATGCCATCTCCTCCATCCTGCGCTCCTTCTCTTCAGCTCCACGCATGGCCTCCCTCTTATCTTCTATGGTGGCCTCATCTCCAAGCAGTGCCATCTTTTCCTTGTACCACACAACCCATTGACTTTTTTGGGTATTCACCTCCGGCTCCCGTCTTTGCTCCCCTTGCTGTGGAAATTGTTCCTCGGTGCCATCTTGCAGGCAAGCGTGTTCCAATGCCTCAATTAGTTGCTCCTTAGAGAGTCCTTTGTAGCCGACACCTAATTCACGGGCTTTTGTTTGTAGACTCGCCACAGTCCAGTTCCTGTATCCTGAGGTTCTGGTTTCAGACGTCGATTGGCTGTTGTCCTCCATTTCTTCTGCTCTGATCCCGCCGCTGCCAACCAGTTTGTGACGGGGTGTACAACAGAGCAAAGGATGGACGAGGCCGAGGGACGATCCAACAGGTTTATTAACAGGAATGCAAGAACAGCACACGATAAGTCCACGTAAAACAGATTCGGGGGCCCTTCCCGACAATCCTCGGACCGGATTACAAAGCAATCGTCCTTACAGTAGTCCAAAGAGTTCCACACAATCCCACGGGCCGCCACACAGGCCTAGCTCCGTCCGTGTCCACAGCCACACAGGCTGGAGCTCCTGCTCCCTTCAAGTTTCAGCTCACTCTGCCTGAATCTCCCAGGTAAGCAGAGTTTACACTAGTTGGACTCTAGGCCCACCTCCCCCTACTCCCAGGGATGGAAGTGCCTCAAGAGGATATAACCTTGCATTTTAGGGGGGTGATTACCTACAACAATAGAAATGTACACAGAAGTAGTTCAAATAAGACAATGAACCCAGCTTGAAATAGGAATCTGTACAGCATATACAGTGAGAGGGTAAATTACATCTTCACAGTCTATATTTATGCAACCACATTATCTTAGTTCTTAATTTTTGGTTTTCCACATGAAAAGATTTCAGTTTGTTTCTGCCACATCCCCACCAGAGTCCGCTCCTGCGACTTCTGCAGCAATCACCAGGCGACGCCGTTTTCCCGCCATGGATAGTGCTGGTGATGGAAGAGGAGTCAGTGCCAGTGACTCTGCTGAAGGCAGGCTCCACTCATCCACTAAGCTGGGTTTCCCTGGGATTTGCAGTACCACTGGCTGACTGTAGGTGGCGTGTCTTTCAGCTGAAGTTACCATCATTCAGCCTCAGCTAATGGGAAGACACCACACCCTTTTAATTCCCCCTCCTGTCTGCTGGCCACTGCCAGAGATAGTTCTGTTTTCCTGTTACCTGGCTCCATCTCTGTTTTGCTTAGTGACCCCCTGTGTTTGGACTTCTGCTTGTTTTCTGACTACCCTTCTGCCCGCCGTTTCGGTACCTCGCCGCCAGTCCCAGATTTGACCTCTGCTTGGTTTCCTGATTACGTCCTTGCCTGCCTGATTCTGTCCCTGTTCTGCAATTCCCGGTTTGACCCTGCCTGACTACTACTCTTATCGGACTGGAGCCTTCCACAGGTAGTGATCACCAGGGCCCTGTGTTATTCCAAATCCCTGTATAGGGGTTAAAGGGTTTCAGGGTTCTAGGGGTCCTGCTTAGTGAGTGGCTTCCCTCTAGCCTGTCCATTACAGCCCGTCTGAGTCTGTGGTTCCAGGCAGGCGTTAGTTTCTCAATGGATTTGTTATGTGCGATAGAAAAGGTTTAAAAAGTTCTAAAATGATTATTCTTGGTATGCATTTTTTTACAAGACAAAAATCTGGTATTTTAACAAAGGTGTGAAGACTTTTTACATCCATGCAAGTCACAGGGTTAGCTTGGTCATGTCTATGGTCCTCTAATTGCTCTAAGCTATTGGTGTCATGTTTTTCTTTCCACCACCTGTTGTTGCCTGCTTATGTTAGCTCAACCTCATGCAGGGGTAGAAGTACAGGATCCCAGAGAACAATATTTGGTAACAACGAATTTAGCTCATCCTAAATTATAATTTAAGATTAACAAGCTAATACCTCCAAAATGAAATGTGCAAGAAAGTCATAGACTTCAGCCTCATAAGCTGCAAAATGGTCTTTTGGGCGATCCAAGGGGGGACGGGGGGGTCAAAGGACCCATACACTAAGGATCTGCTCAAAAAGGAGAGCTTAAAACATACTCCTTACCACTGTAAAGATTATATTAGGAGTTAAAAAATTATCAGATATAGATGTATATGCCAGGTGCAGATGAGAGATTTCAATTGATTGCTTTACTAAGCTTGGACCTGAATCTATGTACTGATGACAGTTCTGAAGGTGTGTGCATATACTGATGATGATTCTGGTGCTGTGTTCATATAAAGATGATGTTTCTGGTGCTGTATTCATATACTGATGATTATTTTTATCCATATTCATGTACTGGATGGTTCTGGTGCCATATTCAAGTTCTGATGCAGTATTCATATAAAGATAAAGGTAATGATGCTGTATTCATATACTGATGATGGTTCTGGTGCTATATTCATGTACTTACAGTGGTTCATATACGTTAGATAGCTATCAGCAGAACAATTGTTCAACTGGCAGCTATCTTGCCCAACTACAAAGGAGCTGCTATATTCTCTATGAGAGAGCCACTGACATACATCTCTGGTGATGGATTTTCTGTTAAAGAACAAAAAGATCTGCAGTTCAAAGTTGGACATGCTGGATCCCTATTGCCCCAACATCATCTGTCAGATGAACTCATACATATTAGATTGATATCGACTGGTTTGGCTGACGCTAATTCATGAAAGGGGGCATTACCAGTGTTAGACATGTAATGACTGACAGTCTGACCTCTTGATCTACATGTCTCACATTGGTAACCGGCATCGTTCGCTTCGAGCAGCAGGAGAATAACGATGAAGTGACTGGTCTGACAGGTTATATTTAAGATAACCTCTGGAGGTAGATTCTCAGGGTGTTCTATCTCTGGCGCATAAATCTTAACAGCTCATTTACAAATTAGGAAAACGATGGAATTTTCTCAAAAAAGACATCAGATTACAGATATTCAAGATATTGTTTTATTTAATGGAGGGTTGACCCTACTGGCAGATTCCCTTTAAGGTACACTGAGCGAGATAGAGCCTCCTCCATTTTTTTTGGCCACACTGATCACTGAATGTAAGCAATGAAGAAACTGAGTTAAAGCCCCGTTACACGCAGTGATATCTCTAGCGATATCGCTAGCGAGCGTACCCGCCCCCGTTGTTTGTGTGTCATGGGCAAATCGCTGCCCGTGGCGCACAATATCGTTAGGAGCCGTCACAGGGACTTACCTGCCTAGCGACGTCGCTGTTGCCAGAGAACCGCCTCCTTTCTAAGGGGGCGGTTCATGCGGCGTCACAGCGGTGTCACTAAGCGGCCGCCCAATAGAAGCGGAATGTGTGCTGCCTCGAGAACGACGAACAACCTGCGTCCTCAACAATCAACCATTTTTGGAAAATGAACGACGTGTCAACGATGGACGATATGGTGAGTATTTTCCATCTTTAACGGCCGCTCGTTGGTGTCACACGCAACGACGTCGCTAACTATGCCGGATGTGCATCACGAAATCCGTGACCCTGGCGATATATCGTTAGATACGTCACTGCGTGTGACGGGGCCTTTATGTAACAAATTTTGATTGAAATCAGTTTCGTTATCAGTTTTTATTGATTATCTCAGAAGTTGTAAAAGTTGTAGCTGCAAAAAAATACCCGACTTGAACAGCAATGTAGAAATACAGAATATGACATCAAAATACATTGAAAATAATGTGCCATAATGTACTTCATTAATAATAGTAGAAAACCTTAATTTTTTTGTTCTGAAGAACAAAGGGATTTTTATGTTTATTGTGTACAGCTCCTTGCCTAGGTTTCCGACCACTCTGCAGTCTCAGCCTGGCTAGGAGTGAGCTGTTTGAGCAGGCTCTATGCTTTACAGCCTGCACATTACACTCTTAAAATAGTGGGATTTCTGTATCCTGCCAGCTTCATTCCCTGTGAGCTGTTCATATACTGAAGAGGAAAAGGTGCCACTGCTAATAGCCTGGGAAACCCCACAGATTGGGTGAGCAGCGTGATAACGTGAACTATCAATAGTCAGGAGTTGCCCAACACCTTCTAATCAGTAAGTTGGGGGCAGGGAGCCTTCCACGTTTGAAGACACGAATTTGAGAAAACCCCTTTAACAATGTAGAAAAAGTAGAAATAAAGTAAAAGGCACAAGATAAGAAGAAAATGTAGAAGAGGGGAGGATAGCAAGGGGATGGTGATTGTGGACTCAGAAATCCAAAAGCTACAGCCGGTGGGGGATGGCGGTACTGTAGAAACATTACACTGTGTGGGGGGGATGGCAGTACTGTGGGAACATTATACTGTGTGTGGGGATGGCGGTACTGTAAAAATATTACACTATGTGTGGGGGGATGGCAGTACTGTGGGAACATTATACTGTGTGGGGGGGGATGGCAGTACTACAGAAACATTACACTGTGTGTGTGGGGGATGGCAGTACTGTGGTTACATTATACTGTGTGTGGGGGGATGGTGGTACTGTGGGATCATCATACTGTGTGGGGAGAATGGCAGAACTGTGGGAACATTATACTGTGTGTGGGGGGATGGCAGTACTGTAGGCACATTATACTGTGTGTGGAGGATGGCAGTACTGTAGGAACATTATACTGTGTGTGGGGGATGGTGGTACTGTGGGAACATTATACTGTGTGTGGGGGGGTTGGTGGTACTGTGGGAACATTATACTGTGTGGAGGATGGTGGTACTGTGGGAACATTATACTGTGTGTGGGGGGTAGCAGTACTGTGGGAACATTATACTGTGTGGGGCGGTGGTACTATGGGAACATTATACTGTGTTTGGAGGGATGGCGGTACTGTGGGAACATTATACTCTGTGTGGAGGGATGGCAGTACTGTGGAAACATTATACTGTGTGTGGGGGGATGGCGGTACTGCAGAAACATTACACTGTGTGTGGGGGGGATGGCAGTACTGTGGTTACATTATACTGTGTGTGGGGGGATGGTGGTGGGATCATCATACTGTGTGGGGAGAATGGCAGAACTGTGGGAACATTATACTGTGTGTGGGGGGATGGCAGTACTGTAGGAACATTATACTATGTGTGGAGAATGGCAGTGCTGTAGGAACATTATACTGTGTGTGGTCGATGGTGGTACTGTGGGAACATTATACTGTGTGTGGGGGGATGGTGGTACTGAGAGAACATTATACTGTGTGGGTGGATAGCGATACTGTGGGAACATTATACTGTGTGGGGCGGTGGTACTGTGGGAACATTATACTGTGTGTGGAGGGATGGCAGTACTGTGGGAACATTATACTGTGTGTGGGGGGGTTTGTGGTACTGTGGGAACATTATACTGTGTGTGGGGGGGTTTGTGGTACTGTGGGAACATTATACTGTGTGTGGAGGGGATGGCGGTACTGTGGGAACATTATACTGTGTGCGGGGGGGATGGAGGTACTATGGGAACATTATACTGTGTGTGGGGGATTGGTGGTACTGTGGGAACATTATACTGTATTTGGAGGGGATGGCGGTACTGTGGGAACATTATACTGTGTGCGGGGGGATGGAGGTACTATGGGAACATTATACTGTGTGGGGGGGATTGGTGGTACTGTGGGAACATTATACTGTGTTTGGAGGGGATGGCGGTACTGTGGGAACATTATACTCTGTGTGGAGGGATGGCAGTACTGTGGAAACATTATACTGTGTGTGGGGGGATGGTGGTACTGTGGGAACATTATACTGTGTGTGGAGGGATGGCAGTACTGTGGGAACATTATACTGTGTGTAGGGGGATGGCGGTACTGTGGAAACATTATACTGTGTGTGGGGGATTGGTGGTACTGTGGGAACATTATACTGTGTTTGGAGGGGATGGCGGTACTGTGGAAACATTATACTGTGTGTGGGGGGATGGCAGTACTATGGAAACATTATACTGTGTGTGGAGGGATGGCAGTACTGTGGAAACATTATACTGTGTGTGGGGGGATGGCAGTACTGTGGAAACATTATACTGTGTGTGGAGGGATGGCAGTACTGTGGGAACATTATACTGTGTGTGGAGGGATAGCAGTACTGTGGAAACATTATACTGTGTGTGAGGGGATGGCGGTACTGTGGGAACATTACACTGTGTGTAGGGGGATGGCGGTACTGTGGGAACATTATACTATGGTTAACAGAATCATTCAAACTGCATGTGGGGAACAATGTTAACAAGATAAGAGACCAAGGGCAGGAAAGGGGCCGGGGCAAGAAAGGGGCCGAGGACTGAGGGCAGAAAGGGGGCGAGGACTGAGGGCAGAAAGGGGCCGAGGACTGAGGGCAGAAAGGGGGCGAGGACTGAGGGCAGAAAGGGGCCGAGGACTGAGGGCAGACGGGTTTCCCCACTTCCGGCCTCTCATAGTTGGGGCGTCTGTATCTAAAAGAGGAAAAGGAACAAAAACCTCACGATTCATAGAAATCAGTAAGGCTAGGTTCACATTTCCGTTGTTTTGCGTCAGTCACATGCGTTGCTTGACGCTTGTGACTGATGCGTTGTACAACGGATGACAAGAATTCGAATTCATTGTCATGAGAAAGCGGATTCTGTTGTAAAACGAGAGAGAACGATCAGCTGATCGCTCTCATTAGCCGGCCGCTGGGAGATCAGCTGATCGTTCGGCCGCCGAGAGCATGCGCAGCGAAAGCAAAAGGATTCCGCTGCTCAAAAAACATTACATGCTGCGTTCCTGCCGCCTGACGGTCAGTCGTTCCACGACTGATCAGTCGGGCGGAGGGTGCAACGCAAGGACACCAGTCACAAACTGCATCAGATATAAGTCTATGGGACACAACGGAATCCGCCAAACTTTGTTTATCAGAGCCGCGGATTGTGACTGATCATAAACAACGGAAATGTGAACCTAGCCTAAGAGATAAACCCCAAGAAAGTCTCAGAGCTGAAGGGGTTAATGCCCCCTGCCCCAGTAATGTGGAATCTCCACATACCTCCTCCTGCAGAGCCGCACACTGGATGGTAGCTGCTAAAATGTATGGGCTCCTTCCAGGTCAATTGTCACGTGAGGGGGCGTGTTCAAAATGCAGCCCGATGTTTTCCAGATGGAACATCCTTTTTCTAAGTCCACGTGGGCATAGAGTTCTTTATAATAGAAGCGGGGTCTGGGGGATTATAGCGGACGAGAGGAAACCTCTCAACACCCATTAACCTGGAAGGAGCCCATATATTCTAGGCGCTACCCTACACTAGATATATGGCTGCTCTGTGCTTCCAGGACCTGTGATGATGTCACATGGAGGGGAGGAGTCAGGGGTCACATGATCAGCTCCTCAGTGTATGCAGGACTCTGCTGTGCTGGGTGTTATGGTGCGGGTCAGGAGGGGTTTACAGTGTGGATGGACAGTAAAGGAAATAAGTATTTGATCCCTTGCTGATTTTGTAAGTTTGCCCACTGACAAAGACATGAACAGTCTATAATTTTAAGGATAGGTTAATTTTAACAGTGAGAAATAGAATATTCAAAATAAAATCCAGAAAATCACGCTGTATAAATATATTTGTATGTTGCACAGAGAGATAAGTATTTGATCCCTTTGGCAAACAAGACGTAATACTTGACAAAGAACACAGACTGTGTTCGAAATGCGTTGCCATTTTCCTGGTCTCTCTGGCTTTAATGCAAAATATTTTTTTATGTACAGTACAGACCAAAAGTTTGGACACACCGTCTCATTCAAAAAGTTTTCTTTGTTTTCATGACTGAAAATTGTAGATTCACATTGAAGGCATCAAAACTATGAATTAACACATGTGGAATGAAATACTTAACAAAAAAGTGTGAAACAACTGAAAATATGTCTTATATTCTAGGTTCTTCAAAGTAGCCACCTTTTGCTTTGATTACTGCTTTGCACATGTCGCGGGCGGGGAGGAGGGTGTCGGCACACTACGCTCACCCCTTCTGCTCGGGTCCGGCAGCTGCTCAGTGGTGGCTCGAGCGGTGGGCCGGATCCCGGGGTTCCTCGAGCGACACTCCTCGCCCGTGAGTGAAAAGGGGGGTTGTGGTTGGGTGTAGGGGATTTGTTATAGTTCGTGACGCCACCCACGGTTGTGGTGATTTCACCACCGCTGCTCAATTCGGGGGTCCCGGGGATGGTGATGCGGAGCAGCCAGGTGTTGTGTTGCCCCTCCGTGGGTAGGGGTTGGTGATCCCGGGGCCCGGTGGTGGAGAAGGAGGTGCGGGGCCTGGTGGGCGCAGGGACGCGGGGGCAGCGCTGTGCCTTGCGGCACGGTGGTACTCACTCAGCCTGACACACGGACACAGTTTGTACGGTAAACCAACGGCTGGTAGGACGGTCCCACAGACGGCTGCACCTGCACTCCTGGTAGGTGACGGTGATGTCCCTCTTCCTTGCACCTATGTTGACTGATGGTAGCGGTGGATTCCCTCCGGTTACCCGCTCCCCGACTGCAATCTGGGCCGGAGGAGCTCTACACTTTGCCCGCAGGCGCTGGCCCTGGGGAAACTGGTGCCCTGGCGGTGGCGGTGTCTCCCCCGTACTGGTTGGGCTGTTGCCGTCAATCGGGACTTGGTTGTTGGGGGATCTACGTCCCCTTGACTGACGGATTCGGCAAATTTGGCGACTCCTAGCCTTGCCGGGGTCCGAGAGGCCCCTGCCCTGGTGCTGACTGTCCTTCGGAACACTGCTCCAGACCACCGGGCACACAGCCAACGGGGTCCTTCCAGGAACTTCCAAACGGTCCCCCTCCAGACAGTCACCGCCGTCGCTGACCTTGCTGATCTGGCCCTCACAAAGCTGGACCCTTCAGGCTTTTCTTCCTTCTGTCACTTTCTTACTTTCACTCCTTTCACTTAGTTGTTTACTTCCTTAACTTCACTTCACTGTTTACTCAAGCTCGTCCCTGAGCTGACTGCCTGGTTTTTCCCGCCTCCAGAGTTGTGAGCTCCTCGGTGGGCGGAGCCAACCGCCTGGCCCACCCCCTGGTGTGCATCAACAGACTCCTGGAGGAAGGCAACAAGGATTTCTGGTTAGCATGGTGTGCCTACCTGGAGTGTGGGGTGTGGTGGTGTTGTGACCTGTGTCCCCTGGCTTGCCCAGGGCGACACACACACTCTTGGCATTCTCTTGATGAGCTTCAAGAGGTAGTCACCGGAAATGGTTTTCCAACAGTCTTGAAGGAGTTCCCAGAGGTGCTTAGCACTTGTTGGCCCTTTTGCCTTCACTCTGCGGTCCAGCTCACTCCAAACCATCACGATTGGATTCAGGTCTGGTGACTGTGGAGACCAGGTCATCTGGCGTAGCACCCTATCACTCTCCTTAGTCAAATAGCCCTAACACAGCCTGGGGTCATTGTCCTGTTGAAAAATAAATGACGGTCCAACTAAACGCAAACCGGATGGAATAGCATGCCGCTGCAAGATGCTGTGGTAGGCATGCTGGTTTAGTATGCCTTCAATTTTGAAATAAATACCCAACAGTGTCACCAGCAAAGCACCCCCACACCGTCACACCTCCTCCTCCACACTTCACGGTGGGAACCAGGCATGTAGAGTCCATCAGTTCACCTTTTCTACAAAGACACGGTGATTGGATCCAAAGATCTCAAATTTGGACTCATCAGACCAAAGCACAGATTTCCACTGGTCTAATGTCCATTCCTTGGGTTCTTTAGCCCAAACAAGTCTCTTCTGCTTGTTGCCTGTCCTTAGCAGTGGTTTCCTAGCAGCTATTTTACTATGAAGGCCTGCTGCACAAAGTCTCCTCTTAACAGTTGTTCTACAGATGTGTCTGCTGCTAGAACTTTGTGTGGCATTGACCTGGTCTCTAATCTGAGCTGCTGTTAACCTGCGATTTCTGAGGCTGGTGACTTGAATAAACTTATCCTCCGCAGCAGAGGTGACTCTTGGTCTTCCTTTCCCAGGGCGGTCCTCATGTGTAACGCATGCCTGGATCCACAGACTCAGATGGGCTGTAATGGGGAGGCTAGAGGGAAGCCACTCACCAAGCAGGACCCCCAGAACCCTGAAACCCTTTAACCCCTCTACAGGGATTTGGAATTACACAGGGAACTGGAGATCACTACTTGTGGAAGGCTGCAGTCTGATGAGAGTAGTAGTCAGGCTGGGTCAAACCAGGAATTAAGGAACAGGGACAGAATCGGCAGGCAATGACATAGTCAGCAAACGTAGCACAGGTCAAATCCGGATCGGGCAGCGAGGTACAGAAACAGAATTGAAAAACGTAGAACAGTACAACTGGATCTTAGCAGGAGTAAAAGGCAACAACTTCTGAAGACATAAATGTATACAAGGAGGATAGAAGTCTTTCATTTTGCCAAGGTAACCACATACCTCATAGTCAGAAACAATAGATAGTCATAGGCACTAGTGTGCAGATAAAAGATATTCTTTATTGAACAGACAATAGTGAAGTACAAGGCATGGATAATATAATCAATATAAGGATAGGTTACAAAGACATAGAGGGTGATTGGTTCCCCATATGTGGCTGCATGCAATATCATACCAAATTAGTGAAATGTAGCTCACTGGTATGGTTAGTGCTGGAAAGGGGTTAATAAAACAACATAGTGCAAACCTGAAAGGGTAACAGCTGAACAGATCAGCGTACCAGCTAAAAAAGGTACATAATCAACACAGCACAAAACCAGGAACCAGTATAGAGCTTACCAGAGTAGCAAGAAGAGGCATGCAGGCACACACGGGGATAGTCCCAACACGTGTTTCGTGTGGTGACTTCTTCAGGGAACTGTGGACAACAGGGAAAGGAGTGAGTTTAATATACCTGCCGTACTCATACAGGATTAGCAGCTCATGTCGCAGTTCCATGGGGCAGGGAGGCGCGGCGTCAGTGTGGGCGGCTACTCCAGCGTCATCTGGGTGAGGAAAAATTCCCTTATTGACGTCAGTAAACCCAGGGGACGCCGGGAGGAGAGACGTACCCACTGCGCATGCGCAATCCCGCAACCAGGAAGTGCGATCGCGAATACCATATTAAGTCCTGGCAGAGGTGAGGGCAAGTAAACGCAGGTAGATATCCTGGAAAGGACATCATGTATAATAGATATAGGTGGTAACGCATATGTACAGCGGTGAGCATTAGATACAGTACATATTAGTGCTGGCAAAGGCAACCCAGAAGTATCATAGCTAATCAATATAAGTAATGTACTGTAGTTGAATATGCACAAGTGTACAGTCACAATGATAGCTAAAAATACATGCATTAGATCGAATACATCACATCAGAGTACAGAATGAAAACATCAGCGTTAGCCAGATTATAATGCACAGGATTCGCTGCGATGATAATCCAAAATAGTTTTTGTAAAGGATTCCATTTTCCTTTTTCTTATGCATATTCAATGTTCCAAATACTAGAGCAGTAACTTCAAAAAATGGTATGAAAAAATCCGGCAGGGATATTAAACAGAAGGAAAAGTGAACTGTGAAAAAGGAAAACACAGAAAGGTGAAGTTAAAAATGGGGCATAAAAAATATGGTATATATTAAAAAGACTCAGAAAAACACGAGCAGCACATGGAAATCGCAACCAACCAGAACTGAATATCATCAGAGACCGCAGAGGAAGAGACGTACTGGTTTATAAAAAAGACGCAAAAGTTTGTCTTTCGTTCAATCCGTTGGGTACCACTGTATCAAGGAGGAAAATCCACCGACACTCTGCACTTGCCAACATCTTATGTATATCCCCACCTCTAAGTCCAAGGTGTACCTGGTCGATACCCCTCATCTTAAAACCTGAGGGGTCCGACCGGTGATGCAACCTGAAATGGCGGGGAATAGTCTTAAGAGTGTCGGCATCCTCAGGTTGAACCTGTTTTGCGGCAATTATATCTCTTATATGTTCCCTCGTCCGGACTCTAAGTTCCCGGCTAGTAAGCCCGACATATATTAAATTGCATTCACACGTGGCGTAATAAATTACGCCCGTGCTATTGCAAGAAATATACTGTCGTATGTCAAATGTCCTAGAGCCACTAGAGGAAATAAAAGAGGTTGCCCGAATGATATTACCATGGCGATGCATGATCCACAGGGGAACAAGCCACATACAGGACGACCAGTAGAAAAAGGTAGTTTGTTGCGTCTTAAATAATGACTGTGGACCAGCATATCACGTAGACTACGGCCACAACGGGCCGTCATAAGAGGACGTTCGGGCAGAGTGTTTCTCAACACTGGCTCTGTTTGCAAAACAGGCCAGTGTTTGGTAAGGATGCCTCTGATGTGGTCCCACTGACGGCTGAACGATGACACAAAACGGATCTTGGGTTCCGTGGGTTGGGTTACTGGGATTAAATCTCAAAAGGAGCTGGTCTCGTAGGGCTGACCTCGCACGTCTATATGCCTTTTTTATAGATCTCGCACTGTAACCTTTCTCCCTAAACCTATCACGCATCTCACTGGCCCGATCCTCAAATACCCCCGTATCGGAACAGATCCGTTTAAGGCGGATAAATTGTCCCGTAGGGATGGCATTAATAGTAAATTTCGGATGGCCAGAGGATGCGTGGAGAAGGGCATTAACGGAGGAGGGCTTACGATAAATGTCAGTAGACAAGAGACGCTGGTCAGCAATGGATATATTAATATCCAGGAATTCCACCTTATTGAAGTCAGCATGGAAAGTAAGGTAGATGTTAAAAGAGTTGGAGTTCAAGTGACGCACAAAGCCTTCAAGCTCCGAGGTGGTTCCCCCCCAGATGACAAAGATGTCATCAATATAGCGGAGCCAGCACTGCACATGGGAGCTAGTCGGCACGCCACCACCGAAAACCTCCCTCTCCCAGTAACCAAGGAAGAGATTTGCGTACGATGGCGCGCAAGCCGCCCCCACCGCAGTTCCGCACCGCTGGAGGTAGAACCGTTCCCCGAAGGTGAAGGCATTGTGCGTCAGTATGAACTCCAATAACTCCAAAATCAACTGTTGCAGAGGGGGTGCCCAGTTGCTCATACTCAAAAAATACTCAACCGCCTGCAAACCATGTTCGTGACGAATATTTGTTGTATAATGTCTCAACGTCCAAGGTCACCAGTGATACGCCCACGTCCGCCGTCAGGCCATTAAGCCTCCTGAGGACGTCCGAGGTGTCTCTGACATGGGAGGGCAGCGTCTCAACCAAAGGTTGGAGATAAAAATCTATAAACTTGCAAACTGCATCGCACAGCCCTACTGTTATGATCCGGAACCATGGAAGACCACCACAAATCATTGGCAAAAAGGTGACAAGAGCATTGGCAACTAATCTGGCCGCTATCCCCTTACTAACCAACACAACTAGAAGTAGCCGAGGGGTGAACTAACATCCTGTGCACCGCGAACCCAGCCGGAGAACTAACTATCCTAATGGTAGGAAAGATGAATAACTCTCTGCCTCAGAAAATAGACAAGAATAGCAAGCCCCCCACATTCAAAGACTGCGGTGATATAGGAAAAACACAATACACAGGTAGATGACAGGATTAGCAAAAGGTGAGGCCCCTGCTGACTAAAATAGGAAAGGACAGGAAAGGGACCGATGGTTGCCAGAGAAAAACCCTACAAAATACCAACTTCCTGATAGTACAAAAAGGCCCTCAGATCGCTCGATCTGAACTCCGTCCTATACCAGGTGCCCTTGTCATACCAATGAACAGAAAACAAGAATCATAACAAAGTCAACAAGCCACAAACACATGGACCCAAAGGAGCTATACTCCACACAGAACTGCAGGGAGTTCCTCAACAATCCACTGAGGGGGAAAATCCCTGCAAGCAAATAAACTGAAAATAACCACAGCAAAATGACAAACCAAGATAAACAAAAGAACAGACAATAAATAAAGAGCAAGCACTTATTGGGGAAGATGTGGTGTAAGGCAGGATTAAGCAGGCTAGAGATACCAAGAACAACTGACATCCGGCAACAACCTGCAATCAGACCAGGACTTAAATAAGCAGAGAGTTAGGAAAGGAAACACCCACTGCACAACACACCTGATCTCTGTCCAAACCTTTCCTGGCCACCAGAGGGAGTCTCCCAGCAGCCAAGACATAACTAACATTCACAACACCCTCCCATGCCAGAGACAATCGGACGCCCAGGGGGAACCCGAGGGTTCTTATGTATTTTCGGCAATAGGTAGAACGTGGGCGTTACTGGCAGCCTTGGAAGGAGACCATCATAGATCTTTTTTGTAATGGTGCCTGCGGTAAGAGCATCTTCGAGTATGAGAGTCAACTGGGTTGCAAAGGCATTAGTCGGATTCGAGGGAAGTATCTGGTAGAAGTCGGCATTCTTCAGTTGCCTATACACCTCGCGCTCGTACATGGTGGTGGGCCAGATCACCACGTTACCCCCCTTATCCGCTGGTTTAATCACAACCCCTTCTAACTTCTTCAGTTCCTCAAGAGCCCGTTGATGTTTTACCGAAAGATTATTGGATGGGTTACTCTTGGAGAGAGATTTCAGATCTCCCATGACTAGGTCATGAAAGATCTGAACCTGGGGGCATAGCGAAAGCGGGGGGAACGTAGTGGAGCGCGAGTGCAAATGCGTGGGGAAGATACCAGACAACTCACCAGATGCCTGACCCTCGAGTTCCTCAAGTGTGCGTACTGCCTCCTCCTCGGCCTCAGTGATGGACAGACCTAGCCCAGACTTCTTGGAATGTAACTTGTGGAGGACCAGCTTTCTGAGGAACAGGTTCAAGTCCTTTGAAACTGTAAAGAGATCAAAATTACAGTCAGGTACAAAAGTTAACCCTAATTTTAACACTTCAACCTGGTCATCAGAAAGTACAATTTGGGACAAATTAATCACCTCCAGTTCGCTAGTATTGCCCTTATTGGCAATTGCACCCAAAGTGGATTTAGGGATCCTTGCTGGATCGACTTTTCCCCACAAACCCTCTGGTCACAGGTCTCGATAGGGCTTGAGATGTCAAGTTCTCATCCTCCACTGAAGAGACCGAGGAGGCAGATACAGAGGCTGCCAAACCGACAAAGTGCCTTCTACGACGCACATTTCCCCTCCAGCGGTATACTTGTTGAGTCTTATAATCGGTAACGTCCCGTTGATATTTTTTAGTTTTATTCGAGACCAGCTCCTTTTCCCATTTAATAAATTCTTTGTCCATTGTTTCATTGAAACTGGACAATTCCAAGGGGGTTAATTCCTTGGGTAACCGGTCCAATAGGGTAGCAATCTCTCCATCAAGGTCACGGAGAGAGGCCTCGTTGTTTTTAATGAATAGTAACATAAAGGACTTAGAGCACGCAAAGGCTGCGTCCTCCCAGTCTCGTTTAAAGGCCTCGTCCGTGACACTAAAAGAGGGAAAGACTTGCACCCTAAGGCCTCTGGGTATCAAATCTCGATCAACATAGTGCTGCATAAACGCCTTGTTCCACCATAGTCTCATCCTGCGGTTATATAAAAGCTTAAGTTGGTTGCAGAGTTCCCTGTGCGATCTAGAGTCTGCCGTGTATGAGTACGGCAGGTATATTAAACTCACTCCTTTCCCTGTTGTCCACAGTCCCCTGAAGAAGTCACCACACGAAACACGTGTTGGGACTATCCCCGTGTGTGCCTGCATGCCCCTTCTTGCTACTCTGGTAAGCTCTATACTGGTTCCTGGTTTTGTGCTGTGTTGATTATGTACCTTTTTTAGCTGGTACGCTGATCTGTTCAGCTGTTACCCTTTCAGGTTTGCACTATGTTGTTTTATTAACCCCTTTCCAGCACTGACCATACCAGTGAGCTACATTTCACTAATTTGGTATGATATTGCATGCAGCCACATATGGGGAACTAATCACCCTCTATATCTTTGTAACCTATCCTTATATTGATTATATTATCCATGCTTTGTACTTCACTATTGTCTGTTCAATAAAGAATATCTTTTATCTGCACACTAGTGCCTATGACTATCTATTGTTTCTGACTATGAGGTATGTGGTTACCTTGGAAAAATGAAAGACTTCCATCCTCCTTGTATACATCGAGGTACAGAAACAGTAGGCAGGAGGGTAGTCTGAAAACACGCAGAAGTCAACACACAGGAATCACAAAACAGAAAAGGACGTAACAGGAGCCAGGAAAATCAGAACTATCTCTGGCAGTGGTCATGTGACAGGAGGGGGAATAAGAAGGGTGTGGTATCTTCCCATTGGCTGTAGCTGAACGCTGGCAACTTCAGCTGGAAGACACATGCCACCCACAGTCAGCCAGTGGTACTGCAGATCCCAAGCTAACCCAGCCCAGTGGATAATCGGAGCCTGCGCCCACCGCTGGCATCAACTCCTCTCCCATCACCAGCACCATCCACGGCAGGAACACGGCGTCGCCTGGCGATCAGAGCAGAAGTCGCTGGAGCAGACTCCGGCGGTGACGTAACATCATATGAGCCAGTTTCTTTGTAGCGTTTGATGGTTTTTACCACTGCACTTGGGGACACTTTCATAGTTTTCCCAATTTTTCGGACCGGCTGACCTTAATTTCTTAAAGTAATGATGGCCACTCGTATTTCTTTACTTAGCTACTTTTTTCTTGCTATAATACAAATTTGTAACAGTCTATTCAGTAGGACTATCAATTGTGTATACACCAGACTTCTGCACAACACAACTGATGGTCCCAACCACAGTTATAAGGCAAGAAATTTATTAAACCTGACAGGGCACACCTGTGAAGTGAAAACCATTTCCGGTGACTACCTCTTGAAGTTCATCAAGAGAATGCCAAGAGTGTGTGTGACACCCTGGCAAAACCAGGCAGTCACAAATAGGCCAACGCATTACACCGTTCCCTCACTAGGAAACATACAGCCAACTAGAAAACCCTAGTCACCCCCCCTTAGGGAAAGATAGACACACCAGTGGGCATGACCAGGTGGTTGGGACACGCCCACCCAGTAGTCCAGACAGCCCGGGGCAGGAAAACAAGCAGAAAATGTTTAGAGTTCAGTTTGGAGAGGAGTGTGGGCTGGAGCTAAGCGTAGCTCCAGCAGTAAAGTTCAAGTTGAACGGTAAGAGGCAGGGTAGGAGCCCTGGTGCCACTGGCAAGGAGGCAGACGGTGGTCTCCGTCAGCAGGAGACGGGAAGACGGCTCGGCAGAACCGAGGTGGTCCGGGACAGGGTTGTAGCCCACCGGTACCGACACGTGGGAACCGACCCGGAAACCGTAGCACAAAGAGGGGTACTTGGACCCTGAAGCCAGGACCGGAACCAAGCGGAACTGGTTAATTAACCGATTGAGGCCAGGACTAGAGGTCCTGTCCCACCCAAAGTCCCTCATAGAAGACAACAGCCCACCGATAGGGATAAGAGGTCACTGCCAGGGCCCATAGATCCCACGGGCCAGCGTCTGCGGGCACGGCTCCTTAGGCCACATCCAGCCGGGAGCGGACTCCTGAGTTTCACACTAGGAAAGTCCACCTTTCACACAGCAGTGCAGGAAAAGGATAGAGACCACCAGCCGGGTGGGGGACCCGAACGCAACCGGCCGCGGCACCGTCCACCATTACCTTGGTTTACCAGAGACTTCTGTGGTTTATTAACAGTGAGTACACCAACACTCCCTGCGGTCGCTATCCCCTCCACCAAGCCACTGGGTCCTGGGGCCACCATCCCTGCCCACAGAGGGGTTAACAACTTGCTGCACAACATCTCCCTTGGGTGCCCCATAACAGCAGCGGTGGTGTCCCACCTCACCACACACCGTGGGTGGCGTCACGAACTTACTACGGCCTAGCCCGTACATCTACGTCCCCCCATTTATTCGGCATGTCCGCGAGACCCCCGGGTCTGGAGACCATCGAGCCACCACCCCTGAAGGCCCGGATCCGAGCAGCGCCGGCTGCTGGCACGGGGGCGGCACATGTGCAAAGCAGTAATCAAAGCAAAAGGTGTCTACTTTGAAGAACCTAGAATATAATACGTATTTTCAGTTGTTTCACACTTTTTTGTCAAGTATTTCATTCCACGTGCTAATTCATAGTTTTGATGCCTTCAATGTGAATCTACAAAGTCATGAAAATAAAGAAAACTCTTTGCATGAGAAGGTGTGTCCAAACTTTTGGTCTGTACTGTATGTCCATTCCTTTTTTTGCATTGTATATGAATAAAGTTTTAAAGTTTTTTTAAGGACAATCTGGAAGCTGGATCCTCCCTTCTTTCATTTGTAGAGGTCAGAGTCTGACTGATTGAGTCTGTGTACAGGAGTCTTTTATACAGGTGACAATGTAAGACAGCTGTCTGTAATGCAGGTAACTAGGTGATTAGGAGCGTCTAAGTAGTCTGGAGGAGCCAGAACTCTTAATGGTTGGTAGAGGGATCAAATACTTATTTCTCTCTGTAAAATGCAAATAATTTTAGAGGGTCTTATAATTTGATACACACCTGGGAGGGTGATGAGTGGAAGATGGCGCTTTTAAATGTCTGAAGGCCTAATTTAAAATCTTGTAATGCCTTCAGGCACCAATAGTTTTTCTAAACTTTATGAATTATATTTTTTCTAATTGTATTAGAAGGTTTATCGTATTTTATCTAATTTTTGTTGCCTGATCTGGATTCACATTATGAACATGTCCGTCTTGTTTTACAAAAGTTTAGAGAAAATAGTTTGTGTACTAAGTTGGAGAAATGTACATTTTCTGTGCAATTAATACTCTTCCTGAGGTTCATTGTGTCAGCTGAAGGGTTTAAGATAGATCCTGGGAAGATACAGGCATTGTTAATCAATATAAGGCTATGTACCCACGGGACTATGTACCCGCGGATTTTGCCGTGGAAAACCCGTGGATTTATCTAGATTTTCCAGATAAATCTGCAGCTTTCAGCATGTACAGACAGTCCCCATGTTATCCTATGGGACATGGGGAGTGCTGTGTCCATGCTGCGGTATGTGCAGCTGCGGAATATGCTGTGGATGTCCCGCAGCCGTACATAACTGCATGTCAATTATTCCTGCGGAAATACCTGCGGAAATCCCGGCCCTCCACTATGGAGATAGAGACCGGGACTTCCGCAGGTAAGTCGCACGAATGTCCGCAGGTTTACCGCAGGTATTTCGCTGGAATCCCTCATGCTCTAAATGTCCATCAACAGAAACAGGAAGAGGCTGGGACAAGGAAGATGATGCTGAAGGGACAAATTCTTTCAACAGAGATCTGTGAAAAATGTCAGGAAGGGACAGCAGAAGTTTCAATCTAAAGGCAACCGGATTGGCCCCCTCCAAAATCTTATACAGGCTCTTAGGCGGGCTTTGCACGTTGCGACATCGCAAGCTGATGCTGCGATGTCACACGCGATAGTCCCCGCCCCCGTTGCAGGTACGATATCTTGTGATAGCTGGCGTAGTGAAAATTATCGCTATGCCAGCTTCACATGGACTCACCTGCCCTGCGACCGTCGCTCTGGCCGTCGACCCGCCTCCTTCCTAAGGGGGCGGACCGTGCGGCGTCACAGCGACGTCACGGCAGGCGGCCAATAGCGGCGGAGGGGCGGAGATGAGCAGAATGTAAACATCCCGCCCACCTCCTTCCTTCCGTAGAACCGCCGGCGGCAGGTAAGGTGATGTTCCTCGCTCCTGCGGCGTAACACGCAGCGAGGTGCGCTGCTGCAGGAACGAGGAACAGCATCGTACCTGTCGCAGCAGCGTAATTATAGAAAAGTCGGAGCCTGCACCGATGATACGATAACGACGCTTTTGCGCTCGTTAATCATATCATCTAGAATTTACACACAACAATGTTGAAAGTGACGCCGGATGTGCGTCACTTTCGATTTGACACCACCAACATTGCACGTGCGATGTTGCAACGTGCAAAGCCGCCCTTAAATTTAGGACCCAACTTCGTTGATGGCACCAAACCTTATTTCCTACCTTGAAGACAGGACTTGCCAAACACTTCTTATAGGCCTTCTATGTTTGACAAAGTTGGGCCACCCCTATTTTCTTTTGAACCTCATTCCAGACATCCCAAAGTTTCTGTATGGCTACATGTACTCCAGGACACCCAGAACCTATCCTAGAAAATTCACAAGCATGGGGTTGAAAAGAAGGGAATTTTGTTACTTACCGTAAATTCCTTTTCTTCTAGCTCTTATTGGGAGACCCAGACGATTGGGGTATAGCTACTGCCCTCCGGAGGCCACACAAAGCACTACACTAAAAAGTGCAAGGCCCCTCCCCTTCTGGCTATACCCCCCCGTGATATCACGGGTTCTCCAGTTTTAGTGCCAAAGCAAGAAGGAGGAAAGCCAATAACTGGTTTAAACAAATTAACTCCGAGTAACATCGGAGAACTGAAAAACCGTTCAACATGAACAACATGTGTACCCGCAAACAACAAAAACATCCCGAAGGACAACAGGGCGGGTGCTGGGTCTCCCAATAAGAGCTAGAAGAAAAGGAATTTACGGTAAGTAACAAAATTCCCTTCTTCTTCAGCGCTCTATTGGGAGACCCAGACGATTGGGACGTCCAAAAGCTGTCCCTGGGTGGGTAAAGAAATACCTCATGTTAGAGCTGCAAGACAGCCCTCCCCTATGGGGAAGCCACTGCCACCTGCAGGGCTCTTCTACCTAGGCTGGCGTCCGCCGAAGCATAGGTATGCACCTGATAATGATTGGTGAAAAATGTGCAGGCTCGACCAGGTAGCTGCCTGGCACACCTGTTGAGCCGTAGCCTGGTGTCGTAATGCCCAAAACGCACCTACGGCTCTGGTAGAATGGACCTTCAGCCCTGAAGGAACCGGAAGCCCCGCAGAACGGTAGTCTTCAAGAATTGGTTCTTTGATCCATCGAGCCATGGTGGCTTTAGAAACCTGCAACCCCTTGCGCGTACCAGCGACAAGGACAAAAAATGCATCAGAGCGGCGCATGGGCGCCGTGCGGGAAATGTAGATTCTGAGTGCTCTCACCAGAACTAACAACTGTAAATCCTTTTCATACCGGAGAACCAGATGAGAACAAAAGGAAGGAAAGGGTATATCCCGATTAAGAAGAAACGCGGATACAACCTTAGGGAGAAACTCCTGAATAGGGCGCAGCACTACCTTGTCCTGGTGGAACACTAGGAAGGGAGCCTTGAATGACAGAGCCGCCAGCTTAGACACTCGCCGAAGCGACGTGATCGCAACCAGAAAGGCCACTTTCTGTGACAGGCGCGAAAGGGAAACTTCCCTCAGAGGCTCGAAATGCGGCTTCTGGAGAGCAACTAGTACCCTGTTCAGATCCCATGGATCTAACGGCCGCTTGTACGGGGGCACAATATGACAAACCCCCTGTAGTAACGTGCGCACCTTAGGAAGACGTGCTAGACGCTTCTGAAAAGAACACGGATAGTGCCGAGACTTGCCCTTAAAGGGAGCCGAGCGACCAACCTCTTTCCCAACCAGATTGCAGGAGGGAAGGCAAAGTAGGCAATGCCGATGGCCAGGGAGACCCTCCCTGAGCAGAACACTAAGATAAGAATATCTTCCACGAGTTGTGGTAGATCTTGGCAGACCGCGGCTGGCTAGCCCGTCTCATGGTGGCAATGACGTCGTGCTCACGGTCGACCGACGGTGAGATGCCACAGATCACGGTACCACGACCTCCCCGGCCAGTCTGGGGCGACGAGGATGGTGTGGCAGCAATCGGTAGCTGGAACTGTGACCAATCCTGAGCCAAGGCGCCTGTCGCCAGAGCTCTTTGATCGTAAGACCGCGTCATGAAAATCGGGACCTTGTTGTTGCCGAGAAGCCATGACGTCGACGTCCGTCTTCATCCTGCGTCTACAGAATTCTTGCAAACAAACGGGTGCAGAGCCCATTCCCCTGCGTCCACGCCCTGGCGACTGAGGAAGTCTGCTTCCTAGTGTCGTACGCCCGGGATGTGAACAGCTGATATGGTGTATGCTCTGTCTTCTACCCATAGCAGAATCCGCCGGACCTCTTGGGAGTCTTGTCGACTGCGTAGTCCGCCTTGGTGGTTGGTGTATGCCACCGCTGTGGATAGTCCGACTGAATTCGGATCTATTTGCATTCCAGCCACTGCAGGAAGGCTTGCAGTGCAAGATACACTGCCCAGAGCTCCAGACCACTGAGTTGAAGAGTGGACTCCTCTGAAGATGGTCTTTGACCGTCTGGAAAAGCTAAAACTCGCCTCTGGATGAGGCGCCTCCTTGAAGGAGAGACTGTCCCCTCGTCTGTAGTGAACGCTGTTTGTCCAGCGGAAGCTTCACTATCGCTGAGAGAGTGTGAAAACTCTCCAGGAGATGCCAGCGATTGGGTTCAACCTTGAAAAGTTGAAGACCCACCCGAAACTCTGGGAAGGGTCCAGCGCCATGTTCAGGTTGTGTTGGCATGCTTGTAAAGGAGAGTGCCTTGACCAGTAGATTGCCCAAGTAAAGGATCACAGAGTGACCGTGAGAGCGCGGGACTGCTCCCTCTGCTGCCACGAACTTGGTGAACACCCGTGGGGCTGTCGCCAGCCAAAGGGTATGGCTACGAAACGAAATATTCTCGTCTTTAATAACGAATCGTAGCCAACGCCGGTGCCTCGGAGCAATCGGCACGTGTAGATAAGCATCCTGATGTCTATTGAAGCTAGGAAAACTCCTTGAGACAGAGAGGCAATGACGGAGCGGAGTGATGCCATCCGGAACCGCCTGGTTTTCACGTGCTCGTTAAGCAGTATAAAGTCCAGAACGGGACGGAAGGAGCCGTCCTATTTTGGCACCACGACCAGGTCGGGGCAAAATGCGTATCTGGTTCCTGAAGAGGAACAGGGATTACCGCTCTTTCCGCCTGCAGAAGAGCCTCGGCTCGGTCGGTGCGGTAGTTTGAAACAAACTGACTCTCACTCACAGGCCCTCAACCTGCGGTAGGTAAATGCCGCTAAAGCGGGGGAGTCTGCCCCCCCGCGGTTGCGGAGTGAGAGGGCTGAAAATTATGAGGAAAACGCTTTGGTAGCGGATCCTCCGGCTGCCTTCCCCGGGCGTGAATTGAGCCCGCAAGGAATCTATGCCCTTCTGGGCTTTTTGAGTCGTCTTGGATAGTTGAATGATTTCATTCAACCCTTACCAACAGACTATCACTAGATAAAGGCAACCTGGTTAAGCACTTCGTTGGAAGCAGCCTCTGTTCCAATCTCTCAACTACTAGCCTCTGCGTAAAAAACACGGAGTTGGCGGATGCCACTGACGTCCGGCTCGTAGAGTCTCGGACAGCAATAACAGCATGATTCGCCATGCCGACATTGCGAGTTAAAGACGCTGCTGGGACCGAGAGTACCTGTGACAGCGACCCTCTGCGCAATACTAGCTGAAATAGCTTGGCGTGCCTTCACGGCTGCGACTGCCGGAGCAGCCGACCTGCCGATAGCTTCATAGACAGATTGCAACCAGAGGCCAATCTGCCTGTCAATGGCATTTTGAAGTGAAGTCCTATCCACCACTACAACTATAGATCTAGCTGCAAGCATGGAGATTGGGGGATCCACATTTGGATACTGGGTCTAGCGCTTGACCACGTCAGGGGGAGCGACACGTGTCTCATTAATACGGTCGGAGAAACGCTTATCGTGATAAGCGTGTCGTTTCTGGACTGCGTCTCTGGAGTAGAGATGAGCGAACCGGTCCCGGTTCGGCTCGAGGCGGTTCGCCGAACGGGGGGTCTGGCTCGAGTTCGGCTCGTCGAACGTTCGACGAACCGAACTCGAGCCCATAGGAAACAATGGCAGGCAATCACAAACACAGTAAAACACCTAGAAAACACCCTCAAAGGTGTCCAAAAGGTGACAAACAACTCACAACACAACACAAACACATGGGAAAGTGACAAGGACATGTACTCATGCGAAAACAAAACAGCTGGACAAGGAAAAAGAGGAGGACACACAGATATAGGCATGGCACGCCCTTCTAAAGTCATGTAAAACACCGCAAGGTGACTCCAAGCGGAGTCTCCCTTTTTTCCAAAAATTGGGCCCCACACACCCACCCCTTCAGTGGCAGCAGTTGTGCCCCAGTTGTACACTTCACAGCTAGATTTGCATCAAGCACATTCAAAAATACGCCATTCTTATCCGTCCCCAGGATGACACCGGGGTAGGTAGCAAAGTCTTTCCTGATCCCAGCTCTGTTCATCTTGGCTTCTTTTAAAAACACAGCAAGCAAGGGTTACTCCAAGCGGAGTCTCCCTTTTTTCCAAAAATTGGGCCCCACACACACCCACCCCTTCAGTGGCAGCACTTGGGCCCCAGTTGTACACTTCACAGCTAGATTTGCATCAAGCACATTCAAAAATACGCTATTCTTAACCGTCCCCAGGATGACACCGGGGTAGGTAGCAAAGTCTTTCCTGATCCCAGCTCTGTTCATCTTGGCTTCTTTTAAAAACACAGCAAGCAAGGGTTACTCCAAGCGGAGTCTCCCTTTTTTCCAAAAATTGGGCCACACAGACACCCACCCCATCAGTGGCAGCACTTGGGCCCTAGTTGCAAACAGGATGTTTTGATTTGCATCAAGCACATTCAAAAATACGCTATTCTTAGCCGTCCCCAGGATGACACCGGGGTAGGTAGCAAAGTCTTTGCTGACCCATGACTTGTTCATCTTGGCTTCTTTTAAAAACAATGTAAGCAAGGGTTACTCCAAGCGGAGTCTCCCTTTTTTCCAAAAATTGGGCCACACAGACACCCACCCCATCAGTGGCAGCACTTGGGCCCTAGTTGCAAACAGGATGTTTTGATTTGCATCAAGCACATTCAAAAATACGCTATTCTTAGCCGTCCCCAGGATGACACCGGGGTAGGTAGCAAAGTCTTTGCTGACCCATGACTTGTTCATCTTGGCTTCTTTTAAAAACAATGTAAGCAAGGGTTACTCCAAGCGGAGTCTCCCTTTTTTCCAAAAATTGGGCCACACAGACACCCACCCCATCAGTGGCAGCACTTGGGCCCTAGTTGCAAACAGGATGTTTTGATTTGCATCAAGCACATTCAAAAATACGCTATTCTTAGCCGTCCCCAGGATGACACCGGGGTAGGTAGCAAAGTCTTTGCTGACCCATGACTTGTTCATCTTGGCTTCTTTTAAAAACAATGTAAGCAAGGGTTACTCCAAGCGGAGTCTCCCTTTTTTCCAAAAATTGGGCCACACAGACACCCACCCCATCAGTGGCAGCACTTGGGCCCTAGTTGCAAA
Organism: Anomaloglossus baeobatrachus; assembly: GCF_048569485.1. Taxonomy (NCBI): domain Eukaryota; kingdom Metazoa; phylum Chordata; class Amphibia; order Anura; family Aromobatidae; genus Anomaloglossus; species Anomaloglossus baeobatrachus. Next base: position 549,591,361 of record NC_134357.1, on the reverse strand, counting down.
CAGGATGTTTTGATTTGCATCAAGCACATTCAAAAATACGCTATTCTTAGCCGTCCACAGGATGACACCGGGGTAGGTAGCAAAGTCTTTCCTGATCCCAGCTCTGTTCATCTTGGCTTCTTTTAAAAACACAGCAAGCAAGGGTTACTCCAAGCGGAGTCTCCCTTTTTTCCAAAAATTGGGCCACACAGACACCCACCCCATCAGTGGCAGCACTTGGGCCCTAGTTGCAAACAGGATGTTTTGATTTGCATCAAGCACATTCAAAAATACGCTATTCTTAGCCGTCCCCAGGATGACACCGGGGTAGGTAGCAAAGTCTTTGCTGACCCATGACTTGTTCATCTTGGCTTCTTTTAAAAACAATGTAAGCAAGGGTTACTCCAAGCGGAGTCTCCCTTTTTTCCAAAAATTGGGCCACACAGACACCCACCCCATCAGTGGCAGCACTTGGGCCCTAGTTGCAAACAGGATGTTTTGATTTGCATCAAGCACATTCAAAAATACGCTATTCTTAGCCGTCCCCAGGATGACACTGGGGTAGGTAGCAAAGTCTTTGCTGACCCATGACTTGTTCATCTTGGCTTCTTTTAAAAACAATGTAAGCAAGGGTTACTCCAAGCGGAGTCTCCCTTTTTTCCAAAAATTGGGCCACACAGACACCCACCCCATCAGTGGCAGCACTTGGGCCCTAGTTGCAAACAGGATGTTTTGATTTGCATCAAGCACATTCAAAAATACGCTATTCTTAGCCGTCCCCAGGATGACACCGGGGTAGGTAGCAAAGTCTTTGCTGACCCATGACTTGTTCATCTTGGCTTCTTTTAAAAACAATGTAAGCAAGGGTTACTCCAAGCGGAGTCTCCCTTTTTTCCAAAAATTGGGCCACACAGACACCCACCCCATCAGTGGCAGCACTTGGGCCCTAGTTGCAAACAGGATGTTTTGATTTGCATCAAGCACATTCAAAAATACGCTATTCTTAGCCGTCCCCAGGATGACACCGGGGTAGGTAGCAAAGTCTTTGCTGACCCATGACTTGTTCATCTTGGCTTCTTTTAAAAACAATGTAAGCAAGGGTTACTCCAAGCGGAGTCTCCCTTTTTTCCAAAAATTGGGCCACACAGACACCCACCCCATCAGTGGCAGCACTTGGGCCCTAGTTGCAAACAGGATGTTTTGATTTGCATCAAGCACATTCAAAAATACGCTATTCTTAGCCGTCCACAGGATGACACCGGGGTAGGTAGCAAAGTCTTTCCTGATCCCAGCTCTGTTCATCTTGGCTTCTTTTAAAAACACAGCAAGCAAGGGTTACTCCAAGCGGAGTCTCCCTTTTTTCCAAAAATTGGGCCACACAGACACCCACCCCATCAGTGGCAGCACTTGGGCCCTAGTTGCAAACAGGATGTTTTGATTTGCATCAAGCACATTCAAAAATACGCTATTCTTAGCCGTCCCCAGGATGACACCGGGGTAGGTAGCAAAGTCTTTGCTGACCCATGACTTGTTCATCTTGGCTTCTTTTAAAAACAATGTAAGCAAGGGTTACTCCAAGCGGAGTCTCCCTTTTTTCCAAAAATTGGGCCACACAGACACCCACCCCATCAGTGGCAGCACTTGGGCCCTAGTTGCAAACAGGATGTTTTGATTTGCATCAAGCACATTCCAAATCCACAAGCATTTACTCTCCCCAGGATGACACAGGGGTAGTAAATTCCTTCTGGATCCATGACTTGTTCATTTTGATGAACGTCAGTCTGTCCACATTGTCACTGGACAGACGCGTGCGCTTATCTGTCAGCACACACCCAGCAGCACTGAATACACGTTCAGAGACAACGCTGGCAGCTGGACACGACAAAATCTCCAAGGCGTAAGTTGCGAGCTCTGGCCATTTTTGTAGGTTTGAAGCCCAAAAGGAGCAAGGCTCCAGTTGCACAGTCATGGCATCGATGTTCATTTGGAGATACTCCTGTATCATCCTCTCCAGCCGTTGACTATGTGTCAGACTTGTTGTCTCTGGTGGCCTTGCAAAAGAGGGTCTAAAAAAATTATGAAAAGATTCCATAAAATTGCTGTTACCGGCACCAGAAAAGGTCCTACTGGTACGGGTAGACTGTTGAAGATGACGAGACCGTCCCATGTTTGTCAAGTTACAACTGGGAGATTCACTCCCTGCACCTGCACGGTTGTTTGGTGGAAAAGCCGAGCTAAGATCTAGTAACAGCTTCTGCTGATACTCCTGCATACGTGCGTCCCTTTCTATGGCTGGAATTATGTCACAAAATTTGGACTTGTACCGGGGATCTAATAGTGTGGCAATCCAGTAGTCATCATCACTTCTAATTTTGACAATACGACTGTCATGTTGGAGGTAGTGCAACAAAAAGGCACTCATGTGTCTTGCGCAGCCATGCGGACCAAGTCCATGCTGTGTTTGTGGCATAGAGGTGCTACCCGTTCTTTCTTCCTCTGACATCTGACCCCAACCTCTTTCAACTGAAATTTGACCAAGGTCTCCCTCATCCGCTGAGTCTTCCATGTCCATGGACAGTTCGTCCTCCATTTCTTCATGTTCTCCTGCACCTTGCTCAACATTTCGCCTGCTACTATGCGCCCTTGTCGATCCCTGTCCCCCATGGTCCCATGCCTGCTGCGTTGGTGATGATGAACGTCTGGACCTTGGTGATGTTGTTGTCCCTTGCGCATATGAATCCTCCTGTAGTTCCTCCCCTTCATGTTGTCCCACCCCCTGACTCCGAATAGTGTTTAGCGTGTGCTCCAGCATGTAAATGACTGGAATCGTCATGCTGATAATGGCATTGTCAGCGCTAAACATATTCGTCGCCATGTCGAAACTGTGCAGAAGGGTGCATAGGTCCTTGATCTGAGACCACTCCATCAGGGTGATCTGCCCCACCTCTGCATCTCGTTGGCCCAGGCTATACGTCATGACGTATTGCACCAGGGCTCTGCGGTGCTGCCACAGTCGCTGTAACATGTGGAGAGTTGAATTCCAGCGTGTCGCCACATCGCATTTCAGGCGATGAACCGGCAGGCCGAAAGACTTCTGGAGCGATGCAAGTCGCTCTGCTGCGGCGCTTGAACGGCGGAAGTGAGCTGACAGTTTTCGTGCCCTGTTCAGAAGGCCATCTAGGCCGGGATAGTGTGTTAAAAATTGCTGCACGACAAGGTTCAACACGTGAGCCATACAAGGTACGTGTGTCACCTTGCCCAGGCGAAGTGCCGCACCCAGGTTTGCAGCATTGTCGCACACGGCCTTACCAGGCTGCAGTTTGAGTGGAGACAACCATTTATTAAACTCGGACCGCAAAGCTGACCACAACTCCTCAGCTGTGTGACTCTTATTACCAAGACATGTCAAGCTAAAGACCGCCTGATGCCGTTGCGCTCTGCTGCCAGCATAGTAATGAGGGGTGCGTGATTCCTTCTGCGCAGTGAGAACGCTGGTGGCCTGACCAGGCAGGCTTGGGGCGGAGGTGGAGGACCCAGATGAGGTGGAGGATGCAGAAGCAGTGGCGGAACTTGGACAGACAGAGGATTGACACACAAGTCGTGGGGACGGCAAGACTTGTGCAGCAGACCCTTCACCATCTATCACCATAGTTACCCAGTGCCCAGTCAGCGACATGTAACGTCCCTGTCCATGCTTACTGGTCCAAGTATCGGTGGTGAAATGCACCCGTTCACACACAGAGTTTCTCAAGGAAGCGGTGATGTTGTGTGCGACATGCTGGTGTAGCGCGGGCACACCTTTCTTAGAGAAGTAGTGGCGACTAGGCATCTGGTACTGGGGCACAGCGACAGACATAAGGTCTCTAAAATCCTGTGTGTCCACTAGGCGGAAAGGCAGCATTTCGGTAGCCAACAGCTTACAGAGGGATAGAGTCAACCTCTTAGCTTTGTCATGGGTCGGAGGAAGTGGCCTTTTATTTGACCACATCTGAGGGACAGAGATCTGGCTGCTGTGTGTAGACGGTGTTGAGTAGGGTGTCCCTGGAAAAATGCAGGTTTGTGAGGAAAGTGCAGGCGGAGACATGATGTTGCCTTCATCCAACGTTGGTGCTATCGATGTCTGAGAGAGCTGTACACACTCACTTGTTTCCCCTTCCAAACCAACTGACGACCTTACAAGCAAACTGCCTGTTGCGGTTACAGTGGTGGAAGTTTTGCGTGGAAAAACAGGTGTGGCAGCTGTCCCCACAGTCCTAGAAGATGAAGAGCGCGCGGATGCAGTGGAAGGGGCGGGCGGTGGATGGTTCGCTCCGCTAGGCCGCATTGCAGCACGGTGAGCTTCCCACCGGGACTTATGATATTTATTCATGTGACGATTCATGGAAGAAGTTGTCAAACTGCTGAGCTTTTGACCTCTACTAAGAGAATCATGACAAATGTTACATATCACATGAGTTGGGCGATCTTTTTCGATGTGAAAAAAGGACCAGGCTAGGCAAGGCTTAGAGGCCATGCGACCTGTTGATCCACCCCGAATAATGCTCATAGGCAGAGTGGTGGCTGAGGATGCAGTTGTAGACGTGCTACCAGTGCTCCGACTCTGTCCAGGAAGGCGCAAGGTAACTTCGTCGTCGGTTGCATCCTCCTCCACCGCCTCTGTTGACCTCCTCGAGTGCCTGACTGGGGGTTGACAGTAGGTGGGATCTAGAACGTCATCATCAATTGTTGTGTTTGCACTCCCCTCCCCCTCAGACCGAGCCTCTTCTTGCCCTGACGGAATATTTAAGTTGTCATCCCAATCGGGTATCTGCGTCTCATCTTCATCAGTATGTTCCTCATTGTCTATAACCACAGGTGTTACAGTTTGTGACAAAGGGTCAACATTATGCTCAGAAACTTGGTCCTCACGGCCTGAATCTGAGTCACAAAGGTTCTGGGCATCACTGCAGACCATTTCCTGTTCTGTACTCACTGTAGCTTGGGAGCAGACCTCTGATTCCCAGGCTATAGTGTGACTGAACAGCTCTGCAGACTCAGCCATCTCAGTTCCACCATACTGTGCAGGGCTGATGGAGACTTCAGAGCTGGGAGAAATCAAGTGTGATTGGGATGACAACTCAGAGGACTGGTGTTTTTTGGATGCGGTACTTGAAGTGGCTGAGAGGGCACTTGTTGGACCACTTGAGATCCATTCAAGCATTTTCCTTTTTTGCCCATCATCTACCTTTCTTCCTGTTGTTCGTGTCCGTAAAAAAGGGAGCACATCGGATTGTCCACGGTAAGTAGTAGACATCTTACTTTTGCTGGTAGATGGTCTATCTTCAGCAGATGATAATGGAGCTTTGCCACCTTCCCCACGGACAAAACCTTTTTTGCCTTTTCCACCACGCCTCTTCCCCTTTCCACCAGCATCTGTCATTTTGCCACTCATGTTGATTGCGACAAGATTGTGGACTGAAAATGTGGTAGTAAAAATTGAGAGGTGGTGAAGATTGCAGTGGTGGTCTAGCTTTATTAACAGCAGAATAATAAAGAATAAATATCCCTGACAATGCAACTTAGTTATAATTAGTTGGAGTGTGCAACGCAGGCAGACGTGCTGCAAATGTCTTTGCACTAGTGGGACTATAGCAAAGTCCAATAGCCACGTATAGGATGCCACTAGGTACACTGAGTGTTTGCTAGTATAATGGCTTGGTTAGAATGAGTTGTAGTGTGCAACGCAGGCAGACGCGCTCTGCAAATGTCTTTGCACTAGTGGGACTATAGCAAAGTCCAATAGCCACGTATAGGATGCCACTAGGTACACTGAGTGTTTGCTAGTATAATGGCTTGGTTAGAATGAGTTGTAGTGTGCAACGCAGGCAGACGCGCTCTGCAAATGTCTTTGCACTAGTGGGACTATAGCAAAGTCCAATAGCCACGTATAGGATGCCACTAGGTACACTGAGTGTTTGCTAGTATAATGGCTTGGTTAGAATGAGTTGTAGTGTGCAACGCAGGCAGACGCGCTCTGCAAATGTCTTTGCACTAGTGGGACTATAGCAAAGTCCAATAGCCACGTATAGGATGCCACTAGGTACACTGAGTGTTTGCTAGTATAATGGCTTGGTTAGAATGAGTTGTAGTGTGCAACGCAGGCAGACGCGCTCTGCAAATGTCTTTGCACTAGTGGGACTATAGCAAAGTCCAATAGCCACGTATAGGATGCCACTAGGTACACTGAGTGTTTGCTAGTATAATGGCTTGGTTAGAATGAGTTGTAGTGTGCAACGCAGGCAGACGCGCTCTGCAAATGTCTTTGCACTAGTGGGACTATAGCAAAGTCCAATAGCCACGTATAGGATGCCACTAGGTACACTGAGTGTTTGCTAGTATAATGGCTTGGTTAGAATGAGTTGTAGTGTGCAACGCAGGCAGACGCGCTCTGCAAATGTCTTTGCACTAGTGGGACTATAGCAAAGTCCAATAGCCACGTATAGGATGCCACTAGGTACACTGAGTGTTTGCTAGTATAATGGCTTGGTTAGAATGAGTTGTAGTGTGCAACGCAGGCAGACGCGCTCTGCAAATGTCTTTGCACTAGTGGGACTATAGCAAAGTCCAATAGCCACGTATAGGATGCCACTAGGTACACTGAGTGTTTGCTAGTATAATGGCTTGGTTAGAATGAGTTGTAGTGTGCAACGCAGGCAGACGCGCTCTGCAAATGTCTTTGCACTAGTGGGACTATAGCAAAGTCCAATAGCCACGTATAGGATGCCACTAGGTACACTGAGTGTTTGCTAGTATAATGGCTTGGTTAGAATGAGTTGTAGTGTGCAACGCAGGCAGACGCGCTCTGCAAATGTCTTTGCACTAGTGGGACTATAGCAAAGTCCAATAGCCACGTATAGGATGCCACTAGGTACACTGAGTGTTTGCTAGTATAATGGCTTGGTTAGAATGAGTTGTAGTGTGCAACGCAGGCAGACGCGCTCTGCAAATGTCTTTGCACTAGTGGGACTATAGCAAAGTCCAATAGCCACGTATAGGATGCCACTAGGTACACTGAGTGTTTGCTAGTATAATGGCTTGGTTAGAATGAGTTGTAGTGTGCAACGCAGGCAGACGCGCTCTGCAAATGTCTTTGCACTAGTGGGACTATAGCAAAGTCCAATAGCCACGTATAGGATGCCACTAGGTACACTGAGTGTTTGCTAGTATAATGGCTTGGTTAGAATGAGTTGTAGTGTGCAACGCAGGCAGACGCGCTCTGCAAATGTCTTTGCACTAGTGGGACTATAGCAAAGTCCAATAGCCACGTATAGGATGCCACTAGGTACACTGAGTGTTTGCTAGTATAATGGCTTGGTTAGAATGAGTTGTAGTGTGCAACGCAGGCAGACGCGCTCTGCAAATGTCTTTGCACTAGTGGGACTATAGCAAAGTCCAATAGCCACGTATAGGATGCCACTAGGTACACTGAGTGTTTGCTAGTATAATGGCTTGGTTAGAATGAGTTGTAGTGTGCAACGCAGGCAGACGCGCTCTGCAAATGTCTTTGCACTAGTGGGACTATAGCAAAGTCCAATAGCCACGTATAGGATGCCACTAGGTACACTGAGTGTTTGCTAGTATAATGGCTTGGTTAGAATGAGTTGTAGTGTGCAACGCAGGCAGACGCGCTCTGCAAATGTCTTTGCACTAGTGGGACTATAGCAAAGTCCAATAGCCACGTATAGGATGCCACTAGGTACACTGAGTGTTTGCTAGTATAATGGCTTGGTTAGAATGAGTTGTAGTGTGCAACGCAGGCAGACGCGCTCTGCAAATGTCTTTGCACTAGTGGGACTATAGCAAAGTCCAATAGCCACGTATAGGATGCCACTAGGTACACTGAGTGTTTGCTAGTATAATGGCTTAGTTATCAGTTGGAGTGTGCAGAGGACAAGAGGGTACAGTGGCAGGATTGTGGTGCTCTGGGTAGAGGAATGGAAGACTGCCTTTCTATTCCCTCCTAATGGTGAAATGCAGGTAGGAAATCCCTGACCTGGGCTACACAGACGCTGTTGCTGTTTGCAGGACCTGTCACCTATGGCTCTCTGACCCTGCCGGTTGGAGCCCTTAAAAGGACTGCTATAAAGTGCTCTCCCTAAGCTGTCTAACGCTGTGTATGCAGCGCATACAGCTGTATCGGCTATAGGACTCAGGAAGACGGAGCTGCGACAGTGATGTCTGACACCAAAGACGCAGAAGGCAGATAATGGCGTCCGTGAAGAAAATGTCCGGTTTTATAATGCAGGGACATGTGACATGCAGATCCTATCACACATGCCGTTGCTTCTCTGGCTCAAAGTCCACTTAGCTGTGTGTGTGTCTGGGATTGGCTGACATGCTGGCCCGCCCCACAAGACGCGCGCGCTTAGGGAAGGAAGACAAGAAAAAAAAAAAAAAAAAATGGCGATCGCCATTATAGAAACAGCAGTGATCTGAAGGCGCTGTTCACGCACACTATACACTGAAATGTGATAATAGTTTGATTCACAGAGTGACTTACACTATTACAGCAGAAACCAAGCTATGATTTAGCTGTTTTTTGGCTGCTAGAACCGTTCTCGAACGTTTCTAGAACTACCGAGCTTTTGCAAAAAGCTCGAGTTCTAGTTCGATCTAGAACATGCCCCAAAATCACTCGAGCCGCGAACTGGAGAACCACGAACCACGAACCGCGCTCAACTCTACTCTGGAGTCAGAGTGCTAAACAAGTACTCAATATATAGAGATTTCTCTTGCTGTGAAGCTGACCCCTCCACTGGAGGAGTTGAGGGAGAAATACCCAACCTTTCGTTGATGGACGCAATAAGATTATTCACTATAGCGTCACCATCCGGTGTATCCGGATTGAGAGCGGTCTCAGGAACAGAGTCCTGAACAGCTACGTCTGCCTCATCGTACAGAGAGTACTCCCGCTGGGACCTTGCCCAGTGATGTAGTCGAGGGCTAATGCCAGCGAGCCCGCTTAGGCCATCTGGGACTGTCGACCGTGTCGGATGCCTGCTCTCTGGGATGCCTGGAATCACTCTGGCGCCTTGAGATGCTCCAGATCAGGGCGGCCAGGGTCATTGCAACCATATTGCCCACGGTCTGCTTGGGGTGCAAAGTCTGTAAGATGTCAGTCATAGTCACAGACAATATATCAGCGGAAAAACTGCAACTTCGTCCCTGTCTCTGGACAGAGATCACAGGTGGTTCCTTTGGCCACATATAGCAGAGACCCCGGTTGAGCAATTGCACGCACTGGGGGTCCTGAAACCGTATGACATGCAGTACAAGCAGCATAGAAAGCCCGTGCATTGGCAACTTGTCTTTTTCTGCTGTTGTTGTCTAGCTATCTAAGAGCCTAGCCGAGGATAGCGACCGTACAGTGAATAGTCATACAAGCATGAAGTACAAATAAACACTTCAGCACATGTAGTACACGCAGCATTGAAAACTTGTGGCTTGGCACATTTGCTCTTCTGCTGCTGTTGTCTATTTATCTAGGAGCATGAGACAAGGATAGCGACATACAGTGAATGTATAGCATACAGCATGACAGTAAACACTGCAGCCCATGCAATCCAAGCAGCATTGAAAGCTTGCGCGTTAGCACCCTAGCCTTTCTGCTGCTGTTGTCTATTTATCCAGGAACATTAGCCAAGGATAGCGACATACAGTGAATGTATAGCATACAAGCATGACAGTAAACACTGCAGCCAATGCAAGTCAAGCAGCATACCTCCCAACCGTCCCGGATACAGCGGGACAGTCCCTCTTCTGAGCCTTTGATCCCGGGTCCCGCCCGTGAGGCTGTTTGTCACGGCTCCACCCACCCACTGTAGCCCCGCCTCGCTGTTTCTCCCTTCTATTCATTACAGAGCCGAGCGCGCACCTACTCCTGTGACTGCTGCTGAGGTATGAATCACCCCCTGCAGCAGAGCGACCCCCCTGCAGCAGAGCGACCCCCCTGCAGCAGAGCCGCCCCCCCCCCTGCAGCAGAGCGATCCCCCCTCCCCCAGAGCCGCCCCCCCCAGTCCTGGAGCCTGCGTTTGTCTGCAGCTGTTCTCTGATTCCCCGTGTGCGGCTTCTCACTGCTGCAGATACACGGGGAGTCAGGAAGCTGAGGAGGAGACCGTGCAATCAGCACTTCTCTCCTGCAGATAGCAGTGACAATAACCTATGCAGAGTGACATCTGCAGGCTTCTATTAGTTACCGATCAGTGGTCTCTGCCTGTGGAGCAGAGCTGCTGGGTCCTAGCTTCCCAACAGCTTCAGCTCTGCTTTATCCTGGCTCCCCTACCAGTTAAAGGGAACATGTCAGCAGAAATTTCACAATAAAAGTAATAGATTCCCCTCTGCAGCTCCTGGGCTGCTTCTAGAAAGGTTCCTGTTGTTATTGTGCCCCCTTTGAGACCTACAAAAATACTTTATGAAGTCTTACCTTTTTGTATGCAAATGTGTTTTTATGGTCACGGGGGCGGGCTGTCTGGCGTCCGTTATTCCCCCTCCTGCCGCTTTACGCAGTCCCCCATTGCTCATTTACATACACAAGGACGCCTTCCTCATGTAACTGTCCTCCCGAAGTTTTGCGCATGTGAACGCTTTTTCAGGTGATTGCGCAGGCACGAGATTATGGGCGGCGCTGTGATTGTCATCAGCAGCGTTAACCAAGTACCCGCCCATAATCTCGTGCCCGCACTTTTCCCTCTGACTCCACCGTTATGCGCAAGTGCTGGCCATATGAACCATGTTACCTATTACTGCTTGCACGAGATTATGGGCGGGTACTTGGATGACTTTGCTGATGACAATCACAGCGCCGCCCATAATCTCGCGCCCATGGTAATAGGTAACGTGGTTCATATGGCCAGTGCTTGCGCATAACGGTGGAGGCAGAGTGAGAAGCGCGGGCACGAGATTATGGGCGGGTACTTGGATGACTTTGCTGATGACAATCACAGCGCCGCCCATAATCTCGCGCCCATGATAATAGGTAACGTGGTTCATATGGCCAGTGCTTGCACATAACGGTGGAGGCAGAGTGAGAAGCGCGGGCACGAGATTATGGGCGGGTACTTGGATGACTTTGCTGATGACAATCACAGCACCGCCCATAATCTCGCGCCCATGGTAATAGGTAACGTGGTTCATATGGCCAGTGCTTGCGCATAACGGTGGAGGCAGAGTGAGAAGCGCGGGCACGAGATTATGGGTGGGTACTTGGATGACGCTGCTGATGACAATCACAGCGCCGCCCATAATCTCGCGCCCACGGTAATAGGTAACATGGTTCATATGGACAGTGCTTGCGCATAACGGTGGAGGCAGAGTGAGAAGCGTGGGCACGAGATTATGGGTGGGTACTTGGATGACGCTGCTGATGACAATCACAGCGCCCCCCATAATCTCACACCTGCGCAATCACCTCAAAAGCGTTCACACTTTGCACAGTGCTTACTCCCGCGAGAGTGGCACTGGGCATGCACAAAACTTCAGGAGGACAGTTACATGAGGAAGGCGTCCTCATGTATGGAAATGAGCAATGGGGGACGGCGTACAACGGCAGGAGGGGGAATAACGGACGCCAGGCAGCCCGCCCCCGTGACCATAAAAACAGATTTGCATACAAAAAGGTAAGACTTCATAAAGTATTATTTTAGGTCTCAAAGGGGGCACAATAGCAACAGGAACCTTTCCAGAATGCAGCCCAGGAGCTGCAGAGGGGAATCTTTTATTTTTTTTGCTAAATTTCTGGTGACAGGTTCCCTTTAAAGGGAACCTATCAGGTGCAATCTGCACTCAGAGCCAGGAGCAGTTCTGGGTGTATATTGCTAATCCCTCCCTAACTGTCCCTGTATACACTAGCATAGATAAAGGCATCTATAGAAAAAGTATTTTTAAAGAGCTTATATCTTATGCTAATTAGCGCGGGGACTAGTCCCAAGGGCGTTACTTCACTTGGCTAGTCGGCTCATATAGCGTGTTAGTACTCACACAGGGGCGTAATAACATGCTAACATGCTATGCGAGCCGACTAGCCAAGTGAAGTAACGCCCTTGTGACTAGTCCCCGCGCTCATTAGCATAAGATATAAGATCTTTAAAAATATTTGTTCTTGATCTCTTTATCTATGCTAGTGTATACAGGGACGGTTAGGCAGGGATTAGCAATATACACCCAGAACTGCTCCTGGCTCTGAGTGCATATTGCACCTGACAGGTTCACTTTAAAGGGAACCTGTCACCAGATTTGGGGCCTATAAGCTGCGGCCACCACCAGCGGGATCTTATGTACACATTCTAACATGCTGCATACCTCCCAACCGTCCCGGATACAGCGGGACTTTCACGCTTTACGTTGTTTGTCCCGTTGCCACGGGCGGGACGGCCGGCTCCCGGGCTCCGCCCACCCACTCTCTCTCCGCCTCCCTGCTTTTCCCTCCTACCATCCTAGTAGACGTGGCATAGAGAGGAGCGCTGCCTGTGCTGCTGCTGGTACAGTAAACTAATCTCCCCAGCGCTGATTTCCCTCCCTCCCCCCTCACCCCCTGCCGCCTGTCTGTGCGGGCGCCCCCCTGCCGCCTGTCTGTGCGGGCGCCCCCCTGCCGCCTGTCTGTGCGGGCGCCCCCCTGCCGCCTGTCTGTGCGGGCGCCCCCCTGCCGCCTGTCTGTGCGGGCGCCCCCCTGCCGCCTGTCTGTGCGGGCGCCCCCCCCGCCGCCTGTCTGTGCGGGCGCCCCCCCGCCGCCTGTCTGTGCGGGCGCCCCCCCGCCGCCTGTCTGTGCGGGCGCCCCCCCGCCGCCTGTCTGTGCGGGCGCCCCCCTGCCGCCTGTCTGTGCGGGCGCCCCCCTGCCGCCTGTCTGTGCGGGCGCCCCCCTGCCGCCTGTCTGTGCGGGCGCCCCCCTGCCGCCTGTCTGTGCGGGCGGCCCGCCGCCTCATTGTGCGGGCGGCCGGCCGCCTCTCTCTGCGGGCGGCTGGCCGCCTCTCTGTGCGGGCGGCCCGCCGCCTGTCTGTGAAGGCGGCCGGCCGCCTGTCTGTGAAGGCGACCCGCCGCCTCACTGTGGCTGCCTGCGTGTCCGTGCTGGAGGCCCGCCGGCTGCCTGCGTGTCCGTGCTGGAGGCCCGCCGGCTGCCTGCGTGTCCGTGCTGGAGGCCCGCTGGCTGCCTGCATGTCCGTGCTGGAGGCCCGCCGGCTGCCTGCGTGTTTGTGCTGAATGGGTGTGGATGGGGAGTGGATATGGGCGTGACTGTGAAATGGGTGTGGTTAGGGGGCGTGGCCTAAAAATTTGCCGCAAACTTTGTCCCTCTTTTCCTTCTTTAAAAGTTGGGAGGTATGCAAGCAGCATTGAAAACTTGTGCCGTAGCACCATTGCTCTACTGCTGCTTTTGTCTGTTTATCTGGGCGCATTAGCCAAGAATAGCGACATACAGTGAATGTATATCATAACAATAAACCGTGCAGCACATGCAAGCGAAGCAGCATTGAAAGCTTGTGCCTTAGCACAAATTGCTCTACTGCTGCTGTTGCCCAATCTGACAGTAAACACTGCAGCACATGCAAACGAAGAAGCATTGAAAGCTTGTGCCTCAGCAGCATTGCTTATTTGCTGCTGTTGCCCAGAATAGCGACAGTACAGTACAGTGCATAGCATATCAGCACACAGCCCAAAAGCCCACTTCAGCATTAGTGGTGTCAGTTGCTTACCGCCCGCACAAGAGCGGGTGCGAGGTCGCCCAAAAACCTGTGACTGGTTCCGTTCTCCCAGAGTGGAAACCATAATGGCTGCCGGCTTCTCTTCCCCGTCCTGTGCAGAGGGGCGGGCCGTGGGCGAGCCCCAGCCAAGAGCGGGAACCCGGCGTCTCACTGTGTTCAGTGAGAGGGGGCTGGAGAATGCAAAGCAGACTCCAGCTCCCTGCGCTGAGCTACTGTACAGCGTCCCGCCCCTCCTCTGACTGGCAGGGCTGGGGCGGGAACGAAACGAAAACTAGGCCGCAAAGCCGGGGACTCTAGTAATAAGCGCGGCCGTCCTATGTGCACGGCCGACGCCGAAGTCCCCCGGCGCACCACAAGTCCCAGCCGCGCCACAATGTAAAAAACAACCAGCAGCGGCCGGCGCGGCCGTTTTCAATACATAAATTCACTCAGCAAAGCTGCAGTGAATAATAGCACCAGCGCTCCGCGCTGTTGTCCCCGGCGCACTAACACTCCCAGCAATGCTGGTGTGTGTGGGCGCGATGTGCATGGGAACACAGAGTACCTTGATGTAGCAGGGCCCTGTCCCTGACGATACTCAGCTCCATATCCAGCAGGTTCTTTTGGGTCTGTGGATGGAGCTCGGTCTCTGTGCCTGGAGACCGGTAAGATCCCACTTCACCCAGAGCCCCTCATGGGGATGGGGAAGGAAAACAGCATGTGGGCTCCGGCCTCTGTACTAGCAATAAGTACCTCAACCTTACAACACCATCCACGGGTGAGAAGGGAGCATGCTGGGGGCCCTACATGGGCCCTCTTTTCTTCCATCCGACATAGTCAGCAGCTGCTGCTGACTAAAATCTGTGGAGCTATGCATGGATGTCTGACCTCCTTCGCACACAAAGCTAAAACTGGAGAACCCGTGATATCACGGGGGGGTATAGCCAGAAGGGGAGGGGCCTTGCACTTTTTAGTGTAGTGCTTTGTGTGGCCTCCGGAGGGCAGTAGCTATACCCCAATCGTCTGGGTCTCCCAATAGAGCGCTGAAGAAACATAATTACAAAAAAACGAGGTTCCAGTGGACTGATTGACCCAACTGTTAAAGGTGAACTCCCCAAGAGATAAAAATGAGAGCCAATTCTAGAGCTGAGCCGCGACAAAACATCTTAAAATTTGCCTGATTTGTCCTCTCTGTCTGACCATTGGTTTCAGAGTGATAAGGTTAAGTTCCCACCGGAGTCCACTCCAGCAACTTCTACTTCGATCACCAGGCAATGCCGTGTTCCTGCCGTGGATAGTGCTGGTGATGGGAGAGGAGTCGATGCCAGCGGCGCTGGTGGGCGCAGGCTCCGCTCATCCACTGGGCTGGGTTTCCTTGGGATTTGCAGTACCATTGGCTGTCTGTAGGTGGCGTGTGTCTTCCAGCTGAAGTTACCATCATTCAGCTACAGCCAATGGGAAGACACCACACCCTTTTTATTCTCCCTCCTGTCTTCTGATCACTGCCAGAGATAGTTCTGTATTCCTGGTTCCTGTCACGCCCTGTTCTGTTTAGTGATTCGGGTGTTCTGACTTGTGCTTGTTTCCTGACTACCCTCCTGCCTGCTGTTTATGTACCTCACTGCCCAATCCAGATTTGACCTCTGCTTTGTTTTCTGATTACGTCCTTGCCTGCCGATTCTGTCCCTGTTTTGCATTTCCTGGTTCGACCCTGCCTGACTACTACTCTCATCTGCAGCCTTCAACAGGTAGTGATCACCGAGGCCCTAGGTAATTTTAAATCCCTATATAGGGGTTAAATGGTTTCAGGGTTCTAGGGGTCCTGGTTGGTGAGTGGCTTCCCTCTAGCCTGTCCATTACAGCCTGAGTCTGTGGATCCAGGCAGGCGTTACAATATGTTGTATTTGGAGATGCAGTTGGGGTTTTTTTCAGTGTCTTCTAGGGTGTATTGCAGTCATTCCTTCTTATTTTTGGCAGCCCTTAATAGGGTTTTCCAGTCTGCATGTCCTACGTCTTCAAAATGGAAAAAAAAGGTTTTTTGGAGATCCTCCTCTACATGTCTTCCATTGTGTATTGCATTGCCTCCTTCTAATTTTTGACTGCCCTTACACTTAGTACACTTGGGCTTTCCCAGTCTGGGAGTTCCACTTCTTAAAAATGGAAAAAAAAGGTTTTCTGAGACCCAGCTCTCCGTGTCTTCCAGGGTGTATTGCATTGCCTTCTAATTTTCGGCAGCCCTTGCACTTAGAAATTTCTGCATCTCTTGGCAGGAAAAATGCAGTGGCTAAAATGCGCATTTTTGACACCTTTTCGATTCATCTTTCACCTGCATTTTTATAGCGTCTTTGACTTAATTGAAATCAATGGGTGGAAAACCGCTGTAAAACTTCTGAAAGAATTGACATGCTGCAGATTATTTTCTGCACCAAATTTGCAAGTTACAAATAAGCAACGTGTGCACAACACTTCAGGATTCTCATTGACTTTGATCAAGATTCCCTTCAGGTTTTGTGACAAATCTGCACTCAAAAATGCAATAAAAAAATCGCAACGTTCATACAGCCTAAAGGCCCTGTCACACACAGAGATAAATCTGCGGCAAATCTGTGGTTGCAGTAAAATTGTGGACAGTCAGTGCCAGGTTTGTGGCTGTGTACAAATGGAACAATATGTCCATGATTTCACTGCAACCACAGATCTACCAAAGATTTATCTCTATGTGTGACAGGGCCTTAATACTCTGATAACATTATTTCCAACAGCGACCTGTCAGAGATGCATCCAGGTATTTTCCCTATGCTGTTTCCATCCATTTCAGCAATTTTCCTGCCCATCCAGTCCTCCTGGTAGGGTCTTGTCTGTACACATACAGCTCTGCTCCTTACACGTCATACACATGTGGCTCTGCTACGTACACACTTGGCTGTGTGTGACGACATGGACACCCAATGCCTAGCACGGGTTAAAGTTTCTTAAAATTCAGCCAGACGTATTGTTCTTCTGTGTGTTAACTCATGTTTGCTAAACTATTGTTTCTACTAGACCCTCTGAGCATTCATTGTAATGTAGTTGTATATTGCTAATCTAATGTAAATTACCTTAGTAGCCATTGTCTAGTCTGTGACTTGCAGACTTCATGTAGATATCCTCAGTCTTTCTATCCACATCATTTAAATGAACATTATCCATTCAGCTTGAAATTCATCCAATAAGAGAAGCAATCTTGTACAACCAATCCGATAAGGACACAGTATATCCAAAGGGAAGGCTATGGCTATAATAGGGGACTTCTTTAAGTCACCAGTTGTTGATGGATTTTGCATGATCCAGTCTAAGCTCTTAGGAGCTGACTAGAGGATGAGAATCAGGATACCTTGTGGACTCGGTCTAGGGACTTTGGCTCCGACTAGAGGATCACTTGGCTACATGACTTCAAACCAGAGACTCTTGCTGCATGAAACCAATCTAGGACCTGCGGATCCGATTGGCAAGCCATAACCAAATTTGAATTATAATACTATATGGACTTCAGCATCGAATGCAAGGATTCGGCTTTGCTATCAAGGACTACATAAGGAAGGAATCCAGCTTGGGACAATCCAGTCATCTGACTACAGACTTTGCAGACCTCAGCCAGCTTCCTAAATCTGGCGTTATTCCAGTCTCGGTGGGTGCCCGCCAAAAGCGGGATGCTGCTGGATTGGAGTAAGGAGCCCTGGAAGCTCTGAAGCACGGACATTCTAATCCCTGGTGAGCCAGCGGAAGGGTGAGACTCTGTTGCCTGTTACATTTGTGTGTTTTGCTGGTTATGTGCTATGTGCCGTTAATTGTTTGGGGATCCAATAAAGTCTTAATATTGTGATTCCCTCACCCTGTGTTGTCTGAGTAGTGTTCCGCCCACAGTTAAGGAGGCCGGCGTTCAGTTGGGATGAGCCCTGGGCCATGCTGTCTTTCTAAAGGCGGCCGGGCCAGCGAACGAGAGCACCCACTGACCCCCGTGTCGCCACACTGTGCTCCATACATGTCGTACACATATGGCTCTGCTCCATACATGTCGTACACACAGGACTACGCAACATACATGTCGTACACACAGCTCTGCTTAGTACAAACTGCTCCACTCCGTAAACATACACACACGGCTCCACTCCATACACATACACACACGGCATCGCTCCATACGCGTTGTACGCACGGCTCCACTCCGTACACATACACACACGGCATTGCTCCATACACGTTGTACGCATGGCTCCACTCCATACACATACACACATACACGGCATTGCTCCATACACGTTGTACGCATGGCTCCACTCCATACACATGCACACACACACGGCATTGCTCCATACACGTTGTACGCACGGCTCTACTCCGTACACATACACACACAGCATCGCTCCATACACGTTGTACGCATGGCTCCACTCATACACATGGCATTGCTCCATACACGTTGTACATACATACATGTCGTACACACAGCTGTGCTTAGTACAAACTGCTCCACTCCGTAAACATACACACACGGCTCCACTCCATACACATACACACACGGCATCGCTCCATACACGTTGTACATACATACATGTCGTACACACAGCTGTGCTTAGTACAAACTGCTCCACTCCGTAAACATACACACACGGCTCCACTCCATACACATACACACACGGCATCGCTCCATACACGTTGTACGCACGGCTCCACTCCATACACACACACACATACACGGCATTGCTCCATACACGTTGTACGCATGGCTCCACTCCATACACATGCACACACACACACACACACGGCATTGCTCCATACACGTTGTACGCACGGCTCTACTCCGTACACATACACACACAGCATCGCTCCATACACATTGTACGCATGGCTCCACTCCATAAACATACACACACGGCATCGCTCCATACACGTTGTACGCACGGCTCCACTCCATACACATACACACACACACACACACGGCATTACTCCATACACGTTGTACGCACGGCTCTACTCCGTACACATACACACAGGACATCGCTCCATACACGTTGTACGCATGGCTCCACTCCATACACATACACATACACACACAGCATCGCTCCATACACGTTGTACGCACAGCTCCACTCCGTACACATACACACAGGACATCGCTCCATACATGTTGTACGCACGGCTCCGCTCCGTACACCTCGTACACACACGGCTCCGCTCCATACACCTCGTACACACACGGCTCCGCTCCGTACACCTCGTGCACACACGGCTCCGCTCCGTACACCCACGGCTCTGCTCCATCCACACTGTAAACCCCTCCTGACCCCACACATAACCTTCCCCTCATCCAGCACCATGACACCCAGCACAGCAGAGTCCTGCATACACTGAGGAGCTGATCATGTGACCCCCTGACTCCTCCCCTCCATGTGACATCATCACAGGTCCTGGAAGCACAGAGCAGCCATATATCTAGTGTGCGGCTCTGCAGGTGGAGGTATGTGGAGATTCCCCATTACTGGGCTCAGGCTCTCTGGGGGAATTAGCTCCATTGTCCTGGTGTGTGTGGCGTCTGCTGCACATGCTGGGACCTGGGCTGGGCCGGGGGGTTCTTGCCCAGTAGGGTTCCGGGTTGAGGAGGAGTGATCCCGTGCCTTGGGCACTTTAGAAATGGCAGCTATTAAGAATACTGTGCGGTTGGAGGTGGTGGAGGATGACCGGACGAGTATTGGGCTGGAGTACATTGTCGGGAATGTGGTGATGGGGCTGGCCGGAGTGGACCTAGACAAGGTGTTTTGCATCCAGGAATTTGCGAAGGCCGGTAGATTTGACATCTCCTTTTACACGGAGGAGGACTGCCTGAATTTTTATCAACTGCTGAGAGAGAACCAGGCGCACGAGTTTCTGCAGTTTATCCTGGTTAAACCACTTTTTTCTAATGTGGAGAGGCCCATCACCGTCCATATGTACAACCCTTTTGTAGACATAGCCATGATTAGAGCGTTTTTGGCCAGATATTGCTCATCTGTTAAAGGAGGAATTAAGCAGAAAAACATGTTTAGGGTGTTTAATGGGAACATAAAATTCTGGGTGCGTTTTAAACAAGATCCAGAGGACATTGGTGGAATAATGCACCCTCCCGGGAATTTTTCCATTGGGGGAGAGAGGGGCTATCTCTTCTATCCTGGGCAGCCTTCTTTTTGCAGGAAATGCTTCAAATATGGACATGTGGCTGATAACTGCGAGGCAGGTGTAGCCTGCAGGAATTGCAAACAAGTGGGGCATGAAGCCTCGGAGTGCCCCTTTTCCCCTATGTGTGATATCTGTGGTGCAGGAGATCACACTTGTAGGTCTTGCCCTGGCTTGCATCGCCAGTCATTTTTGGAGAGATCTCAGTTTGTGCGGCGCAGAGACAGGGATAAGGCTGTGAAGCAAACCCCAGCTCTGGAGAATGTGGCTGTTAACCCCCAGGTGTCTGAGGTGCCAGCTGTGTCTGTAATGGGGGCTGTGGTAGATGATCTTCCCAAGATTGAGAAGCAAGCCATGTTGGTGGACATTGACCTTCCCAAGGTGGACGCCCTATTGGGGGTGGCAGAGCCCTCTGTGTGTGCAGAGCCATTGGGTGTGGTGCCGGAAACTCCTAGTGTGCCACTGCCTGCTTCTTCTGTGGATCTCACTCCTGCAGAGCTGATTGAGGAGTTTCTGAGCCCTGAGCCTGTTTCTCCCTTGAGCCCTAGTATGTATACATTTTCTGTGTCTCCAGAGGAGAAGGAGGAAGCTAGGATGCCCAGGGCAGAGAGCAGTGCTATTTTCAAGAAGGTGCTGGACAAAAATAAAATGTCTCATAAATCTGTGAAGAGGTTAAGGAGTAATCCATTGGCAAGGGTTCATGCGCCTCCAATAGAAACACATAATCCTTATGCTATATTGTCTCCTGACTTGGGGGACGAGTTGCAATCTGAGGCGCTTTCTGCAGTTAATCCTATATCTCCCAGTGTGGGTTTTTTGGAGGACGGCAAGGTGGCTCTCTTGGAGGATATGCTTGAAGATCCGTCGTAATGTGAATGCTCTGCACCTGCTTGAATGCGGTTTCTTACTCCCCTCTTTGGTTCCCATAAACCTATACCTCTATGGTGTTACAACTAAGGATCCTATCACAAAATGTGCGTTTACCTCTTTGCCTAGGCGCACAGTGGTATTGGATTTTTTGGCCTCAAAGGGCAGTGATATTGTCTGTGTACAAGAGTGTGGATTAAAGAAATTTCCCAAGAAAAGTGAGTGGAAATATGGAGACTCTATCTGGTCTTTTTCTGCTTTGAATAGGAATGATGGCATTGGGGTGTTGATACAAAATAAGGACATTTCTGTCAAGGAATACACCGTGATTGAAGAAGGCAGATGTGTGCTGGTTTCTTTGTGTTACCATGGATGGGACTTCAGGCTCATCTGCATTTACGCAAATGTGGACAAACATGACCGTCTTTTGTTATTTCAGAAGTTAATTTCATTTTTACACGGTAAAGTTCCTGTTTTTGTGGTAGGAGATTTTAATTGTGTATTTTCCAAATCAGCAAGAGCAAGTGCCTGTGAAAACAAGGTGGATGCAACAGGTATTTTGTGGAATAAGATACTGAAAGATTTTTCCTTAAAGGATGCAGTGGCTACTAAACCGGGACCATTTACTTATCATGCCGCGGATGGTCGCACGGACTCCCGGCTGGATTATTTTTTCCTTTCAGATGCAATTTACTGTACTAATTATGTCCAAGAGAGAGTGTGTTTTTCTGATCATGAATGTTTGATGGGAGTGTTTGAGGTGGATGAATTTTCTTATGGAAGGGGTAGGTGGAGAATGAATGTGAGTGTGCTAGGGGATGAAAGGGTTACAAGAATGTTTGCTATGAGGTTTGCTGGATGGGTGAGGCAGAAAAATGATTTTGGTGATATTTTGCAATGGTGGGAATGGGTTAAATGTAGGATACGCGGTTTCTTTCGGAAAGTTGGTTGCACCAGGGCTAAACAGAGAAGATTGGCCTTTATCCGCTTTAATAGACGCATTGCTTTTCTGCGTAGGTGTAAATCGTTTGGTATGTGTGTGGAGAAAGAGTTGCAGGGAGCGCAGAAAGAGGTGAATGACTGGATAACTGAGAAAGGTCGAGAGATTGTGTTCCGCTCTCGAGTGAAAATCAAAGAGCAGAATGAGAAATGTACTCGATTTTTCTTTAAGAAAATGTGTGGAGGGAAGAAAGATATGAGAATTTTGCTGAATGAGGAAGGAGAAGAAGTGCGTGGAGAAGGTGTGATAAAAGAAGTGGCAAGATTTTATGGAGAATTGTATGATGTGAAGGAATG
Organism: Anomaloglossus baeobatrachus; assembly: GCF_048569485.1. Taxonomy (NCBI): domain Eukaryota; kingdom Metazoa; phylum Chordata; class Amphibia; order Anura; family Aromobatidae; genus Anomaloglossus; species Anomaloglossus baeobatrachus. The sequence goes on along the minus strand of NC_134357.1, from coordinate 549,569,321 downwards.
TGAGATGGGGAGGGAGAATGAGTTTCTGCAGGTGGTGAAGAACTTTGTGGATGAGGATGAAGGGCTTAGGTTGCTGGATGTTATTACTATGGGGGAACTCCATGATGTGATAAGCAAATCACCTAAGAACAAGTCCCCAGGGCATGACGGGATACCATGTGACTTTTACGTCAAGTTCTGGGACATTGTGGGTAAAGACTTCTTGGAGGTGGTGAAATTCTTATTCACAGGGAAGGAGATGCCGGACTCTATGAAGAGAGGATTGGTGGTTTTACTTTATAAGAAGGGGGATAAGAGGAGTTTGGTGAATTGGAGACCCATAACTTTATTGAATGCAGATTATAAAATCTATGCAAAAATTCTGGCAAGTAGAATGAAGGAGGTGATTGCTTCAGTGATAGGTGAGGAACAGGTCTGTGCGGTGCCCAAGCGTAGGATACATGACAATGTGTGCCTGGTGAGAGATGTGATTGAGGACTGTAAGAATAGGAAGAAAAGTATAATTGTGTGTGCATTGGATTTTGAGAAAGCGTTCGATCGAGTGGCCCATTTGTTTTTGTTTGGTGTGTTGATTAGAATGGGTTTTCCTGAGCGTTTGGTTAGATTGATTGCGTGTTTGTATGAAGGTGCTCAGAGTGTGGTGCAGGTGAATGGTTTTTTCACGGAACCTTTCAGGATTTTGTCTGGTGTTAGACAAGGTTGTCCACTTTCTCCTATTTTATTTATTTGTGTGTTAGAACCTCTGTTACAATTGATTAGGCAAGATAAGGTTGTGAAAGGGTTTTTGGTTCCAGGTAGTGATGGTAAGGTCGTGAAGGCTGTGGGCTACATGGATGATGTGTGTGTGTTGTGTGACTCTGAGTGTGATTTGCAAAGGGTGAAATTGTTGGTGAAATTATTTTGTATTGCGTCTGGTTTCAAAATTAATTGGGGGAAAAGTAAAATTAAGGTTCTTTTTAGTCCTCATGAGGTGAGGGATGTGGATATGGAATGTGTGACTGAGGGTATTGAGGTATTGGGTGTCAGTTTGGATGAGGAATTGAAAGGTGAGAAAAGTTGGGATGTAATGAGTGGTAAGATAGCGAGGAAATTGGATTTTTGGAGGCTGCGTGAATTATCCTTCACAGGGAAAATATTGGTTATTAAAAGTGTAATATTGCCTATGATTATGTATTTGGCGTTGGTGTTTCCTCCGCCGTGTGTCTTTTTTAGGCGTATAAATAGATTATTGTTTATATTTCTATGGGGTAGTAACATAGAGAAAGCTAAAAGAGAGATTCTTTTGAAAAGTAGAAGGAATGGGGGTTTGGGTTTCCCTAACCTGGAGGTTTATATTGGGTTAAATTGCATTAGGTTTTTAATAACTTGATTTGCTAAGGAAACTAAAGCTGCTAGTATGGCCAGATATTTGGCCGGCACTATGGCCAATCGACTACAATGGTCTTTTCAGGACAATAGTAAGCCAATTGCCTTTCTGTGTCCGCTGTGGTATTTGAGGGTGGAAGCCTTTATCAAGAAATTTCATCTGGAGAAAATGTCTATGTTGAGCTTTCTTAACAAGAAGGTTTTGACTAAGAGAATGTGTATGGATGATATGCTGTGCGTGATTGTAGGGTTGAAGTCCGCAGAAGCGGAAGATGTCTGGCAAAAATTGGAGCGTTGTGACTTGTTTAATAAACAGAAGGATTTTGTGTGGATGTCTTTGCATGGGGTGCTGCCGGTGAGGAGCGTGCAGAAAAGAAAGGGGTTGGCTGTGTCTGAACGGTGTCCAAGAGAGCGGTGTGGAAGTGATGAGGAGGTGCATCATGTGCTGTGGTCATGTAACTTTGCTAAGGATGTCTGGAATAAGATGAGTGGGTTATGTATGGAATTGACTGGGATACAGTGTCTGACTTATAAGATTATTATGTTTGGGTTATGTAAATTAAATAGGACGGAGGATAGATTGTTGTGGATATTTGTGGCTTGTGTGAAGGAAGTGCTCTGGAATTGTAGAAATCTGTATGTGTATAAGGAGGAGGTGATTGAGGTGACTGATTGCGTCAGTATGATCTTAGAGAAATTGCATTTCTATTATAAGTATGATTTGGAGAGAGGACTGGATGCAGAGGGGATGTGGAGGTTTTTGAAGTGGAAACAGATATTTGTGTGATTTGTGTATTTGGATTTCATGGTTATTATAAGTTTGTAACAGTTATGGTTTTTCTTTTGTGATGACACTGAATTAAAGGAAAACCTTATATGATGATTAAGACATGACCATATGCTGTCTTCCTATGGGAGCACAGGGCTATGGTGGACACTCTATCTTAACCTGAAAGGTTTTATAAAAAAAAAAAAAAAAAAAAAAAAAATTAACCCCTTCAGCTCTGACACTTTCTTGGTGTGTTTCTCGCTGATTTCTATGAATTGTGAGGTTTTTGTTCCTTTTCCTCTGATAGATACAGACGACCCAACTATGAGAGGCCGGAAGTGAGGAAACCCGTCTGCCCTCAGTCCCCGGCCCCTTTCCTGCCCTCGGTCCTCGGCCCCTTTCCTGCCCTCGGTCCTCGGCCCCTTTCCTGCCCTCGCTCCTCGGCCCCTTTCCTGCCCTCGCTCCTCGGCCCCTTTCCTGCCCTCGCTCCTCGGCCCCTTTCCTGCCCTCGCTCCTCGGCCCCTTTCCTGCCCTCGCTCCTCGGCCCCTTTCCTGCCCTCGCTCCTCGGCCCCTTTCCTGCCCTCGCTCCTCGGCCCCTTTCCTGCCCTCGCTCCTCGGCCCCTTTCCTGCCCTCGCTCCTCGGCCCCTTTCCTGCCCTCGCTCCTCGGCCCCTTTCCTGCCCTCGCTCCTCGGCCCCTTTCCTGCCCTCGCTCCTCGGCCCCTTTCCTGCCCTCGCTCCTCGGCCCCTTTCCTGCCCTCGCTCCTCGGCCCCTTTCCTGCCCTCGCTCCTCGGCCCCTTTCCTGCCCTCGCTCCTCGGCCCCTTTTCTGCCCTCGCTCCTCGGCCCCTTTCTGCGCTCAGTCCTCGGCCCCTTTCTTGCCAGTTGTGGCTAAATCCCAGTGGACACAGGGACCTGGTCCAGGTTAGTGGGCATGACCGGCTTGGTTAGTGGGCATGACCACTCGATTCCTTTTACAGTCCTGCTCGGAAGTCCACTCGTAGCCAGGCACAGTAGTCTTCTTTTCAAGGTACGCTTCACCTCTCAGTCTCTCTCCATTCAGCATCTCTCTCCCACTTTCTGTCCAAACGCACAGAAACTGAAGGGGAGCATGACCTCTAAAAGTCACAGTATAATTGACTCCTCCGCCATAACTCTACAGCAAAACATTCATCAAACATAAGGCCACTTATCAAGTCCTCAACACTCTTGGTCCAGAGTCCATGACGAAGGGAGTGCAGCCCTCTTGACACTCACCATCCCACAATGCAACAAAGGAATGCGCAACATGCACACAACACCTAGAAAGAGGGGAAAAAGACTTAAAAGTGCAGATAAGACAAATTGATTAGCATAGTTGGTGGAACCCCTTCAGTAGACCATTCAGATCTCCAGAGCTTTTGACGTTTAGGACCGAACTATCTTCCATGGGAGGAGCCCCCGTGGGGCTTTCAAAGACAGCTGGGGATTTGGCCAGATCTTGTGATATTTCTTATTCATGAGATGGCAACGGCTCAGTGTCATCAATATTAGTAGGTCATGACCAAGCAATACTGTGGATCCCTGGTCGATTGTCCCACAAGTAGTTAATCATTAACACTTCCAACAATTCTTTAGTTTGTATAGTTCGTACGGGTGCCCTTTGTTCGTTACTTTTGATGGGGTCACGGGTGTGTTACGATTGACAGTTGTGTGGTGTCCAGCTGTAGAAGGTCACAATATTTGGCTACACAAATTGCTCCCTGACATTCTATTCTTCTTGCTGTGGTGTTAATGGTATTCTGTGTATCTTCTCTGCTTGGGGTTAATCCCTTCCCTTATTTCGCCATCAAGATTAACCCTTTCTTCTTTGTTGGGTGTGACATGGTGTTTGTCTCTAAACTTAACGAGTGTCATGGCGGCACCTGAGGCTGTTCACACTGCAGAATCTGACACTTTGCACTATGCCTCTTTTGGTGCTTTTGAGTTACACAATCAGGCTTGGGCATAGACGAGCTGTGTTCTCATTAGTGATCGGGCTTTCAGGAGTTAATCTCTACTAGCCTGCTGGTTACCTTTCATGAAGTATTAGGGGATAACCGGGGACAGGGGCTGCTAGACGGGCCCTAGCTTTCCCTTATCTCAGAGGTACTTTTGTTGGTTAAGAGGTCTGGACTGCCAACTTAGCCTTGCTACTGGCCAGCCCTGTTCTAATGCTCCCTCTCCCCATCTTAGGTAAGGGGTGGAACATGAGTGGTTAAACCTACACAAATAAACAAACGGGAAACTAAAACTCTAACTTGCAGCAATCATACACAGAGGCATTACACAATACGAGATCAGGACAAAACAAAAAGCAGGAAGGGAATAAACAGACAAGAGAGTTTACACAACACACCAAACAGCACTCAGTAGTTCACCAGCAACTGTATCACTTAAAGCTGTTGTCGGCACAGGAAGTCAGTTTCCACCATCTTAAAAAGGTGGGGAGAAGCTTTGATAGGGTTCTCATAACTTGTGATCCTAGAGGTAACCAACAGGTCAGGAGAGATTAACCCCTGCCAGCCCAATCATTAATGAGCACACAGCTGGTCAACGCCCGAGCCTGCCTGTGCAACTCAGAAGCCCCAGAGAAACCACAGTGTGTAGTGTCGGAGTCTGTGGTGTGAACAGCGCCAGATACCGCCATGACACTCGGCGAATTTTGAGCCAAACGCCGTGCGACATTACTTCTTGGATCACATGTTGTGGGAGACTTATCACAGTCACTCCACGCCTTTTTAAGATGGTAGTCCGTGTCTTCCCATGCCGACTATAGCTTTTGCTAAACTGGTCTGTGTGCTGTTGTTTCCCAGTTTTGCTGGTGATTGTATTACATTGTGCATGGAGTTGTTTTGGAGTCCTCCCATTGTCTTGTTGTTTCTTCCAAGCTTTCTTTCCTCCTAAGCTCTTTTTGTCTTAGGGGTACTTCTCACATAGCGAGATCGCTGCTCAGTCACAGGTTTTGTGACACACCAGTGACCTAATCAGCGATCTCGTTGTGTGTGTGACACTAAGCAACAACCTGGCCCCTGCTGTGAGATCGCTGATCGTTACACACTGCTCTGGTTCATTTTTTGCTCGTTGCTCTCCCGCTGTGAAGCACACATCACTGTGTTTGACAGCGAGAGAGCAACAAGGGAGGCAGGGAGCCGGCTTCTGGAAGCTGCGGACGCTGGTAACCAAGGTACACATCGGGTAACCAAGCGAAGCTCTTTGCTTGGTTACCTGATATTTACCTTGGTTACTAGCGTACGCCGCTCTCAGGCTGCCATTGCTGGCTCACTGCACACGTCGGGTAAATAAGCAAAGCGGTTTGCTTAGTAACCCGATGTGTACACTGCCTACGAGTGCAGGGAGCCAGCGCTAAGCGGTGTGCGCTGGTAACCAAGGTAAATATCGGGTAACCAAGCAAAGCATTTTGCTTAGTTACCCAATATTTACCTTAGTTACCAAGCGCAGCATCGCTTCCACGCGTCGCTGGTGGCTGGTCACTGGTCGCTGGTGAGATCTGCCTGCTTGACAGCTCACCAGCGACCATGTATCGACACACCAGCGATCCTGACCAGGTCATATCGTGGTCCGAATCGCTGGTACATCGTTTAGTGAGACGGTACCGTTATACCTCTGTGTGTGCGCACCGTGATTTAGAGATTTGGTTTCTCCTGTTTGTTTATTTCTGTTGGCTTTATCACTCCTACCTCGGCCCTCCCCAGTGGTTGGGCGAGGGGGTATTAGTTCAGGGCTGGTCAGGAACAGGGCACAGAAGGCCACCCAGATATCCTAACCATGAGAGGTAATTCTGGGATTAGTCATAGCAAGGCTCCCCTAGCCTGAGGGCCAGTCTAAGAGCCCCTGTCCTGTATGAAGTTGTCAATTAGAAATAAGAAGCTGCCTCTCCGGGTCCGTAATGCATTACGGACCCGGAGAGGCAGCTTCTTATTTCTAATTGACAACTTCATACATATCACCTTACAAGCTTTGTGTTAAAAAACTTGATGAAGGTCATTTGACCGAAAACGTTTTTTTGAGAACACAATATTGCTTGTCCAATATTTGAAGAATAAATAAAATTTATTTCTTTTCAATTTGAGTGCCGGATTTTTGGAACATTATTGATACGGGGTTGGACCCTATTCAGGCACCTTATTAAATAGCAGGAGTGCTGCACTTCTTGATATAGTTGTATTGTAGTAACTTTATCCTGAGAAGGCAGAACTCCATCTTGAGACCCCGTATGACCCAAGTACTCAATCTTCTTCTTGAAAAGATGACAGTTCTTTGGCTTTACCGTCAGGTTATGACCCCGCAGTCGCCCGAATACCTACCCGATTCTGTCCAGATATTCTTGAAAGGTATCTGAGTACACAATGATGTTATCCAGATAAATCAAGGTAGCTCTGAAGTTCAAATCACCTAGGAATTTGTACATTAATCGCTTGAACATACTCAGTGCATTGTATAGCCTAAACAGCATTTTGTTGAACTTGAACAGTCCCATGGGAAGGATGAATGCAGTCTTCTGCTTGTCTTTCTCCGCCACTGGTATCTGCCAGTACCCCACCCCTTCCTCCATTTTTTTCCTGGGTGGTTTGTCCATTCCATTTTGAGGTCAGGGCTTCTTCTGTTCCGGCAGTAGTGCGCCAGACTCCAGACGATGTCCTCTACTGGAACTAGGGTCACCTCTTTCTGACTTTACACTTTGCCCCAATAAAAGTACACTTGCGCCAACTCCACCCCCAGTGTCAAGGAGATTTCTCTAGAACCCACATTCACAGCTCTGATGGGAATGCGACCATCACAGACCACAGCCAGCTTCTGGGCTATCAGAACATTGGGGCATCCTTCTCCTGGGTCTCCTAGATCAGCGCTTTCCTCCATTCCTTCAAGGTTGCGGAAGGTCCCCAGAGGTAGTGGCAATATGGTCACCTGACTGGGAGAAAGAACAACGGTAATCTTTCTGGGCACTCAGAGACACTCTTTTGTGTGCCACAAACACGGATCAGTTGTTGGAATGATTACTGAGTAACTTTATGTGGAATAGTCTTCTTCCAGTAATTGGGCACCCATTTAGTGAATGTAATCTGGTCCAGTTCTTGCAGAATGTTAATTCCCATTATCATTATCACTGGCACGTCTTCTTTGAACGGCTCGAGAACTACTCGCAGAAGTATTTTCCTCCTGTCAGTGTAATACTAATGGCCCCATACACAGGAGATAACTGTTGTCTGAACAATCATTCATGTGATGTCTATCTCTCCTGACACCCCATACACACCATCATGCAAGCTTTCCTGTGGTCTCTAAGGCCTCTTTCACACGTTCGTGAAAAACCACGCACGTTTTTCACGGACGTGTCAGAGGTGCGTTTGCCCTCCGTGAACAGTGTTTATGGCCTACGTGTGTTCTCCGTGATAACACACGCAGAACGGGAACTTCTGCTGATCTTCGGTCTCCGGTCCTACCGACTCCCTGCTGCTGCAGCTTCTGGCCGCAGTAAAGTGAATATTTTTTCAAACACGTGTGTTATCTCCGGCGCGTGTCTCACGGAACACCTCCGTGTGGTCCATTTGCGTTCCGTGTGATGCCGGAGAAAAACGGACATGTTGACATGTGGAGCACATGGACACACGTATGCTCCACACGGCCCATGGCAGAACACGCACGTGAGCGCAGACCCATTGATTTTAATGGGTCTACGTGTGCCCGTGTCTCCGGTACGTGAGGAAAAGGACCAAACACATACCGGAGACAAGGACGTGTGAAAGAGGTTTAAGAGAGTTGCTTCCAGACTCCTGGAGCAGAGGATTATCTCCAGGAAGAAGAAATGAATCAGATTCAGAAATTCAGCATGCCGGATCCTTCTCTGCCCTGACATCATGTCGGGAGGCTCCATATTTATTACATAGTTAGACAATTAACCCTGTGGTTTCATCTGACTTTAATCCAATGTGTAGTGGGGGGCGATAAGAGGAAACTTACTGGATGCTCCCTGTAGCTTTGCCTAATAGACTCTAGTACATTACAGACCCAGAGACCAATATTTGGCATACAGGCATCATAGTAACCAGGCAGCCTCCTAAATTTATCAGTTGAGGAGGAAAAATGACTCGTACAAGGGAACCCGTTTTTGTTTTTTTTGCTTTTAAATAAATGTTTAACATTTGACATACAAGGTGCATCATGTGTCTCACAGTTCTGGTATGGTGTTCTACATGTGTTGTTAGTTCCAATATTATTTTACAACATTTTAACACTTGTTCATTTGTTTTTTACTGATGTTTTTCAAGAGGCGATAACAGAAAAAATATCATATCCCCTGAAAAATAAAAAATCCCCATACATGTAGATTTTGACACCAAATATCTCATATCAGTGGTTTTCTTACAAACTATTTTTTATAAATGCATCAAACTTGTGTGTGTGAATCAGACATAAGATCTAATATGATAAAACATTACAGCCCGGGGAAGATGGGAAACCTTCATATAGGCGGCTGATGGTGGTGGAGTCAGTGACCGACCCTGGCCAAATATGTTTATAGGGACGCAGTAGAAAATGAAGATGTCGTCCTCATCATGAAGTGGTTATTTCTCCTCTCACGTGTAATGAATATCTCCTGCAGTTTTGCTGATGCCGATTCCAGTGTCGGTAAATGAGAGGAGAATTAGTGATATGGAAGATGAGTCTATGAGAAACGGATTCAGCTGCCGACTCCGAGGAGGAAACTGCTTGTTGTGTGTGGCCTAAATATAGAGGATTTATTAGATGTTAGGAAAAAACAGCATATTGTAAAACTTTAAAAATTAATAATGCTCCTGTGCCACCACTGCTGGAGTGCCCCGTCAGTCTCTTGGAAGTTTGGTTCAGAAGATGTGCTCAAACTTTAAAGTTTGGTTTGTGACCCTGACTTGACCCGAACCTCAATGCAAATCAATAATTGGGCAGTTCGTGTCTCCACCCACATGCAGCCAGAACACTTAAAGGGGAGGGTGGGAGAGATTTTTTCACTTTTTTTTTTTTTTTTCTTGTGTGTGTTCACGCTACATCTTGATCATGCTGATTTTAACCCCAGTGCAAGCCATTCAAACACTGGAAGCGGCTTGCACAAGGCTGAGCATCACTTATACCCAAGCACAGCGTTGCTCACTTGAGTGGTTTGCACTCGTAACTCAATGGAACTTTGAACCCAAACTCTGTTTTGTTTTTTTAGTCTGTATTCGAACCCGAACTTCACTCATCTCTACTCGGTTTCAACTAACTTGTGATTCTTAAACCCAATCAGTTTCTGAAACTATAGTCAATATAGCCAGTGATTGGGAACATGGAGGAGATGTCAGAAATTTAATTTATGTTCCAGTCTGTTCGAGACAAGAGAGAATAACTCCTCTACATGTTCTGTCTCCTCATATGTTTTCCCTATTATCTCCACTAATTGTATTATTGCACAGGATTCTTTATGGTTTTTCATCTGCTCATCTCCCCATTCAGGTCCCTATAATATCGGATCTTCTCAGTGGAGATCTTCTATAGAAGAGAATTCAACTGATTGCCCCATGAAGGATGGATATGGACAGAGACAAGATGGCGGAGAGGATATTACACCTCACCCTAGAGATCCTCTTCCGGCTTACTGGAGAGGTGAGAGATTCTGATGACGTCACATTACACCATTCTTATCTATGGGAATAACAGATGGACAGAACTGGAGAGGTGAGGACTCTGGAAATGTCTGGAGTGAGATTTATTACTGTGTCTCTCCATAACCAGGATTACACAGTAGTGAAGAAGACCTCTAGTGAGCGCTGTCAGGCCTCTGTGTCTGAGGGATGGGGAAGACCCCTGAGCCCAATCACAGGGCCTCCACCTCACCCCCCGATACATGAGGACATCAATGACCAGAAGATCCTAGAACTCACCTACAAGATGATTGAGCTGCTTACTGGAGAGGTGACACTGCTGGGAATGCTGGGACATTATACAGTAACGCTATGAAGGGATCGGGGGTGACGGTATCATTGTATATGTCAGGTTCCTATAAGGTGTCAGGACGTCTCCGTCTATTTCTCCATGGAGGAGTGGGAGTATTTAGAAGGACACAAAGATCTGTACAAGGACGTCTTGATGGAGGTTCCCCAGCCCCTCACATCACCAGGTAATAGACAGGACTAAATACACAACGGCCTATAATTATCTGTATGTAAGGAATGAATTCAGTCCCTGTATGTGTCTCCTCCAGTTCTATCCAGTGAGAGGACAACACCAGAGAGATGTCCCCGTCCTCTTCTCCCACAGGACTGTAGACAAGAAGATCCCGATGTTCCTCAGGATCATCAGGTAGATGGAGAGAAGGTGACATGAAATCTCCTATGATGTGTAGACGGCTGTGAAGGTCTTGTGCTCAGTCTTGTTTTATCCTCCAGTATTATATGTTTTATACTTGTGTAATGAGAGCGGTGGAGATGGCAGGATTAGAGCTGATCATAGATGGGACTTCTCCATCTGTCTGTGACTTTTACAATATCTGTTTCAGGCTGAAGATCTGACCCATATTAATACTACAGAGACATATGTGAGGAGTGATGAGCGGAGTAAAGAGGAGACTCCTAGATATGACTACCCAGGTGAGTAGTGACCACTAAATGCAGAGAAGTCACAGATTCTTCTCAGTCACTGGCTGTGGCTGTTTTATCAATGGCGTAGTTCGGCCATATCACAATCAATTAATCACCATTCTGCCACTAAAGCCAATGCGTTGAAAATGTCCCCATTACTTTGGGCATTGGAGGTCCTTCTGTTGGAGTTAGACATTGTGTTCTCACAGCTGCCCAGATCTGTAAACTACAAAGACAAATGACAGGGTACATAGAATCTGCAGACAAATTAGAAAACCAGTTGAAGAAAAATATTATATTTTAGAACATTGCACACTTCATAGTATCAAAAACCACATTCAGGAATTAATAGAAAGTGGAATGCAAAAAATATATATTTCTTTCAATAATATTTTGATTTAACCCAATTTTGTTAATTTTATCTAACATTAATTAATAGTAAATAAATGGAACTTATACATTATTTTCCAATCTCTCCTGAACCTGACAATACCCGATATTCGGTTGTACAGAATTGTCTGGGTACATGGCAGAGCTCAGAAAGGAAGGAGAGCCATTTAGCTATTGGAAAGCAGATTTTGCAGTCAAACACTATTTTACAGAACATAACGAGGGAAGTGTTTGTTGTCATCTGAGAGCTCAAACAATGGCAACCACGACTAGACTTGACACTAACTAATCTGCTTTCCAGATCCCAGGGATTGCCTCGCTTTTCACTCTTAACCCCTATAAATGGGTCTAGACTTACACAGGAACCCCTGAGCTGGGGCCATAGAGTTATTGGCTGTTTTTTGGTGTGAAATGACAAGCAGAATAGTTAGTTGGGTAAGAACCAGGAGGCAGAGAAAATACAAAATCAGAAGACACGAGTTGTCAGCAAACAGGCCGGAGACAGAACAGGAAAGAAATACACATGCCGAGAGCAGAGCATATGTTAAAAAAATATAAGGCTTAGTTGTTTTTTAAGTAAAAACACGATGAGGCACAGGAAAAGTAGACTTCAAGGTTTATAAATAAACAAATGTATTTTACGTAATGGCTTCTTTGGAGGTTCTAACAGACAATAGTTTGTTTCTCTTCTAAATCAGCAGAAGTATGCTTTTTCATTCATTCATCTTTGCTTCAATCCTGAATTGTCTAGGCCAGGGGTCTCAAACTCGGCTGGGTATATGGGCCGCATATAGAAAAATATTTTATTTGGGAGGCCACATTCTTTGCAGGACAAAGTGACATTTTTAGTAATGCCATATACCGTATTTTTCGCTTTATAAGACGCACTTTTGTTCCCCCAAGTTTTGGGGGAAAGTAGGGGGTGCGTCTTATAATCTGAATATACGGATTATATACTGCAGGGTCCAGGGAAGGTGGGGGCCGCTCTGGAGCCGTGCTGGAGGCTTAGGGAGACTGGTAGAGGCTGGTGAGCTGGGGAAGGCTACAGCGGGAGATCTCCTGCTCCCGCTAATATAATATGCACAGCCGCTGTCCATCACCGTGGTGCTGAAACCACATGGCAGCGATGGGCTGGGGCAGCGGCGCATATTATATCTGCATGTGCTCCCTTTGATCGCACATGCCCCCCTGTGTTAGCTATGGCCCCTATGCTGCTGCCGATAGTAAAATAAAAAACTCTTTCCTTACCTCCTCCAGCGTGTCTCCCTCCTGCTGCTGTGATCAGGCACACAGATATCTCTCTGTTGTGCCGATCACATGACCGGCTCCGAGAACCAGGAAGTAGGAAGTGCAGGAGACAGGACGAGCTCAACCCCACGGAGGGACACACGAGGGAAGACAGTGCTGGAGAAGGTAAGGAAAGAGTTTATTTTACTAAAAGCAGCAGCCTGGGGGCCATATCTAACACAAGGGGCCGTGTGCCAGCCACAGGGGGCCGTGTGCCAGCCATAGGGGCCATGTGCCAGCCATAGAGGACGTGTGCCAGCCATAGGGGACATGTGGCATCAATGGGGGCCATGTACTTGCCACAGGGGGCCGTGTACCAGCCATAGGGGCCATGTGCCAGCCATAGGGGACATGTGGCATCACTAGGGGATGTGTGCCAGCACAAGGGGGCTATATTCAATATAAGGTGGCCATATCCAGATTAAGCGGGCTAATTTTAGGATGGGGGGCTATGAGGGACATATACCCTATATGATTTGTTAGACGGACACTGGCATTATAAGACGTACCCCATTTATTAAAAAATTCTCTATTCCTTCACCAAATTTGGGGGTGCGTCTTATAATCAGGTGCGTCTTATAAAGCGAAAAATACGGTAAATTTTTTTTTGCATACACGTTAAGATCACTTTATTGAATTTTTCACTTGTTTTTTTATTTTTTTAAATGGCATTCATCGTATGGGTTATGGTACGGTTTTATAGTTTGAATCATTACAGATGTGGCGATAACCTGCACTTTTTTGTTTATTTTAGTTGATATATAAAAAAGCATTTTTAATGGTATAAAGAAATTTTCATGCTTTATTTAGAATTTTTTTTTTTTTTACATTTAATACCCTTTTTGTAAGTAATATTGTTTTAGCACCATTTAGTAATTTTGGCCAACATTGGTGGTTATTTTCTCATCTTGTAGTAATGTCCCCATCCTGGCCCTCATCATGTAATAATGTGCCCCATCCTTGCCCCCATCCTGTAGTGATATGCCAATCCTGGTTCCCATTTTCTAGTAATGTGCTCATCCTTGCCTTCATTTTGTGGTTATGTGCCCCATCCTGGTTCCCTTTTTGTATTAACGTGCCCCATCCTTGGTCCCCTTCTTGTAGTAATGTGCCCATCCTGGTCCCCATCCTTTAGTAATGCGCCTATCCTTGTTCCCTTCTTGTAGTAATGTGCCCATCCTTGTCCTCATTTTGTAGTAATGTTCCCATCCTGGTCCCCTTGTAGTAATGTGCCCATGCTGGTCTCCATTCTGTAGTAATGTGCCCATGCTGGTCTCCATTCTGTAGTAATGTGCTCATCCTTGTCACTATCCTGTAGTAATGTGCCCATCCTTATCCCCATCAATTAGTAATGTGCCCATCCTGGTCTCCATCCTATAGTAATGTGGCCCATCCTTGTCACCATCTTATAGTAATGTCCCATCCTCTAGTAATGCCCCATCTTTTTCCCCATCTTATAGTAATATGCCCATCCTTGTCACCATCTTATAGAGATGTCCCATCCTGTAGTAATTTCCTCTTATATGCCGTTCTTCATATACACACAAAAAAGATTCTTCTCCTCTGTCCTCCGTTCCCTCAGTGTACTGTTCCCTGCTTCTTGCGACCCATAGACTCCGTGATGATCGATGCTAGGGGCCGCAGTAGTCGGCGCTTTATTTCATTTGAATAAACTGCTTGGCCGTGCAGAGCTCTCTGCATCCCTAAACTAATGGCAGCCGGAAGCCAATCAGAGTCCAGTGCTTGACATCATATCACTACGTCAGCTGTGACTGGCCAGCAGGTGCCTTAGGTATAGTTCTGCAGAGAGCTCTCCGAATGCACGCTGTCGGCAGTCCATTCAAACGAAATAAAGCGCTGAGTACTGCGGGCATCGACTGTGATCGTCACGGGGTCCACGGGCCTGTGGGCCACAAGAAAAAGCCTGAGGGGCCGAATGTTTGACTCACTTGGTTTAGGCCATAGTGTCTCAAATGTTGGAGCTCTGACAGCATGTGTTGCTACAATGACGACCCTCGAGTGAAATGAGCCTGCCTGCGTGCCGTAATGAAGTATTTATATGTTTTAGTTGCAGCTGATTTTGTCCATCTTAGGACATCCTGTCTCTTGCATGATGCAATCCATTATCAGAATTACTCAGACGAATATACTCTTTTCTGATATCAGCAAAAAAAATGAAAAAATAATATATACCTATATGTGTGGAGCCTCTAAGGCTTCAGGCACCACAGTATACTGCATCTCATTTAAGGTACAGTATCAATCCTGGGAATGAGGAGATTGGTATCTGGTATGTCTCATTTACACCACATACATAACACATACAGCAGGTGCTTTCCACTAACTAGGCTAAAGGTGATCACCATAACAACGGGATTTCCCCAGCTTGGTGATTCATTCGGAGGGAAGGGGGAGCACTGGGAAAACACAGAACAGACAGGACATCAGTTCAGAAGAGTCTGGGACAGAAAAGTAACAACAAGTCCCTGGGGGGATGTGCTCCCCTGCTCCCCTCAGGGGAGACCGTCCGGAATGAGTGCTTGAGAGCTATTCTGGGGAGAAAGGAGAGAGAGTACCAGAACAGTCTGGGACTCAGAAGAACACGGTCACCCGGAGAGCGTGTTTCAGAGCTTCTCCGGGTAGAATCGGCCAGACCGGGGGCAGGCTGGAGACACCAGGAGGAAAGGAGCCCGGTATTGGTGGATTCTGTGGGATATAGGAGTTTTACCGGTCGCTGTGGGGATACCGAACCAGTTTCCCCGGGGCCGGCGCTGTTCAGGGTGCAGAACCCTAGGGTGGTGCAATTCCATGTTGTACTATCAGACTTTACCGGACAGAGGGGTTGCATGCCCCTCTGACCACTACAAGTTTCCAGTGCCAAGTGTCACCTAGGATTCCGGAGCCTAGATCACGGTCAGACTCAAGGGGATCCATGCTACTGGAATAAGGAACAGTACTCTCTGGTTCAGGAGGGGGACCCAAAGTAGCTTCAAGCCAAAGACCCGCACTACAAAGCGCAGTAAGGAAGGGCCCACAGACTGCCATACCGCACCGAACATCTGACCTGCCCGGGATTGACCGGAGCCAGTCATGGCAAAGACCAGTACCTGGGGTGTGGCATCGAATAAGTAAGTAAAGACCTGGAACCCGCACCTATTGACTCTGACTCTGATTGCCGACGCCCTGAGCTCTGGCGTTCCCAGGGACTGCCTCCCCCGCCATCCTCCCGGGGCCCGCTCCGCCTGTAGGGAGCGACACTATCTAGGCTGCACCCCAACATCTGCCCCGGTGAGTAACCCTGCAGCGCCGCATACCACAGGTGGCATCACAACTGACATTCATATTCACTCCATCTCCCCACTATTTACTGTACGCCTCGGGGACACAGTCCCGGGCAAGGCCACCCGTGACACCGTGAGACCTGACCCACAACAGCCCGACAATGAGTAGGTTAATCACCTGCCCCATGGGGCGCTACATATGTACTATGGATTATTTAATAAAAGTGGACGTTTAACAGCACATAGGACTGCAGTTTCCAGCAATATACTTCGAGCTTTAGTAGGATGTGGTGCTTTCCAGTTGGGTGAAGCAGAGAACTGATTCCTCCAGCTATACTGCACACACACCCATACTGCCAAATTGGATGGTACTTCAATTGCCAGCTACCCTAATCTTATTGACTTCAAATCTTTGTGACTTGCACAGCCCAGAGCTCCTGATTCTGACGCCTGGTGACAGAAGCAGACGTCACTGAAGCAGGTCCCAGAGGAGATGTTACAGACTATATGCAGAAGCCTTTGACATGCACACCGGGGCTGTGGGGGCACTTGTTACTGGGCTGGTTCTGTCGGGAGGATGTCACAGCGGCAGGGCCCGACTCCGTGACCCCGGCGATGTCGTTTTAAATGGGGGATGTTATTTACAGGGAATGATTAAGTTTGTGACGCCACCCGCGGTAAGCGGCCAGGTAGGGGCCGCCGCTGTCTTGCAATTTCGCTGGGGTCAGTGGTGATGCAGCTGACGTGTTTTAGCTTTCCATGGGTAGAGCTTAGCCCCAGGCCAGGTATAGAGGTTTTGGTTGTTATAGAGTCTTTGGTGTTGAGCGGTAATGGCGGAATGCAGGACCGTAGACGCGGTGAAGAACTGTACGACAGAGGGGGATGAAGTCACAAGTGTTTTACTCACAGTTTTCCGTTCCAAGGTTATATGACCAGTCAGATGCTGCCCTCTCAGTGCTGAATCCTGCTGTGATGGGCCCAAGCTGATCCCCGGATAGTTCAGAGGCACAACTTGGTACACCTTTCTATGTTCCTTCCCTGGTCATCTTCCTGCGCTGGCCTCTCCCACCTGCCCCATGCCTACGCACACAGTGCCCTGAGGCGATGTCTGCGGACCTTGTCAGGTGGCTTGTTTGCTCTGTCCCTTGGCCCTTTGTGGACACCTTTTCAACAGATTATGTGCGGTGGTGGCATTGATACTTGAAGTAACCTAGGCCTCCGGTTTACTAGCTGAGCCTGATTTTTCTCCACTAGTCTAGGGACTGGATCCCCGTTGTGGCCAAGTCCCTCCACACTGGTATGCCGGCTGTGGATGTGAGCCCACGGGTGGATTTCTCACTTTCCATGGCTCGAAGACTCCTTTCCTGACCCTGGGACGAGCTGCTCCAGCTCCAGACCCCAGGATCTCCTCCGCACCGACTTCCTGACTGACTAACGTTCTACAGTCTGCTCCCTCTAACTAAACCACACCTCCAAGCTGGCTTCAGGGTTGTGCTTTCCCTAAAGGTGCAACTTGCCCTAACCATGGCCTGATGGAGTATCGCTAAATAAAAAGTGTATGTCTGTGTGTGTGTGCAACGACCTGTAACCTCCTCCTTACCCGGGAATGGGATACCTCACCTTTGGCTGAGGTGCAGTACCTCTGTTGGAAGTGGAGCCTAAGGGGCGTCACACCTTCATGTTATGGAATGGGAGAAAATCAGAGTAGTAGAAAGTCCCATAAAATTATTTCAATTTGGAAATCATAACACTCAGTAAAATTCTCCTTATTTGTAGTGACCATTTTGACTCCACGCAGTGGATGTTGGAGAGTGAAAATTGGAAATATCCCATTTTATTACCCAACACATAGTGCTCAGATTGTGCTCCAGGAAACACGCACACCGTAAATGTAGTGGGTTCTTCCCGCTACAGTAATGCAAACTACATGGATGCTAAATATGGTTTGGGCAAGCTGGAAAGCTGAGAAACAAGGGGGAGATTTTAAAGTGAATTTTGCTGGGTTAGTTTATGGAAGCCATGTTGCTTTTCAAGAGCCTTTGAGGAACTAAAAATGTGTAAATGCTCTGTTTTCCATTGACAGATAATGGAACCAAGTGTGGGCTTGTTTTTGTGGGATGGGTAGAAGTATTTATTAGTATCATACTCGCCTAACATTTTTGGTGGCTTTTTATTCCAATATTTGGGAGGCAGAATGAACAATCAGGTGAACACCATGCTTTATTGGTTCGTGCTATGAGATCTTCTAGTAGATTGAACTGTCATTCTCGTAGTGAACAATTCAATTTTGCTACATTAAAAAATACATGGAAATGGAAAGTTAATTATATTTTTAAACATTTCTACTTTTCAAGGATATTTTATTCAAAAATAACTTTTTTGTTCTTAGCAGATGACTGTACTAGAAGATCAGAGGGACAACGGACATCTTCAATTTATAAATCGGATGAACTTGAAATCACACAGGATACAATTGAAGTGAATGCCATTGCTCCAAATATCCCATCATGTCTTCATAGCAGAGATTTATCATCTGATCCTTTGAAACAGGTCCTAACTTTTGAATCATTACAGACTACTAAGAAAAAAAAAAGTCAAAAAATAGGCATTAAAATACAAAATGCCCTTAAAGCAGAGAAGCCATTTTCACGTTCAGAATATGGAAATAATTTTCCCCTCAAAACATCTTTGGTTAAACATAAAATAGTTCACACAGTGAATAGATTTTCTTGTTCAAGGTGTGGGAAATATTTTACCCAGAAATCACATTTTGTTTCACATCAGAGAATTCACACAGGGGAGAAGCCATTTTCATGTTCAGAATGTGGGAAACATTTTACAGAGAAATCAAATCTTATCACACATCACAGAACTCACACAGGGGAAAAACCTTTTACATGTACAGAATGTGGGAAATGTTTTAACCGGAAATCGCATCTCATTACACATCAAAGAATTCATACCGGCGAGAAGCCATTTTCATGTTCAGAATGTGGGAAATATTTTAACCGGAAATCAAATCTTGTTACACACCAGAGAACCCACAAAGTGGAGAAGCCTTTTTCATGTTCAGAATGTGGAAAATGTTGGGCAGATAAAAAACGTTTTGTTATACACCTGAGAACTCACACAACAGAGAAGCCATTTTCATGTTCAGAATGTGGGAAATGTTTTAACGACAAGTCAAATCTTACTACACATGAGAGAACTCACAGAGGGGAGAAGCCTTTTTCATGTTCAGAATGTGGTAAATATTTTAACCAGAAATCACATCTTGTTACACACCAGAAAACCCATACAGGGGAGAAACCTTTTTCATGTTCAGAATGTGGGAAATGTTTTACCCGAAAATGGTACCTTCTTAAACATCAAAAATCCCACACAGGGTAGAAGCCATTGTCATACCTAGTTTGGGAAAAAAATAAATTGCTGGAAAATCGTATTTTGTTCACCATCAAAAATAACTCTGAGGGAGAAATTAAATGTTTTCTTGACAAAAGAGATGCACTTTTAACAAAAATCTTGCTTATAATTGAGTGCCCTTATAATCTGGATGAAAGCTGTGGACAATCAAGCACAATAAACTTGCGATGGGTGCAGGGAGATTGCTCAACTTATGGGGTTGTGCCTGACACAAACCTGAAATAAGTCTGTGATGATATCAGCTGGAGCAAAATCCATGAGTCGAAAGGCAAATACAATTTAAACAACATGGCTATGTCAAAGTTCAAATGCTGCGTCCTGGCATGTATTCTGATGTACCGCAATCATAACACTCACTTCAAGGAAAATTTATCAACTTTAAAACTGAAAAAAAATGTAAAAAGGACAATAGATCCTGAATAATATATATAATATATAAAAATGTAAATAAAAAAAGTCTAAAAGGAAAAACGATATTAGGGTTCAAACCCATGGGCATGAGCAGTACAGTGTCCTGCGTGTAGGAAGCTGTAATGCTGTTACCATTGTGTTAGTGCTAACCTGAGTGCAGTGGCAAAGTGTTGGTGTGTGAAAAAGAAAGAGAAGGGGACATACAAAAATTGGTGAAAAATAAAATATATGCTTATAAGTAATATGACTTTAGTATAGAAAGATGGTATGTACTGTGCATTAAAGAGTTTTTAATAACTGTCCAAACTATTGAACTACAAAGAAAAGATCTATATGCTATATTAGCGGTTGAATAGGCGGAAGTTCACAGTGAAGTATGTGTAGGAACTAGGTTAAGGGTTGTGTGCGATGCACTGCTGGAAAAATAAAACAATGGCTATCTGCTATATGACAAATTGAATAGCCGGGATTAGTTCATTGTGACGTATGTGTGGGAACAAGGTTAAAGTTGGTGTGCGATATTTGACAGGGGAAAAAAACATTATACCAGGACAGCCAGAAATAGGCTGTGGTAAGCTGGGACAAATACTTGGAGAACTTTGTGAAAATGAATGAGGGAGGCACGGTGGCTCAGTGGTTAACACTGCAGTCTTGCCGCACTGGGGTCCTGCGTTCAAATCTCACCAAGGACATCATGTACAAGGAGTTTGTATGTTCTCCCCGTGTTTGCGTGGGTTTCCACCTGGTATTCTGGTTTCTTCCCAGACTCCAAAGACATACTGATAGGGAATTTAGATTGTGAGCCCCAATGGGGACAGTGTTGCTGATATATGTAAAGCACTATGGAATTACTGGCACCATATAAGTGAATAAAATTTTATTATTTTAAGAAATAGTAAAAATGTGCTGCAGTTACAGTGGGTACGGAAAGTATTCAGACCCCTTTTAAAAGTTTCACTCTTTCAGCCATTTGGTAAATTCAAAAAAAGTTTATTTTTTTCTCAATTTTTCTCATTACTCTGCACCCCATCTGTCAGCATCTTGACAGAAAAAAACAAATGAAGACATTTTTTTAAACAAGAAAAACTGAAATATCACATGGTCATAAGTATTCACATCCTTTGCTTAGTATTGAGTAGAAGCACACTTTTGAGCTAGTACCGCCATGAGTCTTCTTGGGAATGATGCAACAAGTTTTTCACACCTGGATTTGGAGACCCTCTGCCATTCTTCCTTGCAGATCCTCTCCAGTTCCGTCAGGTTAGATGGTGAACGTCGGTGGACAGCCGTTTTCAGGTCTCTCCAGAGATGCTCAGTTGGGTTTAGGTCAGGGCTCTGAAACTGTTTTCACCATTTTGCTGTGTGACAGGGGATATTGTCCTGCATGAAATTTGCTGGCTCATTGATTGTTATGCTCACTGAGGGGTGGTGAGCATCTGTGGGTGGACCCACTGGACTCTGTACCGGACTCCCCTGAGGAAACACCCAGCAGTGAACCCCTATACTGGGACTGTGCAGCGCTTCCAATAGAAGGCCTAAATACACGGCAGCCAGGGACCACAGGGGGCAGTGTCTTACGGACGGATATAGTCAATGTCCAGTGCAGAAGTCTGAGATATTGCAGCATTAAGGTGGAGGCTGAGATGAGATGGCACTGAGGTGTTTGTCATGACGAGACGGCAGTGTGGTGAAGGCTCTGACGTCGTGAATGCACACAGGCAATGGAGGTGAGGAGGCTCAAGGTCAGGACAGTGGTTAGTAACAAGAGACTGGTACTGGGACTAGACAGAATATCAAACGGGGACCTGAGAACTAGCAACGCACTATAGGCCACTTTGCTCAGGCACCTCCTGTCAAGGGAGGCGGACTTAAATACCTTTTAAGGTAATAGGTGACCTCTGGAACAACTTCTGGGTAATGAGACGAGCAGGAGAGGGAAATGCGAGGCAGGAGAGAGGGAGGATGCCTCCGCTGGAGACAGAGCTGGATGTGCATGGAGACTATACTGGAAGCGGTAGGTGAATAAGTGAAAGGAGGGGCGCCCTCGCCGGGGCCTGGGTGCATGAGCCGACGCTACAGTATCCCCCTATCCCTCCCCTTTTCAGGAATCTCCTAAGGAGAAGGGGGCATTAACATTCGTCTCTGGTTGCCAAGACCTCTCCTCGGGACCGAACCCCTTGCAGTCTACCAGGAAGTAGGTTTTACCTCGGACCTCCTCCGCAAGGATGGCTTTTACCTCATAGATGTCTCCATCACAGAAAGGAGGAGGAGAGGCACCAGGATCTCTATGGAACCGACTCAGGACATCCGGCTTGAGGAGGGACACATGGAAGGAGTTCGGGATGCGTAGCAGCTTCAACTTGTAAGACACCTTGTTGATCCGCTAGAGCACCTCGAAGGGACTAATAAAGCGGGGACCCATCTTGTATGAAGGCATCTTGAGGCGGACGTACCTAGATGAGAGCCAGACCTTATCTCCGGGCTGAAAGAAGGGAGCATCAAGGTGTCTCTTGTCAGCGTGTCTGCTCAGGCAGTTGGAGAAGCGCTCTAGAAGAGCAGACTTGGTCTCTGCCCAGATGTCTGAGAAGGACTTCCCAAGGTTATTAGCTGCAGGGTTGCCGAAGAACACGCCACAGGACAAGGAACTTTGGGTTGCTGGCCATAAACCACCATGGGGATTTGGTAGAGGACTCACTCACATGATTGTTATAGAACTTGGCCTTTGGAAGGAGCTTGACCCAGTTGCTGTGGTGTTCATCCACAAAGTGGCAAAGATAGTTCGTCAGGATTTGGTTAGCGCGCTCCACTTGGCCATTAGACTGTGATAGGCTGATGAAAAGTCCAAAGCGACATCCAGCATCTTGCAGACAGCTCTCCAGAACCAAGCCGTGAACTGGACCCCCTCTATCGGACACGATGTGGAGGGGCAAGCAGTGTAACCGGAAGATGTGCTGGATGAACAGCTGAGCGAGAATAGAGGATAAGTTGGATGAGCTCTTCAACAACCCCACTAAACGCTAGACAAAAGACACGGGAACAGGGAAAAAGTGCATGAACTACTTATCAGTATAACGGATGACTCAGTCAGAAGTTCAGCAAACGATACCACAGATGAGTACAAGCCACCTGCTTACAACCAGAGCTTGAATGAACTGAATAATATCACCAGTACAAGTCCAGGGAAGATGGGAGTATGTAAGCACAAGGGGAATACTGATAATCAGCAGCTGGATTAAAGTTTAGCTCTCCTGGGTCCTAAAGGGGAATAGAAGAAAATCCAGCAGGAAATCTACCTAGTACAAAAAATATCAGCAGGAACACCAGAAAGTCAGGGAGCATTTTGTGCAGCCAAATGCTGTGACCGTCTACTATCAAAAACCACATTACTGTCTGTCACCCGTGACACACCCGTGTCATTGGGGTTGTGCTTCTACTGTGGAGGAGCAGAGCACTTCCTTTGAGACCGAAGCCCTCTTACTTTGGCTCAATAGGAGGGATCTCCCTTGGCGAAAGCAGTTCCTTTCTTGGGCTAGTCTGTGTCTGTATCGTATGGAGGAGTTCGGTTCTCTGAAATGGCTCATCTGTGCTTAAGGCACTATGCCACCAGGGCAGGTGCCTGACCAAAGTGATTAGTAAGTTATTGGTTTGTTCCCTAGCCAGCTCATTGTCAGGTTCCCTTGTCTGCTGTGCTTCCTGTTAGGCCTAAGCCACATGGCATTTAAATCGTAGCAAGTGGAATGCAGTAAAACATCGCATTCCACTCGGACCAATATTAGCCTATGTGCCAGCACCCATAAGCGAATATTTTCTCAGCCCTAATCGGATCGAGAAAACAGTTGCAGCATGCTGCGGGTGTAATGCAATCCTTGTTTCTCTTGCACCCATTCAATTCAATGGGGCGAGAGAAACATCGCACTGCACTCGCAGTACACCGGTCTACCGAGAGTGCAGGGTGAGAATGGCAATAGCCAGCAACAGAGGAGAAAGGGAGATAAAACCCTCCTCCCTCCCCTCCTCAGTACTGGCCCGCCCCCCGCAGCTGTGGTCCGATAGCATGATCGGACCTCAGTCACAGTGACACTCGCATGACACTTGGCTCCCGCTGTGCTGCCAGCATGAGCCGAGTGTCATGCGAGGATCGCAGTAGTCCCGCGTGTGGCCCTGACCTTACAGAGTCCTTGCCTGTCTCTTAATCCCATCTGTACCCCGGTGTCCATCTGCCTCAGCTATCCCGGTGGTCTCAGCTTTACTAGTAGAAGAGATAGGACCCTGCTTAACCTTATAGGTGCTCTGGAGAAAAGGACGAATAATAGGGAGGGAACTCCGGAACACTTCCCTAAATAAAGAAAAAATGCTCAAAACGTATATTCATTTATTTCAAAAGAAAAAAGTCCACATGAGTGAGACGTTTCGACCGAACCCGGTCTTCCTCAAAAGAACTTATCTCAGTGCAGAGTCTATAAATGGGAATACCATCAGAGATGCAGCACAGTAGATGAGCTTGGATCCTAATTAGGATCTGTGAGGGAGGGCTTGACCTATCTTGCAAGAGGGGGTCATCACATATACATGATGAAATTCAAAAAATAAAATCAAGGTGGACGTTTAAGATAGTCAGCTACAAAGGACCTACAAGGTCAGAAGAAGGAAAAAATGGTATGGTGCTGTGACCTGGTGCCGTGAGGGAGATTCGTTTCGTGATTTCTAATGGTAGATCACATGGTCCCTATTGCTTCATTGTAGCTGTAAGTAACAGGCACCCATGGAGGAAAAAGGTAAGTATAAACAGGTATATGGGCTTAAGGTATGTGCCTCCGGTATTCCTGGAGAAAAACCGCCTCTGGCTGTAATGGAAGGAAAAGGGGAGTTTCCCCACGGGTATGTTGCCAGGCGCGTGTCTGTGCAGAGGAATGGGCTTTGTGAGACTCACAGTGAGTTATGGGGTAAGAGGGGAGTATTTATGAAACAGTATGGGGGAGAGAGGGGGGGGGGAACTATTTGTGGACACACTATGGGGGGACAGAGGGTGGGGGAGGGAACCATCTGTGCACACACTATGGGGGGGGACAGAGGGTGGGGAGGGGGCAATATGTATATACACAGTATGGATGGGGGAGGGAACTATCTGTGGACAGTATGGGGAGAGAGAGGATGAGGTTTCATGCATGGGGAGAGAAATGATGAGGGGTGATGTATGGAGAGAGAGGATGAGGTTTCATTCATGGGGAGAGAGGATGAGGGGTGATGTATGGGGAGAGAGAGGATGAGGTTTCATGCATGGGGACAGAGGATGAGGGGTGATGCATGGGGAGAGAGAGGATGAGGTTTCATTCATGGGGAGAGAGAGGATGAGGGGTGATGCATGGGGAGAGAGAGGATGAGGTTTCATTCATGGGGAGAGAGAGGATGAGGGGTGCTGTATGGGGAGAGAGAGGATGAGGTTTCATGCATGGGGAGAGAGGATGAGGTTTCATTCATGGGGAGAGAGGATGAGGGGTGATGCATGGGGAGAGAGAGGATGAGGTTTCATTCATGGGGAGAGAGAGGATGAGGGGTGCTGTATGGGGAGAGAGAGGATGAGGTTTCATGCATGGGGAGAGAGGATGAGGTTTCATTCATGGGGAGAGAGGATGAGGGGTGATGTATGGGGAGAGAGAGGATGAGGTTTCATTCATGGGGAGAGAGAGGATGAGGGGTGCTGTATGGGGAGAGAGGATGAGGTTTCATGCATGGGGAGAGAGGATGAGGTTTCATTCATGGGGAGAGAGGATGAGGGGTGATGTATGGGGAGAGAGAGGATGAGGTTTCATGCATGGGAACAGAGGATGAGGGGTGATGTATGGGGAGAGAGAGGATGAGGTTTCATGCATGGGGACAGAGAGGATGTGGAGCGAACTGGAAAGAAATTTTGAGGACACAGAATAAAGAGTGACATGGAATGAGGAGCAAGTGGGCAGGATGGGGAGTGAGGTGGAAAAGTATATGGACACACAGGAGGTAGTGAGACAGGAAGGGATGAGAAGAATGTGAGGGGCACAGAATAAAGACTGGGTAGTGGAGGGGGTCGTATGGAGAGGGGGAAGAATGGGAGGACAGTGTGGGGTTATAGCAAGGAGGGGGAGTGTGATGAGGGCACAGTTTAAAGACGGTGCAGTATAAGGGGACACAGTGTAAAGGACACTGTAAACAGTAGGCTCAGTTTGGAAAGAGGGAATATGGAGGGCATGTGCCATAAGAGGGACAGTGTGGGTCATATTTTGTGCAGAGAATACTGGGGCCATTATTTATTCTGGGGCACTGCGTAGGGCAGATATTTTTAAGTAGAAGTATTATAATCATTCTGCTATTTTAGGGGCATCGTGTCGGGATGTGTTACAGAAGACCGGAGAAGATGGAAATCTGCAGAGACGAGATGTGAATGTGAAAAGTCATCATGGCGTCAGGACAAGATGAAGAATAGAAAGAACACCACCCCCCCCTCCCCACGCTGCTCGCCTCAGAGATGCATACCAGAAAATATTTTTTTACAAAAAAAGCACTGGCTCCATACACACACGACTCCACTCTGTAGACATGTGGCTCTGCTCCGTACATGTCATACACACACGGCTCTGCTCCGTACACCTCGTACACACACGGCTCCGCTCCGTACACCTCGTACACACACGGCTCCGCTCCGCACACCTCGTACACACACGGCTCCGCTCCGCACACCTCGTACACACACGGCTCCGCTCCGTACACCTCGTACACACACGGCTCTGCTCCGTACACCTCGTACACACATGGCTCCGCTCCGTACACCTCGTACACACACGGCTCCGCTCCGCACACCTCGTACACACACGGCTCCGCTCCGTACACCTCGTACACACACGGCTCCGCTCCGCACACCTCGTACACACACGGCTCCGCTCCGTACACCTCGTACACACACGGCTCCGCTCCGCACACCTCGTACACACACGGCTCCGCTCCGCACACCTCGTACACACACGGCTCCGCTCCGCACACCTCGTACACACACGGCTCCGCTCCGCACACCTCGTACACACACGACTCCGCTCCGCACACCTCGTACACACACGACTCCGCTCCGCACACCTCGCACACACACGGCTCCGCTCCGTACACCTCGTACACACACGGCTCCTCTCCGTACACCTCGTACACACACGGCTCCGCTCCGTACACCTCGTACACACACGGCTCCGCTCCGTACACCTCGTACACACACGGCTCCGCTCCGTACACCTCGTACACACACGGCTCCGCTCCGTACACCTCGTACACACACGGCTCCGCTCCGTACACACACGGCTCTGCTCCGTACACCTTGTACACAAACAGCTCTGTCCAACCACACTGTAAACCCCTCCTGACCCCACACATAACCTTCCCCTCATCCAGCACCTGACACCCAGCACAGCAGAGTCCTGCATACACTGAGGAGCTGATCATGTGACCCCTGACTCCTCCCCTCCATGTGACATCATCACAGGTCCTGGAAGCACGGAGCAGCCATATAAAATTCTAGGGTAGATGCTAGAATGTACGGGCTCCTGACAGGTATGACGTAACGTGTCATGTGATGGGGCGTGTTCAAAATTGAGCCTGATGTTTCCAGACAGAAAAACAATGTTTATTCTAAGTCTATGTTGGCATAGAGGTGATTATAATAGAAACGGGGGAGGGGTAAGAACTCTAGATGGGGGGGGGGAAGGGGGCGGAGCCTGCAAGATTATAGTGGATGGGAGGAAACATCGCCACGCCCACCAATCAAAACGGTCACGCCCATGACCTGACTGCAGCCCGTACATTCTAGACTCAACCATATCTAGTGTGCAGCTCTGCAGGAGGAGGTATGTGGAGATTCCCCATTACTGGGGCAGGGGCATTAACCCCTTCAGCTCTGAGACTTTCTTGGGGTTTTTCTCTCGCTGATTTCTATGAATCGTGAGGTTTTTGTTCCTTTTCCTCTGATAGATACAGACGCCCCAACTATGAGAGGCCGGAAGTGAGGAAACCCATCTGCCCTCAGTCCTCGGCCCCTTTCTGCCCTCAGTCCTCGGCCCCTTTCTGCCCTCAGTCCTCGGCCCCTTTCTGCCCTCAGTCCTCGGCCCCTCTCTGCCCTCTGCCCCCTCTCTGCCCTCTGTCCCCTCTCTGCCCTCTGTCCTCGGCCCCTTTCCTGCCCTCTGTTGTCAACCCCCTTTCTGCCCTCTGTCCTCGGCCCCTCCTCTGTCCTCGGCCCCCTCTCTGCCCTCTGTCCTCGGCCCCCTCTCTGTCCTCGGCCCCCTCTCTGCTCTCTGTCCTCGGCCCCCTCTCTGTCCTCGGCCCCCCT
The DNA here is from genome assembly GCF_048569485.1 of Anomaloglossus baeobatrachus. NCBI lineage: Eukaryota > Metazoa > Chordata > Amphibia > Anura > Aromobatidae > Anomaloglossus > Anomaloglossus baeobatrachus. The sequence continues at coordinate 549,541,423 of NC_134357.1, read as the reverse complement.
CTCTGTCCTCGGCCCCCCTCTCTGTCCTCGGCCCCCTCTCTGTCCTCTGTCCTCGGCCCCCTCTCTGCCCTCTGTCCTCGGCCCCCTCTCTGCCCTCTGTCCTCGGCCCCCTCTCTGCCCTCTGTCCTCGGCCCCCTCTCTGCCCTCTGTCCTCGGCCCCCTCTCTGCCCTCTGTCCTCGGCCCCCTCTCTGCCCTCTGTCCTCGGCCCCCTCTCTGCCCTCTGTCCTCGGCCCCTTTCCTGCCCCCTGTTTTCAACCCCCTTCTCTGCCCTCGGTCCTCGACCCTCTTCTCTGCCCTCTTTCCTCGACCCTCTTCTCTGCCCTCGGTCCTCTTCTCTGCCCTCGGTCCTCTTCTCTGCCCTCGGTCCTCTTCTCTGCCCTCGACCCTCTTCTCTGCCCTCGGTCCTCTTCTCTGCCCTCGGTCCTCTTCTCTGCCCTCGGTCCTCTTCTCTGCCCTCGGTCCTCTTCTCTGCCCTCGGTCCTCTTCTCTGCCCTCGGTCCTCTTCTCTGCCCTCGGTCCTCGTCCCTCTTCTCTGCCCTCTTCTCTGCCCTCGGTCCTCGACCCTCTTCTCTGCCCTCGGTCCTCGACCCTCTTCTCTGCCCTCGGTCCTCGACCCTCTTTTCTGCCCTCGGTCCTCGACCCTCTTCTCTGCCCTCGACCCTCTTCTCTGCCCTCGGTCCTCGACCCTCTTCTCTGCCCTCGGTCCTTGACCCCCTCTCTGTCCCCAAAGAGTGTAATGTTCTTCCCTCACAATTCCACAACAGTGATATAAGGATACACTGTGCTCCTCTATATTTCTCTCATCGCCCCTTATCACCAGTCACCATTTCTTTCTACCTCGGCAGGAGGAGTTATCAGAGGGTCGGATGCAGTGAGGGGCGTTCAGCAGACGCCGGGGACAGCAGGGTGCATTTGTTAATTTTTATGTAAGATTCTCTATAATATGATTTGCTTTTTTGTTTTGCCTTTTTGCTACATTTTTTTTCTGCAGCCAAAACCTGCTCTCTTGGGATCAAAAAAAGCTGCTTTCTAAAATCAGGTTTTGCTGCATTTCTGCTGGGTTTTTTTTGTGTCATTTGTTTACAATATACCAAAATTGCATGTGCTTTCTTCCCCAGCAAAGTCTATAAGATTTCAATTTTACTGTGCACACGTCGCACGTATTTTTTGGCTGCATCTTTCTGGTGACCACAAAGATGCAACATGTCAATTCTTTTTACGTTTTGTACCTACTTTTCTCACTATTGATGGGAGGACTCGCAGATCAATCCTCCACCTACTTTGGGTCAGCAAGGGATTGATCCCTGGTATCTGGCCCAATGCCAATCCCCATATAATCCATGGGCACCAGAATCTGGCGCGAAGGGATAGGATCAAGCACTTCATATTTACCGATTCAACGGAGCAGCTGTCACACTGCTCCTGCAGCCGCTCATTCGCTTTCCAGGCCGCTCATTAACTTCATTGAATATGCAGTGCTTCACCTGCCCACCGACATCTGTGATTAGTTGCAGTCAGACAAGGCCCCAGCCTGAGTGACAGCGTGTCTGACTGCAACCAATCCCAGACGCTGGTGGGCGGGTCTATATTGTATCGTAAAATAAATAAAAATTGGCGTAGGATCCCCCATATTATAATACCCAGCACAGATAGAGCCCAACAGCTGGATTCTGGTATTCTCAGGCTGGAATAACCATGGTGATTGGGCGCCCCCCAGCCTAAAAATATTAGCCTGCAGCTGCCCGGAATTAGATGCGACAGTCCCAGCACTTAACCTAGCTTTTCCCGATAACCCTGGTGCGGTGGCAATCGGGGTAATAAGGCGTTAATGGCAGCCCACAGCTACCACGAAGTCCTAGATTAGTAATGGGAATCGTCTATGAGACCCCCCCGCCCCCCATCACTAATCTGGAAATGAAAAAAAATAAAGGATTATTTTGGTATTTGTGTTTATTTGGAATAAAAGACAAAAAACACCCTCTTTCACCACTTTATTAACCCCCAAAACACCGCTGCAGGTCCAACGTAATCCCACAGTGCTTCTAGCACTGCTATATCTAAAGGTGAGCGCCATAGAACATGACTGCCCGCTGTGACCGCCACGCAGTGAGACGCGCGATCAGCGGTGATGTCACTCAGGTTAGCTGCGGCCACAGCTGGAGACCTCCACCTGTGACTGCAAATCACCTCAGTGACGTCACTGCTCATCACGTGGCTCACTTTGGTCACTGCATAGAGGTCACAGTGGGCAGTCATGTTCTATGGCACTGTGAGCTTCAGATGTAGCAGTGCTGGAATCGTCGTGGGACCTCGTGTGGATTATGTCGGACCTGTGGGGTGTTTTGGGGGTTAATAAAGTGGTGAAAGAGGGTGTTTTTTTGTCTTTCAAATAATGGATTTTTGGGGTGTATGTGTTTATTTACTTTCATTTACAGATTAGTGATAGGGGTCTCAGACGCCTGCTGTCAGGAAAAGGGGGGAGGAAGAGGAAGGAACACACACCCCCTTTGCACCAGACCGAGCACGTGACTCGCTCTCTAGCGCTCCTCTTATAGTCAGGCCAATTATGGAATTGCCCGACAATAAGCAGGGAGGCCGCTATTCTACTATGCCGATGCTTGAAGGGTTCCCGGTGAGAGTAAGGTATATATTCCCCCGACTACTGTGGAATATATTTAATCCTCACTGAATACCCCACAATGATCCTTGGCATAAACTCGCTGTCACCAATCAATTACGATAATTATTACGCGGAGCTCACAGATGTGGAATTCAGGATCGAGATAACAGAACAGCCCAAGATGAAATTATATATATTTAATTGCCTTAAGGGCACACTAGTTGCTACAATATATACAATATGGAATTTACAGAAAAAAAAAATAAAAAAAAAAATAAATATATATATATATATATAATGTCAGAATACATTTACTGGTAAGTTATGGATCACAAGCAGGCATACAGATGTATCAATTACCTTAAGGTTGAGGGTTTGGTCCATGCAGGGGGGTACTGTGTGGGGCCAGGGACATTTCAGGTATCCTCCACTACATGAATGAGGCATGTGACCCCCAGAAGAAATACAAAGAGCAGACCGCTGCACCTAACTTTTATCTTTTCTGTCTTGGGCTCATGCGGCCCCCCCTCGTGACATCATCATGGCTGGGAATTCCCTCCCCCTGCTGCTAGCTGAGAATAATCGAACGTTATATTTCCCAGCATAACTCTGCCCCTGAGCTTCTCACACACAAGATATGACCCTCATTTTTGTTGTTGTGAATTTATCTCCATTTTGATAGGAAATATGAGAGTCTTGCGGGCTTCCTGTGGCCAGTTATTAATTATTGAGGGCTACGCACATCATACAGTTTTGCCGAAATATGTGTTATGTGCGTCTGGCCCTCAGAAATATGAAAATGTGCCTGTCTTGTTTGTGGGGACAATGTACTCGCCAATATCGAAACTAATGGATGGCGACTTCTGGGGTGGCTGCGGGCTGCTGTTGTTAGGCTGGGAAGGGCCAAATAACCATGGCCCTTCGCACCCTAATAATATCAGCCCCCAGTTGTTTGCTGTACCTTGGCTGGTTTTAGAAAAATAGGGGGGGGACCCCCCCCTTTTTTTTAAATAAATAATTAAAAACTAAAGTGTGAGTTCCCCTCTATTTTACATAACCAGCCAAGGTAAAGCAGACAGCTGAGGGTTACAGCCCCCAGCTGCTGCTGTTCCTGTGCTGGATATGAAAAATAGGGGGACCCCACGTCATTTTTTTTACCAAAAAATAATTACAAAAAATAGCTGGCCATATGGATCTTTCTATTATTTCTCTCTATCTATTTTATCTGTTGTTTCTATTGTTGTTTCTATTCTACATGTTCTTTCTATTTATTATAGCTATCTATCAATTATACTATCATATCCTAATTTGTTTCTTGGTTAAAAAAAACATTAGCAAAAACGCATGCTTTTTTTAAATGTGTTTTTTGGGGGTTCAAAAATGTGCATCTTTGTGATCACCACAAAGATTCAGTGTGCGCATATAGCCTATATCCTATTTTCAACAAGTACTACTACAATATCCGGCTGTGAATGCTCCGGTGATGCCCGCACTACTGTAGTGAAGAGTATTCTCCTCCTGTCAGTGTAATACTAATGGCCCCATACACAGGAGATAACTGTTGTCTGAACCATCATTCATGTGTTGTCTATCTCTCCTGACTTCCCTTTGCACACAACTGTTCTACTTTGGCTATCTTCACACTTCCATTGTTTTGCATCTGTCACAATCCGTCGCCAAAAGGAATTACGGTATCCTGCAAAATATTTTGCAGGAATCCGTTTTTTCTTTGTCGCTCCTAATTGGGAGACCCAGACAATTGGGTGTATAGCTATGCCTCCGGAGGCCACACAAAGTATTACACTAAAAGAGTAAAGCCCCTCCCCTTCAGCCTATACACCCCCCGTACTGCTACGGGCTCATCAGTTTTTATGCTTTGTGCGAAGGAGGTCAGACATCCACGCATAGCTCCACAGCTTAGTCAGCAGCAGCTGCTGACTATGTCGGATGGAAGAAAAGAGGGCCCATAACAGGGCCCCCAGCATGCTCCCTTCTCAGCCCACTCTTGTCGGCGGTGTTGTTAAGGTTGAGGTATCCATTGCGGGTACGGAGGCTGGAGCCCACATGCTGCTTTCCTTCCCCATCCCTCAATTAGGGCTCTGGGTGAAGTGGGATCCCATCGGTCTCCAGGCACAGGAGACCGTGCTCCATCCACAGCTCCTGAGGACCCTGCTGGATAGGAGCCGAGTATCGTTCAGGGACATGGCCCTGCTACTTGGAGGTACTCTGTGTCCCCGTGGGGACCGCGCACAGCAACACTCCAGCATTGCTGGGTGTGCTAGTGCACCGGGGACAGCAGCGCTGGCTGCATTTGTGCCACTATACACTTCAGCGTCGCTGAGTGTATTTGTGTAGGCGGACTGCCGCGCTGACCGCCGCTGCCATGGTTATCCCTGCGGCGCGGCTGGGACTGTTAGTGCGCCGGGGACTTCCGCGCCGACCGCGCTTATACAGCGGCCGCACTTATAACTATAGTCCCCGGCTTCTGCGGCCTAGTCTCATTCTTTTCCCGCCCCCAGCCCTGCCAGTCAGGGGAAGGGCGGGACGCTGTACAGGTCGGCAGCACTGAGGGCTGGAGCATGCTTTGCATACTCCACCCCCCTCACTCTGCACAGTGGGGCACCAGTTCCCGCACTTTTCTGGGTCACGCCCACGGCTCCATCCTCTCCCCAGGACGCTGGCAGCCATTCCTCTCAGCTCTGCTAACGCTGGAGAGGAGAGACAAGCTCAAAGAGACCCAGGCAGGAATTCTGGTGCCCACACAAACGCTTTGCGCAGGCGGTAAGCAGCACCTGTGGTGCTGGCCCCACTAGTGCAGAAGTGTATTTATAGTTTATATGATTATAGTCTATACTTTACACTGTAGGGTGCACTGTTGATTTGTGGCTAGTTACCCTCCTGTATTGCTCAGAGGAGACAACAGCACGTCGTCCACAAATAGCAAGGGTGCCATGGCACAGACTTACTATGCTGCCTGTGCAGCATGTACGGCTATACTGCCGGCAGGTTCCACTGACCCTCATTGTGTGCAATGCTCGGCCCCTGTGGCACTTTCTCAGCCGGAGCCTCTGCTAGGGGTGGCCCAGGGAGAACCACCTGTTAACACTGTCCAGGTGACAGGGACGGAGTTTGCAGTTTTTACTGAAAGACTTTCTGAGACTATGGCTAAGATATTAGAAGCCTTGCAGTCCAGGCCGGCATCTCAAGCCAGGGGCACTGTGGTATCATTGTCCTCTGGTTCCCCTCAGTTGGAACAGCAATGTCTTCCCGGGGTGTCTCATGGATCCCAGGGTGAGGTCTCTGACACGGACCGCAGCCCCAGACCGACTAAGCGAGCTCGCTATGAAATTCCCTCGACATCATCACAATGTTCAGGGTCTCAGCGAGAGGACTCTCTGTATGATGAAGCGGAGGTAGCTGATCAGGATTCTGATCCTGAAGCCACTCTCAACCTTGATACTCCTGATGGGGACGCCATAGTGAATGATATTGCATCCATCAATGAAATGTTGAATATTTCTCCCTCAGCTCCTCCAGTGGAGGAGTCAGCTTCTCACCTGGACTCTGCGACCCGTACGGCGGTTGCAGCCGCCAATTCGGTGGTAATACGCAGGGCCTTGTGGCTGCGGGAATGGAAGGCAGATTCGGCTTCCAAAAAGTGCTTAACTGGATTGCCATTTTCTGGCGACCGTTTGTTTGGTGAGAGATTGGATGAAATCATCAAACAATCCAAGGGAAAGGAAACATCCTTACCCCAAGCCAAACCAAAAACACCCCAACAGAGGAGGGGACAGTCGAGGTTTCGGTCCTTTCGGGGTGCGGGCAGGTCACAATTCTCCTCGTCCAAAAGGCCTCAGAAGGATCAGAGGAACGCCGACGCATGGCGGTCTAAATTACGCCCTAAAAAGACCGCCGGAGGTGCCGCTACCAAGGCGGCTTCCTCATGACTTACGGCCTCCTCACACCGCATCCTCGGTCGGTGGCAGGCTCTCCCGCCTTTGCGACACCTGGCTGCCACAAGTAAAAGACCGTTGGGTGAGAGACATTTTGTCTCACGGTTACAGGATAGAGTTCAGCTCTCGTCCTCCGACTCGATTCTTCAGAACATCTCCGCCTCCCGAGCGAGCCGAGGCTCTTCTGCAGGCGGTGGGCATTCTGAAGGCAGAAGGAGTGGTGGTCCCGGTTCCTCTTCAGCAACAGGGTCACGGTTTCTACTCCAACCTGTTTGTGGTTCCAAAGAAGGACGGGTCCTTCCGTCCTGTTTTGGACCTAAAACTGCTCAACAAACACGTAAGGACCAGGCGGTTCCGGATAGAATCCCTCCGCTCCGTCATCGCCTCAATGTCCCAAGGAGATTTCCTAGCATCGATCGATATCAAGGATGCTTATCTCCACGTACCAATTGCTCCAGAGCATCAGCGCTTCTTGCGCTTCGCCATAGGAGACGAACACCTTCAGTTCGCGGCACTGCCGTTCGGCCTGGCGACAGCCCCAAGGGTTTTCACCAAGGTCATGGCTACAGTAGTTGCGGTCCTCCACTCTCAGGGTCACTCAGTGATACCTTACTTAGACGATCTGCTGGTCAAGGCACCCTCTCAAGAGGCATGCCAACACAGCCTCAATGTTACTCTGGAGATTCTCCAGAGTTTCGGGTGGATCATCAATTTTCCAAAGTCAAATCTGACACCGGTCCAATCACTGACATATCTTGGCATGGAGTTTCATACTCTTCCAGCGATAGTGAAGCTTCCACTGGACAAACAGCGTTCACTACACACAGGGGTACAATCTCTCCTTCAAGGTCGGTCACACCCCTTGAGGCACCTCATGCACTTCCTGGGGAAGATGGTGGCAGCAATGGAAGCAGTCCCTTTCGCGCAGTTTCACCTGCGTCCTCTTCAATGGGACATCCTACGCAAGTGGGACAGGAGGCCGACGTCCCTAGACAGGAACGTCTCCCTCTCTCAAGCAACCAAAGCTTCCCTTCGGTGGTGGCTTCTTCCCACCTCATTATCGAAAGGGAAATCCTTCCTACCCCCATCCTGGGCGGTGGTCACGACGGACGCGAGCCTGTCAGGGTGGGGAGCAGTTTTTCTCCACCACAGGGCTCAGGGTACGTGGACTCAGCAAGAGTCCTCACTTCAGATCAATGTTCTGGAGATCAGAGCAGTGTATCTTGCCCTAAAAGCGTTCCAGCAGTGGCCGGAAGGCAAGCAGATCCGAATTCAGTCGGACAACTCCACAGCGGTGGCTTACATCAACCACCAAGGTGGGACACGCAGTCGGCAAGCCTTCCAGGAAGTCCGGAGGATTCTGCTGTGGGTGGAAGCCACAGCATCCACCATATCCGCAGTTCACATCCCGGGCGTAGAAAACTGGGAAGCAGACTTTCTCAGTCGCCAGGGCATGGACGCAGGGGAATGGTCCCTTCACCCGGACGTGTTTCAGGAGATCTGTTGCCGCTGGGGGATGCCGGACGTCGACCTAATGGCGTCACGGCACAACAACAAGGTCCCAACATTCATGGCTCGATCTCAAGATCACAGAGCTCTGGCGGCAGACGCCTTAGTTCAGGATTGGTCGCAGTTTCAGCTTCCTTATGTGTTTCTTCCTCTGGCTCTGTTGCCCAGAGTGTTACGCAAGATAAGGGCCGACTGCCGCCGCGCCATCCTCGTCGCTCCAGACTGGCCGAGGAGGTCGTGGTACCCGAATCTGTGGCATCTCACGGTCGGCCAACCGTGGGCACTGCCAGACCGACCAGATTTGCTGTCTCAAGGGCCGTTTTTCCATCTGAATTCTGCGGCCCTCAACCTGACTGTGTGGCCATTGAGTCCTGGATCCTAGCGTCTTCAGGATTATCTCAAGAGGTCATTGCCACTATGAGACAGGCTAGGAAACCAACGTCCGCCAAGATCTACCACAGGACGTGGAAAATATTCCTGTCGTGGTGCTCTGCTCAGGCGTTTTCTCCCTGGCCATTTGCCTTGCCCACTTTTCATCTCAATCAGGACATCTCCTTACCCTCGTTTTGTCCTCATCCAGTTCACCAATGTGAAAAGGATTTGCACTTGTTAGATCTGGTGAGAGCACTCAGACTCTACATTTCTCGTACGGCGCCCCTGCGCCGCTCCGATGCTCTCTTTGTCCTTGTCGCTGGCCAGCGTAAAGGGACACAAGCTTCCAAATCAACCCTGGCTCGGTGGATCAAGGAACCAATTCTCGAAGCTTACCGTTCCTCGGGGCTTCCGGTTCCCTCAGGACTGAAGGCCCATTCTACCAGGGCCGTGGGAGCGTCCTGGGCCTTGCGACACCAGGCTACGGCTCAGCAGATGTGTCAGGCAGCTACCTGGTCGAGCCTGCACACTTTCACGAAACACTATCAGATGCATACCTATGCTTCGGCAGATGCCAGCCTAGGTAGGCGAGTCCTTCAGGCAGCAGTTGCCCACCTGTAGGACGGAGCCGTTACGGCTCTATTATGAGGTATTATTTACCCACCCAGGGACTGCTTTTGGACGTCCCAATTGTCTGGGTCTCCCAATTAGGAGCGACAAAGAAGAAGGGAATTTTGTTTACTTACCGTAAATTCCTTTTCTTCTAGCTCCAATTGGGAGACCCAGCACCCGCCCCTGTTTTTTGTATACACATGTTGTTCATGTTAAATGGTTTCAGTTCTACGATATTCCTTCGGATTGAATTTACTTTAAACCAGTTTATAATTTTTTCCTCCTTCTGGCTTTTGCACCAAAACTGATGAGCCCGTAGCAGTACGGGGGGTGTATAGGCTGAAGGGGAGGGGCTTTACACTTTTAGTGTAATACTTTGTGTGGCCTCCGGAGGCATAGCTATACACCCAATTGTCTGGGTCTCCCAATTGGAGCTAGAAGAAAAGGAATTTACGGTAAGTAAACAAAATTCCCTTCTTTCCCCATAGTCTTCTATTAGCGACGGATTATGACTGATGACCTTGCGTTGCATCCGCCGCCTGATGATCAGTCGTTTACTGACTGACCGTCAGGAGGTAGGAACACAGCATGTAACGTTTTTTGTGTGCAGCTGATCGGTTTATTTACTGTGAGCATGCGCACAGTAAAAAACCATGATGAGCTGTAAATTCATTTCCAGCGGCCGGAATGATCAACGGTCCTGTATGTAATCTGCACTTGGTCCTGGAAAAGCGGAGACGCAGCTCTCAGACAGTAACCTCTTTGCTCTCGCCTAGGGTTCTGAGGCTTTTTCTTCCTGTTTCCTCCTCCAAGTCAGTATGTACAGAGAGCCTCCCTTCAACATAGGTTATGAGCTCCCCCTACTGGCCCGGAGGAGGAAGTGGTGTTGCATGTAGTGTATCTGGCTGAGAGTTTCCCACTATTTATAGGCATGGCATTGCACCCAGTGATGAGAACAATGCCACTGTGGCTCCCAGAACCTCTGGGGTGTCACAAATGCATCAAAATTTCTGTGTGTGTGAATCAGACACGAGATCTAATATGATAAAATATTACATCCCGAGGAAGACTGGAAACCTTCATATAGGTGGCTGGTGGTGATGGAGTCATTGATGGACTCCGGCCAAATATGTTTATAGAGACGTAGTAGAGGATGAAGATGTCGTCCTCATCATGAAGTCGTTATTTCTCCTCTCACGTGTAATGAATATCTCCTGCAGTTTTGCTGATGTCGAATACAGTGTCGGTAAATGAGAGGAGAATTAGCGATATGGAAGATGAGTCTATGAGAAGCGTATTCAGCTGCCGACTCCGAGGAGGAAACTGCTTGTTGTGTGTGTGGCCTAAATATATAGGATTTATTAGTAGAGAGAAAAAACTGACTACTGTAAAATACTAAATATAGTAACACATAATGACCCCCATTACTCCTGTGCCCCCGCTGCTTGGGTCCCCACCAGTCTCTGGATTTTTTGGTCAGTTCCCGTAAAAATGTGTCCCTAAAGCCAATTAGTTGCCGAAACAGTGGTTAGCAGAACCAGTGATTGGGCACATGGAGGAGACGTGTTAGGGCCGTTTCACACATACAGCATTTTCGCTGGATACATCACATTCCAGTACAGTGTGGCATTGCGGCACCTCCAGTCACATGCTGTCATGTGACCGGAGCTTGCCGCGATGCCATTGTACAGTATTAACACTGTACTGGAATGTGACGGATCAGGTAAAATGCCAGATGTGTGAAACGGCCCTTAATCAGCAATTTAACTTATGTTCCAGCTCGTACGAGATGAGACAATAGAACGTGTAGATGTTGTATCTCCTGATATGTTTATTCCCCTTATTATCTTCAGTAATTATATTATTACAGCGGATTCTTTATGCTATTACTTCGTCATCTTCTCCCCATTCAGATCCCTACAATATCGGATCCTCTCAGTGGAGATCTTCTATAGAAGAGAATTCTCCTGATTTCCCCATGAAGGATGGATATGGACAAATTCAAGATGGCGGAGAGGATATTACACCTCACCCTAAAGATCCTCTTCCGGCTTACTGGAGAGGTGAGAGATTCTGATGACGTCACATTACATCATTCTTATCTATGGGAATAACAGATGGACAGAACTGGAGAGGTGAGGACTCTGGAAATGTCTGTAGTGAGATTTATTACTGTGTCTCTCCATAACCAGGATTACACAGTAGTGAAGAAGACCTCTAGTGAGCGCTGTCAGGCCCCTGTGTCTGAGGGATGGGGAAGACCCCTGAGCCCAATCACGGGGCCTCCACCTCACCCCCCGATACATGAGGACATCAATGACCAGAAGATCCTAGAACTCACCTACAAGATGATTGAGCTGCTGACTGGAGAGGTGACACTGCTGGGAATGCTGGGACATTATACAGTAACGCTATGAAGGGATCGGGGATGACGGTATCATTGTATGTGTCAGGTTCCTATAAGGTGTCAGGACGTCACCGTCTATTTCTCCATGGAGGAGTGGGAGTATTTAGAAGGACACAAAGATCTGTACAAGGACGTCATGATGGAGGTTCCCCAGCCCCTCACATCACCAGGTAATAGACAGGACTAAATACACACAGCCTATAATTATCTGTATGTAAGGAATGAATTCAGTCCCTGTATGTGTCTCCTCCAGGTCTATCCAGTGAGAGGACAACACCAGAGAGATGTCCCCGTCCTCTTCTCCCACAGGACTGTAAACAAGAAGATCCCGATGTTCTTCTGGATCATCAGGTAGATGTACAGTAGAGATGAGTGAACCTGTTCGATAAAGGCTCGCCAAACCCAGGTTCAGTACGAGCCTGAGCTTTTTCGTTCAGGCTCAGCAAACCCGAGCCCCTCCCCCAAAAGTCGGCAATGTTCATTTATGTTCGTTTTACGCCCCCAAACGCTTGCCGCGTTTCCAAAAATGCTTTTCAAATAGCATTTTCTGGCTTTGGATAGAATTGCGGTGCTGTTTGATGTGGCAATGTGTAAAATCAGTGGAGGAGGTGGGGACTCTGCACTGGGAGAATGTTTTTTGCGCTGGCAGTTTTTTTTCTTAATGTTATTTGCGGATGTTCCTGCAGCCAATCACAGTGCAGAAAACATTCTCAAGGTTGAAACAGAAGGGCTTCTTTGATTGGCCTGCTAATTCAAATGTCAGTGTGCATATAAATAGCGACTATTTTGCGTGGGCTGCATTTTCTGAATGTTCCTTGTCAGGGATGGAGCTGCTGGTAGACAGTGATATTAGGGGTTTAATGCTATGTAGAGTAGCTAGATAGGCCAGCGATAGTTTAGAATAGCGACATGCAGTGTGAGGGGAGGTGGTGTTGTGCCACAAATCAGCACATTATATCATATAAATAGGGATTACAGGTACTTGTGCGTGAAAAACAGTTGCCAGTGAGGCATCCAAATAGGTCTGGCTGCTTGCTTTAAATTACACAGGCTAACACATTAATAGGTATTGTTAGAGCAGTCTGTACAGACTGCATGTTGGCAATTTTAATTGACTTTAGAAAAATTTAAAAAGACCGATCTGGTTCTATCCACGTATTATTGGTGGTCTTTGTGCATATGTACACATTGGATGTTGGCAATTTCAATTGCCTTTTAGAAAAATGTAAAAACACCACTCTGGGTATAATAACGTATTATTGGTGGTCCTAATAAAGTTTTTAGTGCAGTATCTAAAAAGTGTTTATTGCCACTTTTCTGGGTCTGGTGTAAATTACGTACTGAAATAAATTTATAGGTATTCGTAGTGGTGCCTTCTGAGAAATTGCAATTGAACAGGTGTCTGAGAGGTGTAGGCATAGGGTTGCGAAGCATCTGTTTAAAAGGGGAAGGGTACATTAACCATGAGTAGTAAATCAGGATAGGGTTGTCGTGGAAAGGGGAATAGGTGGCGTGTTGTAGGTGTAAGTGTGGGAAGCTCTGTTACTCAAAGGTCTAGTGAGCAAACGCCGGCTCTTGCTATCCCAATAGAAATGAGAACAACTTCCGTTATTGGACAGCCTACTCCACTTAATTTGTTTGGCAGTCACACATCACTTCAACTTCAAAATGAGGCTGACAAACAGCAGGAGCTAGAGTGAATGGCACTCAAGTGGCCTCCCCTCCTCTTCCTCCACCTCAACATCACACACACTTCATTCCCCAGAGGTGCCACCCAAATGACACTTGTTAGCACCCGCATCACAAGTGTCCAACCGGCAAAATGACTGTGGAGAACCACACATGGGCGAGTTTGCAGAGTTGTTCACACATACTATCCCATGGGCATCACAGGTCCGCTCAATAGATTCAGAGAGTCTTGAGGAGGAAAGCATGTGCAACGATGCCCAAAACCTTTGTGAGTTGGATCCTGTGCCAGACAAAATAGGGTCTCAGGAGGATCCCAACCCTCGTCCACTGACGTTAAGCCCCAGGAATGGAGGTGATGATGATGAAACTCAGATACCTGAGGCGCAAGCGTACTGTGCTGTGATGTCAGGTCAGGAAGATGAGGTGGGGGACAGCCTACAGCATGACAACCAAGTTGGAGATCCCACTTATTCTCAACCCACAGGCTCGCAGCTGAGTAGCTCAGCAGATAACGAGGTGGAGGAGGAGGAAAATGAGGATGTTACAGTGGCAATTCCCGCACAAACATGAAGTGATGCAACCATGAGAAGCACTGCATCCTCAGCCACAACTCATACTGTGGCCAGCAGCGCTTGCGGGTCTGCAGTTTGCAGGAAGATTTGCCTAGCCTGGACGTTTTTGAGACCGCAAAAGATGACCCAACTTCCGTTATCTGCCAGCGTTGTAAACAACGACTGAGTAGAGGTAGAAATTATAATAATTTGACTACTACAAGTATGAACAGGCACATGCGCAATCAACATGCATTACTGTGGGAATCTCACTGCGCTAATATGTGCACTAATGGGCCGACCTGGCCTCCAAATCAACATTGTCTGCCGCTTCTTCCGCCACCTGCATCACCGGGGAAAGTATTGTAACACAAGTCTCTGACCGCAGAATCTCTTCTTGTGTACACACTACAGTGGGGGGTGAGTGAGGGACAGTCAAGTGTTACGGAAGTGACTATGCCTGTTGTTTTAGATCCATGTGAGACATCAAGCACACCACATGGTTCTCAATTCAGCATTACATTTACCCGAACACCTATCGCACAGTCCAATGGTCGGTCGAGCACACCTTCCTCCACCCTCTCTCAGCACAGCAGCCAGCCCTTGGTTCTGCAGTTTTGGTCACATAAAAGAGCTTTTCCTCCCACACATGGCAAAGCGAAGTGCTTGAAATTCACCACATTGAAACTGTTGGCCACGGAAATGCTGCCTTTAGGGCTGGTGGATACAGATGGTTTCTGAAACCTCATGGCTGTTTCAGTCCGCCAGTACCAGTTACCTTTACTTTTGTAATAAAGCTGTGCCTGCGCTACACCATTAAGTCGCAGCCAAGATTACTTTTTCCTTGCAAAACTCTGTGTCTCCCTGGTGCATTTCACCACTGACCCCTGGATGAGCAAGCATGGCCAGGGTCGTTAAATCTCACTGACTGGCCACTGGGTTACTCTAGTGGTTGCGGAAGCAGGCAGGAAGAGGCTGCTCCCCAAGTGTTGAAATCCCCACGGCTTGCAAGCTAAAATTCTGGATCTACAGCTTCCTGTTCAGCTTCGTCCACCTCCTCTAGGGCCTCCACCTGCGCCATCAACCTCTCCCTTAATGTAAGTTCCAGGAGTGCAGAGAGAATACTCCCCACCTCCGTATAGCGCAGCCAGGGCTCAATGCAATCAGGCAGTACTGAAATTATTCTGCATTGGAGAACGCAGTCACATAGCTGCAAAGTTGTGGAGTTTGATCGATGGCTGTCCCCACTGAACCTGGAGCCAGGGAAGGCCGTGTGCGACACTGGTACAAACCTGTTAGCAGCCCTTCGCTTGGGCAACAACACACATGTACCTTGCATGGCTTACATTCTGAAAATAGTTGTACAGAAATTTCTAGCCCAGTATCTTGGGCTGGATGCACTACTGCAGAAGGCATGGTTGGTGTGTGCCCACTTCCGCCGTTTGCACCCCACGACTAATCGACTGGCAATGATACAAAGGCGTTTCGGCCTACCGGTTAACAGTTTGGTATGCGATGTGCCGACAAGGTGGAATTCCACTCTGCACATGTTGCAGCGACTATGCCAGCAGCAGCTAGGCCTGCTCCAGTACCTTGAGGCATAACCTTGGACAACGTTGTACGGATGTGGGGCAAATCATGTTTGCGGAGTGGGCACAGATCAAGGTCGTCTGCACCCTCCTTGACAGTTTTGAAATGGCTACAAACATGGTTAGCGCTGATTATGCCTTCATCAGCATCACTATTCCGCTCATCTACATGTTGGAGCACACTTTGAATAGTCTGCGGGAGGAGGTTGGGATCCCAGAGGAAGCAGAGGAGGATGAGGAAGGGTTAACATTTCCTGGAAGGTCCAGACAATCGTCTCACTGGCAGCTGTCACAGGAGAGTGTAGGCAGGCAATTGATGGAGGGGTGCTCATGGTAACAGAGAAATTGGTAGTGAATGTGTGGGAGCCAAGCACCAAATGGAGGAGGAAGAGGTGATGGGCGTAGAAAACTCCAGAGACTAAGAAGATATTGGTCCCGTCTCTTTTGTCTGTGGTTGGTGTGAGGAGGTGGAGGAGGCTTAAGCGATAACCCGTCGCCAACCCAACATGGACTTTGACCGCATGGAAGCGTCCGACACATGAGTGCCTTCTTTCTGCACATGATGTCCATATTGTTAAGATTAGAAATAGTTCTGACTACTGAGTTGCCACTCTGTTAGATCCACTTTATCAGAGTCAATTTAGCAAGATGCTTCCACTACTGGAAAGGGACACGCGGATGCTGGAGTATTTAAACACACTTGTAGACCATCTTAACAGTATGTTTCCACAAGGCAGCAGGGAAGCACATAGCGTGCATGGCAGTTCTACAATTCCAATCACAGGAATGTTGCATCCTCAACGCAGAAACTTTAGCAGCAGCAGTTCCAGAACAGAAGTGCTAGAACCAATTTATATGCTTGTTGGAACACATTTTTTACACCATCGCATCCACCAGCAGAACAGGGTAGAAGTCTGACACATAATCCAGAACTATCCTCTCTAGTCGTTGACTACCTAGAGCTTAATATCGATGCAATAAGGGGGGAATTGGACCCTTTTTCATTTTGGTGTTCAAAAATGGAAGAGTGGCTTGAGCTTGCCAGTGTTGCCTTGGAGGTTTTGACCTGCACAGCAGCCAGCATTCTCTCAGAACGTGTCTTCAACGCTGCTGGCAGTGTATTGACGGGTAAGCACAGCTAGTTGTCCCCTAAATGCGTAGACCACCTAACATTCATAAAGATGAACAAGTCATAAATGTCCAGTGACTTTGCCACTCCAGTCCCAGACTGCAGATTAGGCTATGGTGTACTGCCAGGCTTCTGTGAACAAGATGCCTATGCCTATCTGTCATTTTGCTTGCTCTAGTGATAAAACAAATGCTATTTCAGGCCTTGTTTCTGTGCCAGTTCCACGCAGCCATGTTGCTTTGTTGGCCTATCGGTATTGTGTGTCAATGTGGCCACTTTTCCTTTTGTCTCGCCTTCATTTTTGGAAATGCAGAGACCCTAATTAGGGTCTACAAGTTTGCTTTGTTCTGTAGTGCCAGTCTTCTGGGGGCAAGAGGACTACACCTGGCAGTCAGGCATGTCTTGATTTTTAAATACCGGGCAACAACCTGTGTGTTGCATGAACCTTAATTCCTTGGTGTTTTAAGGCACTATGGGGAGGGGTCAATTGATGCTACTATACTGCTCTGCTGTCTGCCTGAAAAGTTTTTAAATCTGGAGGCTCCCAGATGAGTCTCCAAGTTGGGTCTTGTCTGTAGTGTCGTGTGTTTGAGCACAAGCCCTACACCTGTCATCCACCTCAATATTTCCTTCCTTAGCTGCCAACAGTGTGAAAAACAACTCCGTACAGTAAAAAAAAGAATAAATTTGACTACTACATACATGACCCGCCACATGCGCAAACAACATTCATTACTGTGGTAATCTCACTGCGTTAAAATGCAGACTACCATCCCTACACAACCACCAAATCAACCGGATCTACTGCTTCGTTCTCCTGTGATCAACCCTTCATGAGCCCAGTAGTTGGATGTCCCACTGAAAGTTGTCATTAATGAGGTTTTGACAAAAATTTAGGACTGTCAAAATTCTGTGATTGTTACACAACATTCTTCATTAGTGGACAATAGTGTAATGCATGTCTTCACTGTTTAAAAAAAAATATCAGCCCACAGCCTGTGTTGCATGGACTGTAACTTACTGCTGTTTTAATGCCCCATGGGGAGGGGACAATTCCATATGGGGCGGGGGCGATTGATGTTAGTAAACTGCTTTTTTGGAAAACAGAGACTAAAACGTGTCTCCAAATGTTGTGTAGAGGTTACTAATAGTGTTCTTGGAAACAGAGGCCTACGCCTACCATTGGCCCACTAATGCATGTCTTAATTAAAAAAAAATACCAGCCCACAGCCTGTGTTTTGTGTACTGTAACTCCCTGAAGTTTAAAAGCCCTATGGGGAGGGGGAAATTACCTAGAGCTCGGGTGCAATTGATGGTATTGTACTGCTGTTTTGAAAGGCAGAGACTAAAAGATGTGTCTCCAAATGTTGTGTAGAGTTTACTGCCAGTGTTTTTGTAAACCGAGACTTAAGCCTGGCACTGGCCCACTAATGCATGTCTTGATTTAAATGAAAAAATATCGTTCCACAGCCTGTGTTGCATGGGCTGTAACTCCCTGAAATTTTAAAAACCCTATGAGGAGGGGGCAATTAATGGTATTGTACCGCTTTGTCCCTGGAAGTATTTTTAATATCCAGACTACAAAATGGGGGTGAAACGTATGTCTTCTGGGTAGTGCCAGGATTCTGTGACCAAGAGAGTTAGACCGTGGCATGTAGAGGGGGTAAATTGATGTTATTGTACATCTGTGTCCCTGGAAGAATTTTTAATGTCTAGACTCGAAAATGGGTGGGAAACATTTGTCTTGTGGGTAGTGCCAGGCTTTTGTGACAAACAGGCCTACACCAGTCAGTCTAGCATGTCCTCCTTTTTCTAATTGAAATGATGGCCCACAGGCCTTTATTTTGCATGTACCATCTTTCCCTACACTTTTAATACCCTATGGTGAGTGGGGCAATAGATGTTACTGGATTTTTAATGTCGAGACCAAGTTCTCTCTTGTCTATACTGGCAGGGGTATGTGAGCACCAGCCCTACACCTGTTTCTCATCCACCTCTATAGTTCTTCTGTCAATAGTGTAGGAAGCTAATGGCTATGCCAAAACAGTGGTGCTGGACTGTAAAATGTATTTTTTGCTGTTTTGGAAGTTTTTTAACCCCTCCCTTTTTTAAAGGTGTTTTCTGTACCTTATGTTTAGCCTCCCATTGAATCCAATGGTGTTCGGAAAAGTTCGATAAAGGTTCGCGAACATATCCTAATAGAGAGAAAGTGCCATGAAATCTCCCTATGATGTGTAGACGGCTGTGAAGGTCTTGTGCTCAGTCTTGTATTATCCACCAGTATTATATGTTTTATACTTGTGTAATGAAAGCGGTGGAGATGCAGGATTAGAGCTGATCATAGATGTGACTTCTCCATCGGTCTGTGACTTTTACAATATTTGTTTCAGGATGACAATATGATCCATATTAATACTACAGAGACATACGTGAGGAGTGATGAGCGGTGTAAAGAGGAAATTCCTACATATGACTACCCAGGTGAGTAGTGACCACTAAATGCAGAGAAGTCACAGATTCTTTTCAGTCACCGGCTGTGGCTGCTTTATCGCTAGTGTAGTTCGGCCATATCACAATCAAGTGGTCACCATTCTGCCACTAAACCATTGGGTTTACACTGTCCCCATTACTTTGGGCATTGGAGATCTTTATGTTGGAGTTAGAAGTTGCGAACTCACAGCTGCCCATATCTGTAAACTATAAAGGCAAATGACAGTGTATGTAGAATGTACAGATAAGTTAGAAAATCACTTGAGGAAAATTATTATGATGGGCCTCTAAGAGATGTCGGAGGGTGAGGATGTTGTTTCCGTCCTAGAATCCCAGCATCATATAAGATGAATCTACCTTCAGACTAAACTGAATAACAGGCACCCTCTGCTGGGAGCAGAAGGTTTTTATCCAGACCAGAAGAAGTCATCAGGGAAAACCAGGGCGGAGTTAATGAGCTTGCTGCTAGCAAGGAGAAATTACATTAACCCTGCGACTGCTAAATGAAAAACACACGTGTAATGTGTATGGCCTCAGATGATAAACGATAGTGCAACCCTGAGCCTGTCACTAGTCTCAAAAAGAGAAGACTGTGACAACACTACTGTTTTGGCACATGGCAGAGCTCAGGAAGTAAGGAGCACCATTTAGCTATTGGAACACAGATTTTGCAGTCAAAAACTAGTTAACAGGCAGAAAGCAATGAGGGTAGTGTTTGTGGTCACCTGGCAGCTCAAAAATTGGCAGCTATAAACAGACTTTGCAATGCTTACTTCACTTTCCCGATCCCAGAAATTGCCTTGCCCTTCGCCCTTTAACCTCTATATATGGGTCTTGACTTACACAGCCCCCTAGGCTGGAGTTACAGAGTTAGCTGCTGTTCAGTGATGCGAGATGGCAGGAAGACTAGTCAGGTAGCCGGATCAGAACCAGGAGGGCAGAGAAAATAGAAAATCAGAAGCTTCAAGTGTAGTCAGTAAACAGATAGAGGTAACAAATGCACAAGCCGGAAGCTGAGCACAGAGGACTGAACCAGAAGATAACAAGGCTAGAGGAGAACAAGACTATATCTAGAAGCTTCCAGAAATACGGTTCTAGCTTTAGTAGGGTGTGGTTCTTTCCAATTGGTTGAGGCAGAGAGCTGATTACTCCAGCTGGACTGCGCACACACCCACATTGCCAGACTGGATGGTATTTTAGGTCCCAGCTACCCCAATGTTAGTGACTTGAAAGAGCCTGCATGGTCCAAAGCTTCTAATTCTGACGTCTGCTTCATCATCAGCACCGCTCGCACAATGAATATGGCGGTGCCTGTTGACAGACGCAGACGTCACTGGAGAAGATCCCAGAGGAGATGAGACGCATCATTTCCAGAAGCCCTAATGTGACAAAATGGCAGAAAATCCAAGCATGAGAAAATCCCATAAAATTAGCACAGTGGCTGTTGGAAAGTGAAAATTGCAAATATTCCATGTTATAACCCAACAGATAATTTCCAGATTGTTCTCCAGGAGACACGCACACCGTAAATTCAGTGGGCTCTTCTCACTACAGTATTGCCAAATACACAGATGCTAAATGTGGTTTGGACACACTGCAAAGCTCACAAGCGAGGGAGAGATTTGACTTTGGGAAAGTGGATTTTGCTGGATATGTTTATGGACACCATGTTGCTTTTCAAGAACTTATGAACCACTATTAATGTGGAAACCCTCTGTTTTTCCATTAACAGATGATGGAACTGAGTGGGGGCTTGTTTTTTGTGGAATGAGTAGAAGTATTTATTGGTATCATATTCACTTACATAGCATTTTTGGTAGCTTTATATTCCAATATTTGGGAGGCAGAATAAATAAACAGTTGAACACCATGCTCTGTTGGTTCATGCCACGATGTTTTCTGTTATACTGAACTGTCATTGTCTTGGCGAATAATTCAATTTTATTACATAACTTCATTTCTATGGACATTTTAAGTAGAAATGTTCAAAATATAAATTTCAAGGATATTTTATTCAAAAATAACAACTGGTTTTATTTTTGGCAGACGACTGGACCAGGAGATCAGAGGGACATCTGATATCTTCAATTTATAAATCAGATGAACTTGAGATCACACAGGATATAATTGAAGTGAATGTCATTACTCCAGATATTTCATCAACCCTTCACGACAAAGATCTATTATCTGATCCTTTGAATCCGGTTATATCTTCTGAATTATTACAGACTACTAAGAAAAATAAAAGTAATAAAAGAGACAAAATACAAAATGCTCTTAAAGCAATTGAGCCATTTTCACATTCAGAATATGGAAATAGTTTCCCTTTCGAAACATCTTTTGTTACACATCAACAAATTCACACAGAGGAGAATAGATTTTCTTGTTCAAAGTGTGGGAGATCTTTTAACCGGAAATCAGATCTTGTTAGGCATGAGAGAATTCATACTGGAGAGAAGCCGTATTCATGTTCAGAGTGTGGAAAATATTTTAGCCAGAAATCGCATCTTTTTATTCACCAGAGAAGTCACACAGGGGAGAAGCCTTTTTCATGTTCAGCATGTGGGAAATGTTTTGCAGACAAATCATATCTTATCACACATCAGAGAAAACATACAGGGGAGAAGCCATTTTCATGCTCAGAATGTGGCAAATCTTGGGCAAATAAAAATTATTTTGTTATACACCAGAGAACTCACACAGGGGAGAAGCCTTTTTCATGTTCAGAATGTGGAAAGTATTTTAACCAGAGGTCACACCTTGTTACACACCAGAGAACACACACAGGGGAGAAGCCATTTTCATGTTCAGAATGTGGGAAATGTTTTACAGAGAAATCACGTCTTATCACACACCAGAGAACTCACACAGGGGAGAAGCCTTTTTCATGTTCAGAATGTGGGAGATATTTTAACAACAAATCAAGTCTTGTTACACACCAGAGAACCCACACAGGGGCGAAGCCATATTCATGTTCAGAATGTGGGAAATATTTTACCCACAAATCACTTCTTGTTACACACCAGAGAACCCATACAGGGGAGAAGCCATATTCATGTTCAGAATGTGGAAAATCTTTTTACCAGAAATCACATCTTGTTACACACCAGAGAAACCACACAGGGGAAAAGCCATTTCCATGTTCAGAATGTGGGAAATGTTTTATACAGAAATCAGAGCTTGATAGACACCAGAGAACCCACACAGGGGAGAAGCCTTTTTCATGTGCAGAATGTGGGAAATGTTTTAATAGAAAAGGTTACCTTCTTAAACATCAAAAATCACACACAGGGGAGAAGCCATCATCGTACCTGGAATGTGAAAAATCATCATATTTTGTTGACCATCAAGACTAACTTGCATGGAGAGAAAGCTATATATATTAGTAACAAATTGTACAAAATTCATACAACAGACAGTCGTATAATGAAATGAGAGGGAGAAATTACTGTAGAACTTATATTTTTGTGGCTATAAGACTCATTTTAAAGAAAAAATCTTGCTAATAAGTGCTCTTAGGTTGTGTGCACACAGTGCGTTTTTTGAGTGTATTTTTTTGTCACAAAACAGTACTCAAATCCTTATGGCAGCAAAGTCAATGAGAAGTTTTGTGCATGTTGTTCTTTTTCTCTTGCAGATTTGGTGCCGAAATAAAGCTACAGCATGTCAATTCTTTCAGTGTTTTTGCAGCATTTTTCCACCTCAGAATGCATGGAAAATACATATCAAAAACGCTTGTTTTTTTTTCTGCCAGATGCAGATTTGGTGCAGCAATTTCTTCAACCAAATACTCAACTGATCATATAGCTTTAAGGTTGTGTGCACACGCTGCAGCTTTTGTTTTTAACATTTTTTTTATGCACTTTTTCATGCGGATTTTAATCAAAATGAAAGGGAAAATTCATCCCCGCACAGTATATGAGAATCCTGAAGGGCCGTGCACATGTTGCAGATTTATTTATTGTAGATTTTGGTGCAGAAAAAATTCTGCACCACATAGTTGACCTGTCAATTGTTTCTTCCTACCAAGTGATGCAGTTTTTGGTACAGAAAATCTGCAACATGTGCACATATTCTTATAGACCGGAGACAGCTTCCCATGATGGAAAAGAATGCTGAGTCAGTGTCCTTTCCAATTACTGAGAGAACTGCTCTCTCCTCCTGCCACACTGATCTATGTGATCGATGCAGAGCAGGAGAGGAAGCTACCGGGACCTGCAAAGAGGCTGCACGTCCTGAGTGAGCAGATGAAGAATCTTCCACCTGACTAGCTTCAGGACATTTCAGATCATAGGATGAATCAGATAACCTGAAAGGAACTGCAAAATGGGGTAATGTGCACACAATTTGTGCTTATGTAAATGTGTATACAGTGCTGGGCAAAAGTATTAGAGAGTAGTGGAGAGATCTCAAAATGGCAGTTTGGAGAAGGCACCCTTCAAATCTCAGGGACCTGGAGCAGTTTGCCAAAGAAAAATGGTCTAAAATTCCAGCAGAGCATTGTAATAAAATCATTGATGGCTACCAGAAGCGGTTGTTCGCAGTTATTTTGACTAAAGGGTACTTTACATGGTGCGACATAGCTAGCGATCTCGTTAGCGATGTGAAATTCTAGATCGCAAGTGCGATCTTTCGAGATCGCACATAGGTCATTTTACGCATGTGCGATCTCGAAAGATCGCACTTGCGATCTAGAATTTCACATCGCTAACGAGATCGCTAGCGATGTCGCAGCATGT
The DNA here is from genome assembly GCF_048569485.1 of Anomaloglossus baeobatrachus. Classification (NCBI taxonomy): domain Eukaryota; kingdom Metazoa; phylum Chordata; class Amphibia; order Anura; family Aromobatidae; genus Anomaloglossus; species Anomaloglossus baeobatrachus. The sequence goes on along the minus strand of NC_134357.1, from coordinate 549,517,762 downwards.
AAAGTACCCTTAAAGCGGGCTTTACATGCTACGATATATCTAACGAGATGTCGGCGGGGTCACGTCGTAAGTGACGCACATCCGGCATCGTTAGTGATATCATAGCGTGTGACAGCTATGAACGAGCAGAAATACTCACTCACCTAGTTCATCGTTGACACGTCCCTCATTTTCAAAAAAACGAACGTCCTGTTGTTCATTGTTCCCGAGGCAGCACACATCGCTCCGTGTGACACCCCGGGAACGATGAACTGCAGCTTACCTGTGTCCCGCCGGCAATGCTGAAGGAAGGAGGTGGGCAGGATGTATACGTCCCGCTCATCTCCGCCCCTCCGCTTCTATTGGCCGGTCGCTGTGTGACGTCGCTGTGACGCCGAACGTCCCTCCCCCTTCAGGAAGTGGATGTTCGCCACCCACAGCGAGGTCGTTTGGAAGGTAAGTACGTGTGACGGGGGATTCCTACATTGTGCGACACAGGCAAGAAATTGGCCGTGCCGCACAAACGATGGGGGCGGGTGCGATCGCGCGAGAAATCGACACATGTAAAGCAGCCTTAAAGGTTGTACAACCAAGTATTAGGCTAAGGGTGCCAATACTTTTGTCTGGCCCATTTTTGGAGTTTTTTGGGAAATGATCAATGATTTGATTTTTGTTTCATTCTCTTTTGTGTTTTTTCATTGCTTGCAAGCAAAATAAATGAAGATAATACCAAAGAATTTGTAATTACAATCATTTTCAAGAAGAAAGTGAGTATTATCTGACAGAAATGCAGGGGTGCCAATACTTTTGGCCAGCACTGTATGTAGCAGAGCTATCTTTGTATGTACATGTACTTATGTAGGAGAGCTGAGTATGCGTATAGTGTCCATTCAGCAGTGTTGTGTGTAAATATGTATTGCGTTCATTGATGTTTTAATATTTGAGCACACATACATACAGAATCGGGAGAAAATGAACTATGGTGCCCAGATTCTCTAATTTTTGGCTCCAATATTGCTTGTAGCATTAATCATGTTCTCATACCGTCCTGTAGTAATGACTTTGTTAATCACATTTTGTCCGAGGGTCGTCTGAATGCTCTAAATGTTATCAATTTATGTGTAAGAAACAGTAACATTTATAATCCGGCAGCATGTGTATAACATCAGCAGGTGCCGCTAAGCACTTTGGACCTTTGGCCTCTGTACGTATGCTGACCTTGTGGAAAAACAGAGTCATATATCCCTTTATGGATGAGTTATAGTTGTCACAGTCTATATCTTCTTTTTAGCATTTATTAAAATATCTGTTGTTCTTGTACAAGTTCTATCCGTGTCTTTCTTGTATAGAACTTGCACCTATTAGTCTATGGAGTTATTTACACGTCTGTAGTTTTGCAGACCAAGTTGTTCACACAAAATCACTAAGAAATGTCTGATTTTGAGTCCACTGTCAGATCATATTTGCCAATACAAGTCTATGGGTCCATAAAAAACTTGGACAGTAATCGGGTGCTATCCGTGTGCTGCCTGTATTTCACAGACTGTTTATTATTAGTAGTTTCAGAAACCTCCATCAGTTAATTTTTTTTTTTTTATCTGAGAAAAAAGGAAACTCTGAACAAAGTCTGTCTCACGCTGGGTGCGAGAAGATAGCCATCGAGAGGCGCAATACAAAGGGAAAGCCAGGGAAGAAGTACAACAGAAGACCCTGGTAATGGGGCGAAGGAAGTGGGGTCACTTCCTAACACTCACCGAAGTCTGATCCTTGCACTTCCTAACGTCCCTAGATGTCCCTCCCAAAACATCCCTTCCCCCGTGCACCATCACGTGCCTAGGCCCTCAACTTGCCTTGACTAGTATTAAGTCCGGTGAGACACTTTTCTCACCACTGCAATAAAACAACATAAGGAAGGTAAGACAAACGGGTTGGGAACAACACAACAAACAGCACTACTTTGCTTCTCCAGCAAGAAAATTCACAGCTGCAACTGAAATGAACACAGTAGCTTCTCCAGATACAGGCTCCTTCAAACTGGTCAGTATAGAAGAACTATAACTGACATAGAGTGAAGCCAGAAATCGGTAAATATAGCAGAAGGGAGTGATAAGATGCTGCAGCTGAGATTAAGGCTATGAGTGATCCCAGAAGGGAACACATGGAAGTAATGCACCAACCTACTGGCATTAAAATCTGATGCTCGTACCCACATTTTTTTCTTCAGGACCATAAACCTTCCAGTGTACCAAGTATTGGAGAGAGCTGCAAACAAAATGGGAATCAACAACCCTATAAACCTACAATTATCACTTACTGCCAACAATCACTGGATGCTGCAGTAAAGGTCCTCTTTTAGAGGATGCAACATATTTCTTGAGCAATGACCTATGGAATGCATTATGGATTTTAAGTGTTTGAGGGAACTCAATACGAAAAGCCACAGGGTTAATGACAGCGATAACTTTGTAAGTACTCTGTTTCCAAGACGTAACTTTTAACCACACATGGTCATTCACACACAGGTCCGGACCCGGCAAATTATTTTCATAAGCCACACGTTTCAAAGGTATGAGAGACTCGGTTGGACAGCTATGCGGAATCTTAGAATGCACAAAAATAGGAATAAACAAAATCAACCACCTCCTGATGCAATGCTGGCAACCAGCAATGACTAGAAAGGTAGTCCAAAGTTGCTTTAGTACTAGACATGAGCAAAGCTGAAGTTTCACGTTCAGTATGAACTCAGACTTTTCCAAGAAAACGTTCGGAGTTCAGGTTCTTTAGAAATGCAAACCATCTGTATGAGCATCGCTGTGTTCGGATATGCACAGTGCTTGGCCGAGCATGAGCACCTTGCTGTGTGTGAACTTGCTTGCACTGGGGTTAACAGCAGCATCATCAGATATAGAGTGCACCATACAAAAACAGTGAAAAACCCCACCCATCCTCCACTGGAAATGTTTTGTTTATGGATAGTGGTATGTGGGCAGAGCCCCGAACTGCCAATCAGTAACTTCAAATGAAGTCCGGACAAGTCTTGGTCCAAAACTGAATTTAAAAAAGTTCAGCTGGACCAGCAGAACCCGAACTTCCATAGGTCCTCTCTTCTCTATTTACTACTTGAGTCACCTGAAAGAAACCATTTATGATCTTCACCTAATGTTTCAAGACGCAAATTTAAAGGCACAGATAATATCCCTGTAGGATAGGCAACAGGGTGATTCCCCTGAACCTTGTCAGCAGGGGTGGTCTCCTGAACCTTTACAGCAGGGGCATCCCCCTGAACCTTTAACACCTCGCCCTCAGGATCAGAGCACACAGTGGAAACGACCAACCCCTTTTGCAAAATAGGAATAATATCATCAGAACTTTTCCCTCAGGGAAACTCTGGGGACAAAGCCCTTGTGATACAGTGCGGGTTTTATCAGGGTCCATCCAGATACCTAAGGATGACACCGGGTACCCCAAAAATTGCACCTTCTGTACAGCGAATACACATTTGTCAAGTTTAGCACAGAGTTTGTTATTTTTGCACCACATGTGACTCAAAATCGGGCAAGTAAATCAAAATATCGTCAAAATAAACTACTACAGACCTACCCACCAAATTGTGAAAAATGTAATTGAGGAAATGTTGCATTTGTCAGATGGCATCACCATATTTTCATAATTGCCTTCAAGAGTATTAAAGGCTGTTTTCCACTCCCTTTCCCTGATTCTCATCAGATTATGAGCTTCTCTAAAGGCCCAGTCACACATAGCGAGATCGCTGAAACGTCACAGGTTTTGTGACGCAACAGCGCCCTTGCTACGTGTGACACACAGCAGCGACCGCCCCCCCGATGCGATATCGCTGATTGTACCTGAACATCCTGATTCATTTTTTGATCGTTGGTGTCCCGTTGCGCAGCATGCATCACAGTATTTGACGCCGTAACAACGACGAGCAACCTCGTTGGAGACTCAGAACTCAGCGATGCGGGCGTGTTTGTTTTTTTGTTTTTTTTCCCCAACGCCCCCTCAGCTCTGATAGGTGGTCACAACTGTGTTATGATTGGGCGACTTTGCCATAAGAAGGCAACGTAGTAGTGGTTCCATCCTTTGTTCCTGAGCATTTCAGCACGCGGTTTGATTCAACGTCCCCCGTCTGAGTCGCTAGTGCGCTATTCTTTGTGGATCTTCCTACACCTTGTGATTTCAAGGTAGGTATTGTTTGGGGTCTCAAATTGTTCTATACAGGGGGCAGTATTATAGTAGTTATATTTTTATAGTAGTTATATTCTTGTATATAGGGGGCAGTATTAATATTTGTATATTAGTTATAATCTTGTACAGATGGGGCAGTATTATAGTAGTTATATTGTTGTACATAGGGGCAGTATTATACCATATATATTAACCATATTCTGTATTGTGCTCATGCTGTGCTTTCCCAAGCCGCTGTACACATTTCTTGTCCATGTGGCAATTTTTTTTATTTTACGTGGCATGCTCGTCAACTGACTGGAAGGCAGTTTTCCATGACATTTAACATGTACAGTTATAATCACGTTATACTTTTGTTGAAACTTCTCTCATCTCATTTTATTTTGCAGTTTGCACATCATGAACGAGGCGGAGCGTGCTGTTGTGGTTGCTGCATTGCTGGTTGAGGAAGCTCGGCAACCAGATGAGGCACGGATGCTAGAGAGGCGTTCCAAACGAAAGCGTCGCATGTGGACCAGACAGTGGCTGCAGAAGAGGTCCGAATTGTCCCACATGCAACTTCTAAAGGCCGCTTTACACGCTGCGATCTCACTAGTGAGTGTACCCGCCCCCATCGTTTGTGCGTCACGGGCAAATCGCTGCCCGTGGTGCACAAAATCGCTCGTACCCGTCACACTATTTACCTGCCTAGCGCCGTCGCTGTGACTGGCGAACTGCCTCCTTTCTAAGGGGGCGGTTCGTTCGGCATCACAGCGACATCACTAGGCGGCCAACCAATCGAAGCGGAGGGGCAGAGATGAGCGGGACGAACATTCCGCCCAACTCCTTCCTTCCTCATTGCGGGCGGCCGCAGTTAAGGTGAAGTTCTTCGTTCCTGTGTTTGTCACACATAGCGATGTGTGCTGCCGCAGGAACGATGAACGACATCGTACCTGCAGCAGCAACGATTTTTGGGAATAGGGGAGCATGTCAACGATTTAACGATTTTGCGACCATTTTCGATCGCACATAGGTGTCACACGCAACGACATCGCTAACGCGGCTGGATGTGCGTCACGAATTCCGTGACCCCAACGACATTGCTTTAGCGATGTCGCTGCATGTAAAGCGGCCTTAAGAGAGCTTTAGGAGAACAATCTTCATGATTTCCGCAACTATCTGCGGATGTCAGAGGAATCCTTCAAACTGTTACTGGTAAGTGTTGCGTGCTGCTGTCCCAACAGACGAAAGATTGGCAGTCACGCTGTGATTCCTGGCCACCGGACGCTCATTGCAAGACTTACATTTTTCTGCAGCTGTTTCAAGGTCCCTGCTCAGTGTTATAAATCCAGAGACATGTAATGCGATTGTTCGCAGTCTACGTAGCTATATTCAGTTTCCCAAAACGGAGGAGGAATGGAAAAAAATTGCCTCAGATTTTGAGCAGCTTTGGCAGTTCCCTAACTGTGGTGGGGCTTTGGATGGGAAACATGTACGGATCACGCAACCACCGAACAGCGGATCCTATTTCTACAATTATAAAGGCTATTTTAGAGTCATCATGATGGCCCTTGTTAATGCCAATTACGAATTTATAAGTGTTGATGTTAGCATGAAAGGCAGGGTTTCTGATGGTGGTGTTTTAGAGCACACACATTTTGAACAGCGATTGAACAACTGTGACCTGAACTTGCCTCCCAACTCTGAGACTAGATGCAACCTTAATTTTGTTTTTCATGTTGCGTTGTAGACAATGCCTTTGGGATCATGGCCAACCGCTTCAGAGTTTTCCACATGCCTATTGACCTGAAGATTGAATCAATAGACTCCGTTGTTTTGGCCTGTTGCGTGCTGCACAACTTCCTTCGTCAGCGAGATGCAATTTTGTATAGTCCGCCTGGCTTCGTGGACTGTGTAGAACCAACAAATGGGGAAGTGGTACTCTGTGACTGGCGTGCAAACGATCCCGCAATTGCAGCCCTTCAACCAGTCGTACACGGCAGAAACAAGGATGATGCGAAGACCTCCCGAGACAACTATTGCCTATATTTTAACGGTCCTGGTGCTGTTACTTGGCAGCATCAGATCTTATAGTGGCCTACTGAACGCCTTGTCGTTCTAAGGTTCCGTGCAAGCAGCAGTCCGTTCTGCGAAAACGTGTAGCAGCCCTATTGATTTCAATTGTGCAGCCCTTTGTGCTCGCTCTCTCGCTCTCTCTCTCTCTCTCATTTATATATATATATATATATATATATATATATATATATATATATAATATATTTTTCTTTTAAGAATTGTTTTGTGGGATTTTTTTTTCTGAAGATTATACTATTTTTTTTCATTTCTTCAATAGAATTCGGTATATACTCTAACGGGTGGTGACTTTTATTACGCTGACTGTCATTTGCACCAACCATTTAGGTCCTCTGTACCGATACCCCATTGGGTATAATCCCATGTGCGCTCTCTCTATTCTCCACCTTATAATACATAATTAAATAAAAATGGTACCGCAGAAAATTTACCAGTATGTATTAATGTTTGTCATACTGCTACTTCATTGGGGGTGAATGAAGAAGGAGAGAGATGGTGACTCACGGCCCTGGCCCCCTTAGCGGATGAGTAGTCTGACATGAATGTGCGTCCTTGGGGACGCACATTCATGTGAAGCAGCCACGGTCGCAATCACGACCTCTGTGACCGCGGTAGTTATTTATCCATACATTTAGTTAGTTATCCATACATATAGATCCATACATTTAAACTGCAATGATGTGTACACCAGCGTTCCCGTCTGAACATAGATGCTGTATAGAGGTAGCGTCACTTTGAGAACGCAGTTTCGTCTCCGATCAGTCGGGATACTCTGTAGTGAGTCCACTTCCTTTCGCGGACGCAGTAGCATCCCCTATAGCTACGCAAGTACGGCGTGATGTCATGACTCTTCTCTTAGCGTCTTTCGAACTCTGGCGGGCGGCGTTCATGCGGCGCGGTGCTCACAGGCGGGAACATGGCGGCCAGGAGGCGTTCTTCACACTGTGGGGTTGCTGAGGTCCAGTACCTCATGAAATGGTGGATGCTAAAGATTATGCCTGTAATGCAGAGTATGAACATCCCATGCTGCACAAACAGGCTGTGCTGGGGAGAATCCACCGAGGCATAGCCAAAAGATTTGGGGTGGAGCGCTCCACTACCCAGATACGAAAGAAGCTGGCGGACCAGCGCTACAGTTCCGGTGAGCGTATCGCCAGCATCCGGGCACAGATCCAGAGGCATCGTGGTGAGTGTTGCTGAGAGCCTCTTGTTAACCCCTTAACGACCCAAGACGTACTGGGTACGTCATGGGTCATGTACGGTTAATCCCTGCTTACTGCCGTGAGCAGGACGTGGCGATCCGCACACATATCAGCTTATTTTAAATCTGGCAGCGAGAGCTATATGCGCCATTAGGATAACTTACACTGTCCCCATCGGGAGTTACGTAACCCCTTAGATACAAGAAAGCCTATAAATGTTTGGTGTCTCCAAACTCGCACCGACCTGAGGCATTACAATGACACGTCAGTTTTACCATATAGTGAACATTAAGACCTATAAAGAAAAAACTAAAACACATAATGTAAAGCAATAATTTTTATTGTTGTAGAAAAAGGTTTGTAAAAGAACATGAAAATAGAGAGGGTAGAGAGAATGCACAGTGAATAAAAAAACCCTGAATTGGTCACCTGTCAGTATAGAGGCAAGTAAACCAGAGATATACCAGTAGTCAATACATAAGACACAATCGAAGATGTAAATAATGGAGATATCATGTGGGGTCAGGTTCATATAATATAGACTGTCCATTCCTAACATCAGTCCTAAAGACATGCAAAAAGTGCCAAGTGCTTAAGAGAAATAAATCTAATATATAAAGCTGAATGTGTGTGTGTGTGTCCGGGATTGGCATCCGCACCGTCACAGCTACAGCCACAAAATTTCGCACACTCACACTTCTGGACCACGAGAGCGTCATAGGCTATTTTTCGAGGGGAATTTTTAACCCCGCTCTTTACAGTTATTCGCCAAAAAACCTGCCTCCATTAAAGCAAATGGAGCTTGGAGCCACAGTGCAGCCAGAACTTCAGAAGAATGCGCAGCCACGCCCTTATATGGAATGTTGGCGTGTCACAATGCAGCCAGGGAAAGAGACAGACACAGACAGGGAAAGAGACAGACACAAAGAGACAGACAAAGAGACAGACTGACAGGGAAAGAGACAGAGACAAAGAGACAGACTGACAGGGAAAGAGACAGACACAGACAGGTAAAGAGACAAACACAGACAAAGAGACAGACAGACACAGGGAAACAGACAGACAGGGAAAGAGACAGACAGGGTAAGAGACAGACAAAGAGACACAGGGAAAGAGACAGGGAAATAAGGAAAGAGACAGACAGGGAAAGAGTGGGAAGGAGAGAGACAGGGAAAGAGACAGACAGGGAAAGTGACAGAGATAGACAAGGAAAGAGATAGACAGGAAAAGAGATTGAGACAGACAGGGAAAGAGACAGACAGACAAAGAGAGAGACAGAGAGATATATACAGAGGGGGGAGACAGACAGAGAATGGGAGAGAAACAGACAGACAGTTACTATCCCGGGCAGCGCCGGGTGCTATGTTGTGAGGTGAAATTTTAACCCCGCGCTTTCCAATTTACCAATCAATTTTGCCCCTATCTACATAATGGGGAAAAAGTGAAACGAAAAGTGTTGGGGGCAAATTGACAGCTGCCAGATGTGAACAAGGGGGACTTAAAGAATGAGAGCGATGGCGCCAAAGAGTATATACCGTACAGATGCTAAGGTGGGGCCCCGACATGGGATACTCACCACACTCGGGGATATGAACACACACACACAATGCGCCACACACTACCACGTGCTTGAACACATATACCACCCTCAGCACACATCTCACCACACATACACCAACCTCGCCACATAATCGCCCTAAACACACACAAGTCTGGTACATATACCACCCTCAGCACACATCTCACCACACCTACACCAAGCTCGCCACATAATGACCCTAAACACACACAAGTCTGGTATTATCCTTCAAAAATAAAAATCTGATTAATAAGCAGCCAAACTACAAGAACAACAAATGTGCCACATAGGAAATATGGCAGCTGTCAGTCACATGACCTGTCTATTATGTATATGTGTGAGCTAATATATACTGTCAAGGGGAGGGCCTTCTGTTGCCTGGAGATTTATCAGGCTGCCAATAGCAACCAATCATAGCTTAGCTTCTATTTTGCTACAGTTAATTAATCTGAGCTCTGATTGGTCAATATAGGCAACAAAGGACATTCTCAGTATAACAAAGCTTGTGTGAGGTCATAGGATGTTAAATCTGTGTGGAATATCTGTGGTGTTGAAATATATGTTGTGAAATGCTTCTATTAGTTTAGTTTTTGCCTTTTAATAATTACATTTCTATCTATTTGTTTTGTGGTTTTTGTGTGCAGAATACATTTTTCTTAATACATTCTATTTAGTTGACAGCAGTTATTAACCCGGGCGAAGCCGGGTAGTACAGCTAGTCTAATATATAAAGGTGTGTGTGTGTGTGTATGTATGTCCGGGATTGGCATCCGCACCGTCGCAGCTACAGCCACAAAATTTTGCACACTCACACTTCTGGACCCCGAGAGCGTCATAGGCTATGTTTTGAGGGGAAATTGTAACACTGCGCTTTACAGTTATTCACCAAAAAACCTGCCTCCATTAAAGCAAATGGAGCTGGGAGCCACAGTGCAGCCAGAACTTCAGAAGAATGCGCAGCCATGCCCTTATATGGAATGTTGGTGTGTCACAATGCAGCCTGGGAAAGAGACAGACAGACAGGGAAAGAGGCAGACACAGACAGGGTAAGAAACAGACATAGACAGGGTAAGAGACAGCCACAAGAGACAGACACAGACAAAGAGACAGACTGACAGGGAAAGAAACAGGGAAAGAGAGGGAAAGAGAGAGAAAGGTTAAGAGACAGACAGGTAAAGAGACAGAGACAAACAGGGAAACAGACAGACCGGGTAAGAGACAGACAAAGACAGGTAAAAAGAGACAGACACAGGGAAAGAGAGGGAAAGAGACAAACAGGGAAAGAGACAGACAAAGACAGGTAAAGAGACAGACACAGGGAAAGAGACAGACAGGGAAAGAGACAGACAGAGAAAGAGATAGATAGACAGACAGGGAAAGAGATTGAGACAGACGGAGAAAGAGACAGAGACAGTCAGAGATAGACAGGGAAAGAAACAGACAGACAAAGAGATAGAGAGAGAGACAGAGAGATATATACAGAGGGGGAGACAGACAGAGAATGGGAGAGAATCAGAGAGACAGTTACTATCCCGGGCAGCGCCGGGTGCTATGTTGTGAGGCAAAATTTTAACCCCGCGCCTTCCAATTTACCAATCAATTTTGCCCCTATCTACATAATGGGGAAAAAGTGAAACGAAAAGTGTTGGGGGCAAATTGACAGCTGCCAGATGTGAACAAGGGGGACTTAAAGAATGAGAGCGATGGCGCCAAAGAGTATATACCGTACAGTTGCTAAGGTGGGGCCCCGACATGGGATACTCACCACACTCGGGGATATTAACACACACACAAAATGCACCACACACTACCACGTTCATGAACACATATACCACCCATAGCACACATTTCACAAAGTGAAACAATTTAATAATTACATTTATATCTATTCGTTTTGTGGTTTTTGTGTGCAGAATACATTTTTGTTAATACATCCTATTTTGTTAACAGCAGTTATTAACCCTGGCGAAGCCGGGTAGTACAGCTAGTAATTAATAATTATGTACAAAATAGAACCTAGACTAGTCCACATAATCCTCTCCATGCACAAAAGGATACACTATATGGTAAACCAGCATTAAAACGGACATAATAGGCAATGGATTAATGTAATAACGCGCTCAGTATAGTAAATTCATCAAAAGAAGCATATATGGCATAAATTAATATGTATTTTAGATGAGATAAAGTTTTAAGTATTAATAGATAAATATAAAGTGCACAGTGCACTGTATACTAGATATAACTACGTTCAATTATAGGCCATTTTGCATTATACAGCTATATAGCATATATGCTGAGCGCATTACTTCTAAAAGAACCATATAAAGAAGGCACCACTAAGAGGTATTAAGCGACACCTCTAGTATTATATTAGGCATTAGTACATCACCAATTGGTATCATATTCTGTGCATCGGTACATCACAAAAACATTCAATGTAAACATTACATACCAGGGACCACAGGGAAGCTCCCCAACGCGCATTTCGCCGTCTTTTTCTACAATAATAAAAATTATTGCTTTACATTGTGTTTCACTTTTTTATTTATAGGTCTTAATGTATATGTATACTGGAACCACTAATATGTTTTCTTGCATATTGACATATAGTGAACATGGCGAATAAAATATCCCAAAAGCTATTGTGCGATTGCACTTTTTTGGCAGCTTTTCCACAATTGGAATTTTTTTTGCCGTTTTCCAGTACACTAGTACACTATATGGTTAAACTTATAGTTTCTTTTAAAGGGAACCTGTCAGCAGAAATTATGCCCTAAAGCTAAAAGTTTCCCCTTCTGCAGCTCCCGGGCGGCATTCTAGCAAGGTTCCTATAGTTATTCTGCCCCCTTTTAGATCAAAATAAATAGTTTATAAAGTGGTACCTTTCAGTTTTAAAATCTTGTTAATGGTACACAGGGGCAGGCTGTTTGTTGTCCGTTACTGTCCCTCCTGCCACTTTAGGCCGTCCCCCCAATGCTCATTTACATACCTCAGGACGCCGCCCAGTGTCTCGCACATGTGCCGTGCCACTGTAGTGGTACTGTGCACAGTAGGACCACTGGTGACGTTGCGCAGGCGCGAGATTATGGGCGGCGCTGTGATTTTCATCAGCAAGCTCCCGCCCATAATCACGTGCCCGCACATTCCCCTCTGCCTCCACTGTTCTGCGCATGCCCTGGCCAGATGACCCAACGTCACCTCTTTTCCATCTAGCTCTGGAGCAGGAAATAGATGGGAGGAGCGGAGCAGGACACCACTGATCATCTGGCCACGGCATGCGCCGAACGGTGGAGGCAGAGGGGAAAGCGCGGGCACGTGATTATGGGCGGGAGCTTGCTGATAAAAATCACAGCGCCGCCCATAATCTCGTGCCTGCGCAACGTCACCAGCGGTCCCACTGTGCACAGTCCTGCTACAGTGGCACGGCGCATGCGCGAGACATCGGACGCACTGGCCGGCATCCTGAGGTATGTAAATGAGCGTTGGAGGACGGCCTAAAGCGGCAGGAGGGACAGTAACGGACAACAGACAGCCCGCCCCCGTGTACCATTAACAAGATTTTCAAACTGAAAGGTACCACTTTATAAACTATTTATTTTGATCTAAAAGGGGGCAGAATAACTATAGGAACCTTGCTAGAATGCAGCACAGGAGCTGCAGAAGGGGAAACTTTTAGGTTTAGAGCAAAATTTCTGCTGACAGGTTCCCTTTAAAAGTACAGCTTGACCCGCAAAAAACAAACCCTTATATGCGAAGATTAATAGAAAAATAAAAAAAGTTACGACTCTTGAAAGAAAAAGGAAAAAAAATCCCCCCCCCCCAAAAAAAAAGGAAAAACAAAAAACGCCAGGGGGCTGAAAGGGTTTAAAGAGGACCTGTCACCCCCCCCCCATGTATTAGAATCTAATTGCAGCATTGAAAGCAGCAGGTCTGCTGCATTCAGGCAAGGAGTCCCCCATGTGTCTGTGTGGCTGGTACCCCAAGATATAAGGTTTAACCCCTTCACGACTGGACAATTTTTTGCTTTCCGGGGTTTTTTTCGCCATTCTTCTTCTGAAAGACTTAATTTTTTTATTTTTCAGTCAACATGGTCATGTGAGTGCTCATTTGTTGTGGAACGAGCTCTACTTTTAAATGAAACCATAAGTTTTACCATATAGTGTGACACCCTGGCAAAACCAGGTTGTCACAGAGCCTGCACAAATCCACCAAAGTGCAGGCCATTCTCCTCCTTGGCACCAGCATAGTCCCCACACAGATATACACCAGCTAATCAGGCCCTACTCACCCCCTCCCCAGGAAAATGGGAGGGATCGAAAGATCTTGGGAAGTGACAAAGCAGAGTTTAGCTTCAGTTTGAGCTGTAGTCAGTGAAGAGCTGACAGTAGGGAGTTGGAGCTCCCTGGAGAGGTTGGTAGTCGGGGTTGGAGCCTGGACTACCGGACTAGGTGGCAGTGAGGGCCACAGGCATGGAGATCCGGTCGCAGGGAACCTGAGGCCGACCGGGGCCGAGAGAGGGGATCCGGTCCGGAGGCCATTCAAGCGGACTAGTCCAGACAATAAAGAGACAGACAGAGAGTGTGGAAGAAAGGGGCCCTGGCTGCATATCTGGGTGTGGGACCTGAAGACACCTGCCAAAGATGACCGGCCATTAGCAATTTGGTTTACAATACAGACTGTGTGTGGTTACTGACTGTCCAAATCATCAGCAGCTCATCCAGCACCACAACAACCAAACTGTGAGTTTCCTGCTCCCTGCAACCTCTCACAATACCCTGGGCCCCGGGACTACACCTCCCCTACCCGTGGGGTGGATCCCACCTTGCTGCCCCGCTCCATTAGCCCCGGGCACCCACATACAAGGCAGCGGCGGTGTCACCGTCCCTCACCGCAACCCACAGGTGGCGTCACCGACAAAGACTCTATCCCCTGTAAATATCCCCTTTTCACTCGTGGGCGACGGACGGCTGTGCGAGCCCCGGATCCGGCTGCCACATGAGCCACAGTCACCGCCCGGATCCGAGTGCCTCGAGCGGCCCCCCGGTTGTGATCTGTCCCCCGCCCGCGACAATAGTGTACTGGAAAACGGCAAAAAAATTCCAAATACAGAAAAATTGCAAAAAAAGTGTGATAGCACTATTGTTTTTGAGATATTTTATACACTGTGTTCACTATATGGTAAAACTGATGTGTGGGTGTGATGCTTTTAGATCAGTGCAAGTTCGTAGACACCAAACATGTATAGCTTTACTTTTATATAAGGGGTTAAAAAAATCGGAAGTTTGTCCGAAAAAAGTGGCGCACGTTTTATGCCATATTCCGTGACCCGTAGCGTTCTCATTTTTCAGGATCTATGGCTCAGTGACAGCTTTTTTTTTTGCGTCTCGAGCTGACGCTTTTAACTGTACCATTTTTGCGCAGATGCTACGTTTTGATCGCCTGTTATTGCATTGTGCGCAAAAGTTGTGGCGACAAAAAAACGTCATTTTGGCGTTTGGAATTTTTTTGCCACTACGCTGTTTACTGATCAGATTAATTGATTTTATATTTTGATACATCGGGCGTTTCTGAACGCGGCGATACCAAATGTGTGTATATTTTTTAAACCCTTTAATTTTTAATGGGGCGAAAGGGGGGTAATTTGAACTTTTAGGTTTTTTTTTTTTTTTTTTTATTTTTTAAAACTTTTTTTTTTTACTTTTTTTTTATTTTTTTTTTACTAGTCCCCCTAAGGGGCTATAGCGATCAGCAATCCGATCTCTCTGCCCTATCTGCTGATCACAGCTACACAGCTGTATACAGCAGATACGCTCACTTTCTGCTTCACTCGGCTCCTGGCTGAGTGAAACTGAAAGTAATTCATGTGTAGTACAGGAGTCATCACATGACCCTGTGCTACCATGACAACCACCGGAATCACGTGACTTTCGGTATCGGCCGGTAAGTAAAAGTTTACCGCCGATGCCGTTATAATGGCGCTGTCACATATTGACAGCGCCATTTAACGGGTTTAAACGTCATGAGCAGATAACGATTCTGCTCGTGCCTAGCAGGCACAAATCTCAGCTGTGAAAATCAGCTGAGAAGTGCGCCGATCGCGGCATGCTGTCGGCAGCAGACCGCGGTCAGTAACATTATGACCGCTAGGACGTAATATTACTGCTCGCGGTCGTTAAGGGGTTAAAAAAACATAATGAATAAGTCATGGAGGCTTGGAGTATTCAGCGCAATTGATGTTTTTTCCTATCCCTAGGACCAACTCCAGCTGGTACACCACCATCACCATCATCACCAGCAGCACCACCTCCAGCGGCTACACCATCTCCAGCTGCTCCAGCATCTGAAGCGGATACCCCGTCTCCAGATGTGATGGGTTTTTTACCAGCATCACTTCGTGACATTGGTGCAGGCTCCCCTTCCGGTAATTCAAGCACATAATATAAGGTCCCTACAAGTTGGAAAGGATACATGGGTGTTAAAAGGATGGAGGGCTGTCGTGTAATATTAAGTTTTGTGTGTTTCCCTAGCCGGTGGTGCCACATGATCCGGGTGGGTCCTCAGCAGCAGCAGCTCCTCACCCTCCGTGGAACAAGCAGAGGAACCATAAAACCAGGGCCGCATTTACCATTAGGCACCCGTGGTCCGGTGCCTGGGGCGGCAGGTTGCGGGGGGCGGCACCTTCAGGCAGCAAAAAAAAAAAAAGGGGGGGAGGGGGGGGAGAGGCGCACATCCATTTATTTGTGTCCACGTCAATTAAGACGCGAATACAAACAAACTGCGGCCGCCGAGCACAGGGAGCTGATTGACCCCGGAACTGCCGGCGCCTGCACTTACGGGGTCACAGGTGCGCGCCAATCAGCTCCTTCCTCTGTACTGCGTCCACTGCTGTGTGGACGTCACATGCAGAGTTCACAGCAGGACGCCGCGGAGGACGACGCGATAGAAGCCGGTATCAGAAGAGGATACTCACGTGAGCCAGGAAGATGGCGGCAGGCACTGGATAAGGTAAGTGCTCGCAGAGCTGAAGATTCATAAAGGAGCGTGGGGGTGTCTCTAATGCAGACCGGAGATCTGCGCATGCGGGGGGGGGAGGCAGAGGCTGATACTGGGGGGAGGCTGGAGGGAGGCAGAGGCTGATACTGGAGGGAGGCTGGAGGGAGGCAGAGGCTGATACTGGGGGAGGCTGGAGGGAGGCAGAGGCTGATACTGGGGGGAGGCTGGAGGGAGGCAGAGGCTGATACCGGGGGGAGGCTGGAGGGAGGCAGAGGCTTATACCGGGGGAAGGCTGGAGGGAGGCAGAGGCTGATACCGGGGGGAGGCTGGAGGGAGGCAGAGGCTGATACCGGGGGGAGGCTGGAGGGAGGCAGAGGCTGATACTGGAGGGAGGCAGAGGCTGATACTGGAGGGAGGCAGAGGCTGATACTGGGGGGAGGGAGGCAGAGGCTGATACTGTGGGGAGGCTGGAGGGAGGCAGAGGCTGAGACTGGGGGGAGGCAGGCTGAGACTGGGGGGAGTCAGAGGCTGAGACTGGGGGGAGGCTAGAGGGAGGCAGAGGCTGAGACTGGAGGGAGGCTGGAGGGAGGCAGAGGCTGATACCGGGGGGAGGCTGGAGGGAGGCAGAGGCTGATACTGGGGGGAGGCTGGAGGGAGGCAGAGGCTGATACTGGGGGGAGGCAGAGGCTGATACTGGAGGGAGGCAGAGGCTGATACTGGGGGGAGGGAGGCAGAGGCTGATACTGGGGGGAGGGAGGCAGAGGCTGAGACTGAGGGGAGGCTGGAGGGAGGCAGAGGCTGAGACTTGGAGGAGGCAGGCTGAGACTGGGGGGAGGCAGAGGCTGAGACTGGGGGGGAGGCGAGAGGGAGGCAGAGGCTGATACCGGGGGGAGGCTGGAGGGAGGCAGAGGCTGATACCGGGGGGAGGCTGGAGGGAGGCAGAGGCTGATACCGGGGGGAGGCTGGAGGGAGGCAGAGGCTGATACTGGAGGGAGGCAGAGGCTGATACTGGAGGGAGGCAGAGGCTGATACTGGGGGGAGGGAGGCAGAGGCTGATACTGGGGGGAGGCTGGAGGGAGGCAGAGGCTGAAAATCGGGGGAGGCAGGCTGAGACTGGGGGGAGGTAGAGGCCTAGACTGGGGGGAGGCTAGAGGGAGGCAGAGGCTGAGACTGGAGGGAGGCTGGAGGGAGGCAGAGGCTGATACCGGGGGGAGGCTGGAGGGAGGCAGAGGCTGATACTGGGGGGAGGCTGGAGGGAGGCAGAGGCTGATACTGGAGGGAGGCAGAGGCTGATACTGGGGGGAGGGAGGCAGAGGCTGAGACTGAGGGGAGGCTGGAGGGAGGCAGAGGCTGAGACTGGGAGGAGGCAGGGTGAGACTGGGGGAGGCAGAGGCTGAGACTGGGGGGAGGCTAGAGGGAGGCAGAGGCTGAGACTGGGGGGAGGCTAGAGGGAGGCAGAGGCTGAGACTGGAGGGAGGCTGGAGGGAGGCAGAGGCTGAGACTGGAGGTAGGCTGGAGGGAGGCAGAGGCTGAGACTGGAGGTAGGCTGGAGGGAGGCAGAGGTGGAGGCTGGAGGGAGGCTGAGACTGGGGGGAGGCTGGAGGCAGGCTGAGACTGGGGGGAGGCAGGAGGGAGGCTGAGGCTGAGACTGGGGGAGGCGGGAGGGAGGCTGAGACTGAGACTGGGGGAGGCTGGAGGGAGGCTGAGGCTGAGACTGGGGGCAGGCTGGAGGGAGGCTGAGGTGGAGACTGGGGCAGGCTGAGGCTGGGGGGAGTCAGAGGCTGAGACTGGGGAAGAGAGGCTGATGCTGAGGGAAGATAGAGGCTGATGCTTGGGGAGGCTGGGGGAGAGAGGCTGATGCTAGGGAAGATAGAGGCTGATGCTGGGGGAGAGAGGCTGATGCTGGGGGAGAGAGGCTGATGCTGGGGGAGAGAGGGGCTAATGCTAGAGACAGAGGACAAGGGTTGCGGGATAGTGCAATGACAAAATCGATTGGGTGTGGTTAGTGTAAGGACTCAGAATAAGAGGGGGGCAGCATTGGGAGCTCATTATGGAGAAGGGGCAGCATGTGTGGGATCAGTATGGAGTGGAGCAATGTAGGGGAGTCAATATCAAGAGTGAAGTAGTGTGTGTGTGGGGGGGTGTCTCAGCATAAACGTTAGTGTGGTGGTCTTAGCATGAGTGGGGCAACATGGAGGTGTCATTATGGAAAAAAGGAAGGCAGCATTAGCAGCTCATGGAGAGGGGCAGCATGCATGGGACATTGTGAGGAGAGGGCAGCATGCATGGGACATTGTGAGGAGGGGGCAGCATGCATGGGACATTGTGAGGAGGGAGCAGCATGCATGGGACATTGTGAGGAGGGGGCAGCATGCATGGGACATTGTGAGGAGGGGGCAGCATGCATGGGACATTGTGAGGAGGGGGCAGCATGCATGGGACACTGTGATGAGGGGGCAGCATGCATGGGACACTGTGAGGAGGGTGCAGCATGCATGGGACACTGTGAGGAGGGGGCAGCATGCATGAGACATTGTGAGGAGGGGGCAGCATGCATGGGACATTGTGAGGAGGGGGCAGCATGCATGGGACACTGTGAGGAGGAGGCAGTATGCATGGGACATTGTGAGGAGGGGGCAGTATGCATGGGACATTGTGAGGAGGGGGCAGCATGCATGGGACATTGTGAGGAGGGGGCAGCATGCATGGGACATTGTAAAGGGGAAGCCTGCATGGGACATTGTGAGGAGGGGGCAGCATGCATGGGACATTGTGAGGAGGGGGCAGCATGCATGGGACATTGTGAGGATGGAGCAGTATGCATGGGACATTGTGAGGATGGAGCAGTATGCATGGGACATTGTGAGGGGGAAGCATGCATGGGACATTGTGAGGAGGGGGCAGTATGCATGGGACATTGTGAGGAGGGGGCAGCATGCATGGGACATTGTGAGGAGGGGGCAGCATGCATGGGACATTGTAAAGGGGAAGCCTGCATGGGACATTGTGAGGAGGGGGCAGCATGCATGGGACATTGTGAGGAGGGGGCAGCATGCATGGGACATTGTGAGGATGGAGCAGTATGCATGGGACATTGTGAGGATGGAGCAGTATGCATGGGACATTGTGAGGAGGGGGCAGCATGCATGGGACATTGTGAGGAGGGGGCAGCATGCATGGGACATTGTGAGGATGGAGCAGTATGCATGGGACATTGTGAGGATGGAGCAGTATGCATGGGACATTGTGAGGGGGAAGCATGCATGGGACATTGTCCTCACATCATGCTGCTCCCTCCTCACAATGTACAGATCATATTTCATAATCGAGGAAGATGTGGTGGGTATACAGTAGTTTATAAGTGAGGGCAGTGTGGTGTTTTAGTTTATTAGGGGCAGTGTCACAGTCACAGTATATAAGTGGGGACGGTGTGATGGGAATATTTTATACTCATGCTATGTTTTGATGTGCCTGTGGTGATCCCCATTGGGGAGGGGGGGTGTTTAGTGCCCTTCATTTCTCATTGATACTTTTTAAAGTGTTTTACAGAGTAGATCTTCCTTAAACAGATGTCGTGTGCGAAAACTCAGTTTTACGTTGTCACTAAGGGGCGCGACTACTTAAAGTGCCTAGGGCAGCACGAAGGCAAAATACAGCCCTGCCCAAAACCGTAAGTGTTAAAAAACAAACACGTACCTGTTAGTAAGATGTTTGAACAGAATTAGCCTGGTTAACTTTTACCATTCCCTCCACAGAAATCCCTACATTACATTACCTGCTGGCATCACACAGGCAGATGATGGATGCCATGCATCAACATAGAGTGATGCTGGAGAGGTTTGTGGCGGCCCAAGAGCAGGGTTGCAGCCACTAAGTTTATTTAACCCCTTAACGACCGCCGATACGCCTTTTAACGGCGGCAATTAAGGGTACTTCTTCCGATCCACCGCTATTTTACAGCGGTCGGAAAAAAGGGTATAGCGCCCCCGAGAGTCAGAAAATCTCCGGGGTTTCAGCTACCGGGGGTAGCTGAGACCCTGGAGATCATGATGCCGGCCGATTTTTATGGTCCCCGCTCATGTGATCACCGGTATACACCGTATACCGATGATCACTTTACAGTAAATGGCAGCGCCGGTAAAAAATTATTTATCTCCCATCTGGCATAAATTAACATGTCAGATGGGAGATAAATCTCTTCCCCGATCCCCTCCGGTCCCCCGGTGTCCCCAAAGTGCCCCCCCCCAACCCCCTCCCGAAAATCCAAGATGGCCGCGCTCAGCAGAGCACCGGCCGCATTTCCCCTTTTCCTCTGGTTTCTGTCGCATGTGCCATCACACATGCGACAGAAAACTGCTCCCCAGGCCCTGCCAGGTCACCCCCTATTACCCCCCCAGTGTTCCCCGGTGTCCCCCGTACCTGTCGCAGCTCTGATCCCCCGCGGCCCCCTCCTCCTTCACAGCAGACGCCGGTCACATGTGCAGAGCAGCTGACAGCTCAGCTTCCTGCTTTCAGAAACGCTGGCTGCTGCTCGCTCTCTGCAGCTGTGACCCGGGGAGGGTAGGTGCTGATTCTTTGCACCCACTCTCCTCAAATGGAGGGTCTGCGCTCCTAGAAAATGGGGGATACGTTCCCTGAACGTGCCCCCCATATTCTAGAAGGTCCAGAATCGACGTGGGACTTCCAAAACGGATTACAGGGGATCCGATTTTTTTTTTCTTTTCAATAAATTGGTGAAAAAGGGAATGTTTTGGGGAGTGTTTTTTCAAATAAATTTTTTTTTTTTGCTGTCAATTTTTTTTTTTAATTACTGTCAATTAGTTATGTCGGGTATCTGATAGACGCCGTGACATAACTAATTGCTCGGCTTGATGCCAGGTGACATTACACATCTGGTATCAACCCCATTTATTACCCTGTTTGCCACCGCACCAGGGCAACGGGATGAGTTGGGTCGAAGCGCCAGGATTGGCGCATCTAATGGATGCGCCACTTCTGGGGCGGCTGCGGCCTGCTATTTTTAGGCTGGGAAGAGTCCAATAACTATGGCTCTTCCCACCCTGAGAATACCAGACCCCAGCTGTCAGCTTCACCTTGGCTGGCGATCTACTTTGGGGGGACCCCACGTTTGTTTGTTTTTTATTATTTATAAATAAATAATTAAAAAACAGCCTGGGGAGCCCTCCAAATTAATCACCAGCCAAGAGAAAGCTGTCATCTGTGGTTTGCAGGCTACAGCTGTCTGCTTTACCCTTGCTGGCTATCAAAAATAGGAAGGACCCCACGTCATTTATTTTAATTTTTTTTTTGGGCTAAATAAAAAGCTAGGCACCTTTTAGTGACACATGAAAGGCACTAAAGGGCGCCAGCTTAGAATATGCAGAGGAGTGGAACGTTATATATGTTTGACATTTATCCATTCATCCACTGTAGCATTTTAGGCTGTGTGCCCACAATCAGGGTTTGCAGTGTTTTGGGCGCAGAGTGTTTTCCCTGCGTCCATAACGCTGCATTGTGCAGTAGAAGCACAGTGGAAGGATTTTTAGAAATCCCATGCCCACTGTGCTTCTATTCTCCGCAGCATAAACCGACCTGTGGTGCGGCTTCCTGAGCCTCAGCATGTCAATTTATGCTGCGGAGACAAGAGTGTTCTCTGCAGGTAGAATAGATCTAAAGTCCACAGCAGCCTGAACCCAAATTGTGGGCATGGGCAGCTGCGTTCTCCCGTGGACAACACTCACATCTCTGCAGGAACGCTGACACTATGTACTAGACGCCGTGTCGCTGGATCATGGCCACATAGCCTAACAGTGAGAATATTGTTGCTACAGCAACATTTTTGTTAAGTACCTGTGGATTCAAAATGCTTACTATACTCCTGAATAAAATCCTTGAGGGGTCCAGTGTCCAAAATGGGGTCACTTGTGGGGGGTTTCTGTTGTATAGGTACCCAAGGGGCCCTGCTAATGTGACATGGTGCGCACAGTTTATTTCAACTTTTCCAAAATTCAAATGGTGCTCCTTCCATTCCAAGCCCTCCCATTTATCTAAACAGAGGTTTTTGGCCACATGTGGGGTATCCCTGTGCTCCCAAGAAATTGGATAACAACCTGTGGGGTCCACGTTTTGTTGTTGCCTCTTGAAAAAGTGAGAAATTTGATGCTAAATGAACATTTTTGTGAAAAAAATGAAAATTTCAATATGGCAACCTAAGCTTATCAAATTCTGTGAAGTATTTGTGGATTCAAAATGCTCAATATACACCTAGATAAAAGCCTTGAGGTGTCTTGTTTCCAGAATAGGGTCAGTGTGGGGAACCTCCACTGTTTAGGCACCTTAGGGGCTTTCCAAATGCGACATAGCGTCCGCTAATTATTCCAGCCAATTGTTCAGTCAAATTGCACTTTTTCTCTTCCGAGCCCTGCTCTGCACCCAAACAGTTGATTTCCACCACACATAAGGTATCAGCATACGCAGGAGAAATTGCACAATACATTTTATGCAGATTTTTTTCCTTTTACTCTTGTTAAAAACAAAAGCTATATGGTTGAAGTAACAATTTTGTGGTAAAAATGTATTTTTTTTTTATTTTCAAAGCTCAACATTATAAACTTCTTTGAAGTACCTGGGGGTTCAGGGTACTCACCAAACATCTAGATAAATTCCTTGTGGGGTCTATTTTCCAGAATGGGGTCACTTGTGGGGGACCTCCACTTTTTAGGCACCTCAGGGGCTCTCCTAATGCAACATGGCGTCCGCTATTGATTCCAGCCAATTTTGCAGTCAAATGGCACTCCTTCTCTTCCGAGCCCTGCCGTGTGCCCTAAACAGTTGATTTCCACCACATACAAGATATCACCAAACTCAGAAATTGCACAATAAATTTCATGGTGATTTTTTTCCTGTTACCCTTGTGAAAAAAAAAGCTACCTGGTTAAAGTAACAATTTTGTGGTAAAATTTTATTTTTTTATTTTCATGGCTCAACGGTATAAACTTCTGTAAAGCACCTGGGTGTTCAGGGTACTCACCAAACATCTAGATAAATTCCTTGAGGGGCCTTGTTTCCAATATGGGGTCACTTGTGTTTTTTTTTTGCTGTTTATGTACCTTAGGGGTCCTCCAAATGCGACATGGTGCCCGCAACCGAAATCTTTTTCAACCAAATTTCCTTTCCAAAATTCAATTATTGCTCCTTCCGTTCCAAGCCCTCCCATTTCTCCAAACAAAGGTTTCAGACCACATGTGAGGTATCACCGCGCTCATAAAAAAGTGGGTAACAAACATTGGGGTCAAATTTTTGGAATTACCTCTTGTAAAAGTGAAAAAATTGATGCTAAAGCAACATTTTTGAGAAAAAAATGAAAATTTTCAAAATGACAATGTAACGTTATCAAAATCTGTGAAGTACCTGTGGGTCCAAAATTCTCACTATACCCCTAGATAGAAGCCTTGAGAGGTCTAGTTTCTAAAATGGCATCCCTTGTGAGGGGTTTCTGCTGTTTAGGTACCTTAGCGGACAAGTAAATGCAACATGGTGCCCGCAATCTATTTCAGCCAAATTTGCTTTCCAGAATTCAAATATTGCTCCTTCTGTTCCGAGCCCTCCCATTTGTCCAAACAAAGGTTTCTGACCACATGTGGGGTATTGGCACATTCATAAGAAAGTGGGTAACAAGTTTTGGGGTCCATTTTGTTGTGTTATTTCTTCTAAAAGTGAATAAATTTGGGGTAGAGCAACATTTTAGGTAAAATTTTATTTTTTGCTTTTTTTCATTCCACTTTGCTTTTGTTCCTGTGAAGCACCTGAAGGGTTAATAAACTTCTTGGATGTGGTTTTGAGTACTTTGAGGGGTGCAGGTTTTAGAATAGTGTCACGTTTTTGTATTTTCTTTCACCTAGGCCTCTCAAAGTCACTTCAAATGTAATGTGGTCCCTAAAAAATGGTTTTGTGAATTTTGTTGAAAAAATGGGAAATTGCTGATGAACTTTGAACCCTTCTAACGTCCTAACCCCAAAAAAATTTGTTTCAGAAATTGCGCTGATGTAAAGTAGACATGTGGGAAATGTTATTTATTAACTATTTAGTGTGACATAACTCTCTGGGTTAAGGGCATAAAAATTAAAAGTTTGAAAATTGCAAAATTTTCATCAAATTTCCGTTTTTTTCACAAATAAAAGCAAAAAATATCGTTCTAAATTTATAACTATCATGAAGTACAATATGTCACGAAAAAACAGTGTCAGAATCACGGGGATCCGTTGAAGCGTTCCAGAGTTATAACCTCATAAAGAGACACTGGTCAGAATTGCAAAAAATGGCCTGGGCATTTAAGTACAAAACTGGCTTCGTCCTTAAGGGGTTAAACATTAATGTATTGCTTTTTTTAATTTTTTATGTTGTGTAATTTATAAATATTATATATTTCTAGTTTATATCCGCTGCTGTGTAAACTTATTTCAAAACCTTAAAAAAACCTTTAAAAAACCTTCAACGAAAAAAAAAAAAAAAACTACACACACATTATATCTGTGCATCTGCAGCAGGAGTACTGCCCTGATGGCGGCTCTGACCTGACCTCCACCCAGCCCATTACCCCGCCTTAGTAAGCCAGCTAATAACTCATTAAAGCAGGCCACAAGTTTGAAGCAAAAGAACATTTTTATTACAATCACACAAATATGTAAACAATAAAATAAACACAACGTCATAATAAATCAGTACACAAAATAAAACATCACTCGAACTACAATTCTTGATAATATGAGTCAGACTCGGCATATTGTTGCCTGGGTGGAGTAAAAACTTGTGAAGAGTGAGGTAACATGGGATACTGTGGGGGCCAAGCTGCAGGTTTTGCGGAGGCTCAAGCCTCCTACTCGGTGTGCTATGAAGAGGCTGTTGCATTTGTGACCATGAGTACTGTTGACATGGCTCACGCTCGAACACACGAGTCTGTCAGTTTCCCCACTGCAGCTTTATTTAGTACCTCTAACATGACCCTTTCGGCATGCATCCTTTGGGTTTCATCCAGCTTACGAAGTCTTTCATCCGTAAACTGGGCAAAGACGCAAATGGCGGGTTTGTTATGCTGATTCAAAAAATTGTGTGCCAAAGCGAGGAGATCAAGTGAAGGCGAAGTGGTGGCCTTTCTTTTCCGACCTGATGAGAGCCGCCGAGGTAGAGTAGAAGGTGCAGCTTCTTCAGTAGTCTCCTCACTATTATTGACCGTCCTGGCGATGTCATCACTGCCACTGCTACATGTTGGTGTGGACAAAGCTTGACAATGGTCCTATGGGAACAGAACAATCATGTTAAAGCAAAACCCAAATCTCATGAGCAGTAGTAACATGGGTACACGTGCACTGGAAACATGTAACGCCTGCCTGGATCCACAGACTTAGACGGGTTGTAATGGACAGGCTAGAGGGAAGCCACTAACTAAGCAGGACCCCTAGAACCCTGAAACCCTTTAACCCCTATACAGGGATTTGGTATTACACAGGGCCCAAGGTGATCTCTACTTGTGGAAGGCTGCAGTCCGAAAAAGTAGTCGTCAGACAGGGTCAAACCAGGAATTGCAGAACAGGGACAGAATCGGCAGGCAAGGATGTAATCAGCAGAGGTCAAATCCGGATCGGGCAGCGAGGTACATAAACGACAGGCAGAAGGGTAGTCAGAACACAAGCAAGGTCAGCGCACAGGAATCAAAATACAAACCACACAGGAACCAGGAATACAGACTATCTCTGGCAGTGGTCAGATGACAGGAAGAGGAATAAGAAAGGTGTGGTATCTTCCCATAGCTTGCCTGTCAGGGCCCCAAAGACTGTATAATTTAATTTTGGGTTGTTTTGCTCCATCGAGCAAGTTAATGTGGCAAACATAGTCACGATGGATGGGGCAAATCTTGACACCCTTCTTCTACAAATACATCCTCAAAACCCGATAGAAAACACATTAGGGTCCCAGAGGAGACAGTAGAGAGAAGAGTATTCAGACAGGTATTCTTACAGAAATCACTCCACTTAATAATCTTCCTGGACTGCCAATCAACCACCGGATTGTGCCTAACCAGCCATGGGAGGCCCATTACTATAGGGGTAGGAAGACCTTCAAGAACATGACATAAAATAAGTTCACTGTGAAGGACCCCTATCCAAAGGTTCAAGTTATGCACAACTCACGTCAAACAGACTTGTCCACAAAAAACTCATCTACCAACCGAAAGAACTGCGAATCAGTCAGAAGGGAGAAGGCCCAGTTCTGGGGATCCCCTTACGGGAGTGAGACAACAATGCAGACCTGCAATCTGCTGCAGCGGCTGCACTACCTGTGACTGCGGATCCATCACTTCCAGAGGTAAACTCTGCATCTGTTGTGCAAGAACTGTGACTGGATTCATGTCTGAATCCTGAAAAAAATTGGGCTGGTTATAATATCACACCAGGTGCGAGAGACCACCTGGCGAGCGGTGCAACACAAAGGAAAAACCAGGGAAGAAGTACAACGGAAAGCCCTAGCGATAGGGAAAGGGAAGCGGGGTTACCTGCTAATACTCACCTGAGTCTGATCCCTGCACTTCCTAACGTCTCTAGATGGGTCGTTTTCCCCCTGTTCGCCATCACAAGTCTAGGCCCTCACTGGCTCTGAACTCACCCTGACTAATGTGAAGACCAGCGAGACACTAATCTCACCACTGCAATAAATAACATGAGGAAGCTAAGACAAACGAGTAAGGAAAGACACAACAAATAGCACTCCTCGGCTTCTCCAGTAGGAAACTTCACAGATGCAACTGAAACAAACACCTCAGCTTCTCCAAAGACAGGCTCCTTTACACTTGTCAGTATAAAAGAACTACTACTGGCATGGAGTGAAGCCAGGAGTAGGTACATATGGCGGAAGGGAGTAATAAGATGCTGCAGCTGTGATTAAAGGGGTGGTTCACCCATTTTTTTTATTGTCTAGTTCAATATTATATTGAGAAACAATGTTTCTCTCAAATACCTTGTGTTGGCAATAGTGCCTGTGAGAGGCACTACTGCAGACTGGTGTTCCCGCTTAAGTTACGTCACCGTCAAGTACCACACACGTCATATCCGTGCAGCCGGCTGCATTCTTCCAGACTCACTGAGCTGTGGGCGGTGTTTCACCACTGTCACAGCCCATCTGCTCCCTCCTCCCCCCTCCCTCCTCCCTCACAGCACAGAGCGTCTCGTCTCTTGCTTGCAGCGTTCTGCTGTAAGGGAGGAGGGAGGGGGGAGCAGGAAGCAGATGGGCTGTGACAGCGGTGAAACACTGCCCACAGCTCAGTGAGTTTTGGAAGAATGAAGCCGGCTGCACGGATGTGACGTGTGCGGCACTTGACGGTGACGTCACTGGAGTGGGAACAGCGGTCTGAAATAGTGCCTCTCACAGGCACTATTGCCAACACAAGGTATTTGAGAGAAACATTGTTTCTCAATATAATATCAAACTAGACAATAAAAAATATCGGTGAACCACCTTTTTAAGGCTATGAGTAATCTCAGCCAGAAGGGAACGCATGGAAGGAATGCATCAACCTTCTGGTGTTAACTTCTGATGCTGGTACTCCCATTCTTTCTTCGGCACCATAACCCATAAAAATTTAATTTTCAGAAGTAAATTCAGGAGGCCAAAATCATTGAGATGTGGCTCATTTCATAACTGAACCTGACAACTTTTGAAAATATGTAGAACAGTGTCATTGGCCTACTAGTGAAAGCAGCCGTCGCCTACTCCATCACTCAACAGTCAATTGTGTAATTGTCCTGACAAGTAAAGGCAGCAGAGTGCTGTTCGTGACATATTGGTGACCGAGGTGAGATATCTGAGTGATCTCCTGGGCTCCATCCTTGACATGCCAAAGTCATTTACTATTGATGGCTTTGGTGTTCTATTTATGCACTGATTATCATTTTGGTTTCATATTCATATACTGATGATGGTTCCAGTGATGAATACATCAACAGAATTATCATCGCTAGGGATGAGCAAACCTGTGAATGTTCAAGTTCACTGAGTTCATCCAAACTGTAGTTAAAAGATTGGTTCAGTACCTAACTTGACCCTGAAATTCATAGAGTTCAATGAGGACCTAAACGTTTGTGCTGTAAAATGGTTGCAGTAAGGCCCCTTTCACACGTCAGTGATTCTGGGACGTTTGTGCTTTTTTTTAAACGTACCAGAATCACTGACATACGCAGACCCATTATAATGAATGGGTCTGCTCACACGTCAGTGATTTTTCACTGCACGTGTCTCCATGCGGCGTACCCGCGTGTGCGTGATTGCCGCACGGAGACATGTCCATTTTTTTCTGGCATCACTGATGTCCCACGGACCACGCAGTGGTGTGGTCCGTGAAACACGTGCCAGAAAAAACGTGCTTTTAAAATAAAAATCAATTTTACTCACCCGGCTCCAGCGACGCTCTCTGCAGCCCGTTCTGCCGGCTGCTTCTGAGCCGGCTCATTACTGTCGCGCATATTCATTATGCACGACACAGCCGACCCGGAAGCAGCTGCTGCGGGGGTCAGCGCCGGCCGGATGCTGCACCGCGGGAGCGATCAGCACCATGGAGAGCGGGCACAGGTGAATTGATTTCTAAATGCAATCACGGGCCACGGAGAACGGAGCCCGGATTGCACTTAGACAACCCACGTGTGCCGTGATTCACGGCACACGGAGGGACATGTACGTGTTTTACACGCCAGTGGAAAACGTCAGTGTTTTTCACTGACGTGTGAAACGGGCCTAAGGGCTAGGGATTTGCAAAAGGAGGCAAAATGGGGGTAAGAGCAGGACAACTGCCCTGCAAACAAATGTGGATAGGGAAATAACTTTAAGGGGATCTGCTCATCCACGAAGTTTAGAGTGGCCAGGACCTGCAGTACTTTCATAGTCTAAGGCCCGTTTCACACGTCAGTGAAAAACACTGACGTGTAAAACACGCACATGTCCCTCCGTGTTCCATGATTCACGGCACACGTGGGTTGTCCATGTGCAATCCGTGATCCGTGATTGCATATGGACATTACTCACCTGCCTTCACTGCTGCTGTCCATGGTGCTGATCTCGTCCGGTCTCCAGCATCCGCCCACCGCTCTCAGCAGCTATTTCCTGGTCGGGTTTTCCTGCCCCTCATGAATATTCATGAGCCAGGCAGGAGCTGCCAAGCACTGAGGCTGTACAGCGAATCGCAGGCAAGGTGAGTTGAAAATATTTAATATTTAATATGTCCGTGATTTTCTGGTACGTGTTTCACTGATCACACACGGATCACACCATAGTGTGATCCGTGGGTCATCAGTGATGCCAGAAAAAACTGATTTGTCTCCGTGCAGAATCACGGCCACGGGTGTATGCTGCAAGGAGACAAGTTCAGTGAAAAATCACTGATGTGTGAGCAGACCCATTGATTATAATGGGTCTGCGTATGTCAGTGATTCTGGTACGTTTTAAAAAAATCACAAACATACCAGAATCACTGACGTGTGAAGGGGGCCTAACAGAGTGGGAGTGTGTGCTGTCCAGCTGAAGTCGTCCGCTCCTGGATTCAGCCAAATCGGAGGCACCACACCCTACTTAAGCTTTCAGTTTTCTACTGGAAGCTCCCAGATACAGCTTTTGCTTCGCTGGATAGGTCTTGTAGGTTTCCTGCTCTGAATCGGTGTTTTCTTGGTTGACCTCAGTATGTTTTTTACGGATGCTTCTGCTTGTCGATTTTGTACCTTGCTGTCATTTCGGTTTTCACCCGGTTTCCTGACTTTTCTAAGGAATCCTGGTTTGTTCTTTTTGTGACTCCCTGGCTTTGACCCTGCTTAGCGACCATTCCTGTTTTTATTTCATACCTCTGGATGGCTGCCCATCTGTAGGCAGCAATCTCCTGCACCCCGATGTAAATCTAGGCTGGGGAAGTGGTAAGAGGTCCTGATAAATTAGTCACAGACCCATATCTGTGCTTCGGTGTGGAAATTGGAGGGAGGGTGAGTGCCGTCACTGGCTTCATCAGCCGAAGACAAGAATATCCCTTGTCCTGACCCTGCTGTGAAGAAGGTGCATAGTTCAACCTTTCACATTCACTGATCATGTGATTTCTGACTCCTCCCCTCCATGTGACATCATCACAGGTCCTGGAAGCACAGAGCAGCCATATATCTAATGTGCGGCTTTGAAGGAGGAGGTATGTGGAGATTCCCCATTAATGGGTGCAGGCGGCATTATCCCCTTCAGCTTTGAGACTTTCTTGGAGTTTTTCTCGCTGATTTCTATGAATCGGGAGGTTATTGTTCCTTTTCCTCTGATAGATACACATACCTCCCAACCGTCCCGGATACAGCGGGACAGTCCCTCGTCTGAGCCTTTGATCCCGGGTCCCGCCCGTGAGGCTGTTTGTTCCGGCTCCACCCACCCACTGTAGCCCCGCCTCGCTGTTTCTCCCTTCTATTCATTACAGAGCCGAGCGCGCACCTACTCCTGTGACTGCTGCTGAGGTATGAATCACCCCCTGCAGCAGAGCGACCCCCCTGCAGCAGAGCGACCCCCCCCCCTGCAGCAGAGCCCCCCCCCCTGCACCAGAGCCGACCCCCCCAGTCCCGGAGCCTGCGTTTGTCTGCAGCTGTTCTCTGATTCCCCGTGTGCGGCTTCTCACTGCTGCAGACACACGGGGAGTCAGGACGCTGAGGAGACCGTGCAATCAGCACTTATCTCCTGCAGATAGCAGTGACAATAACCTATGCAGAGTGACATCTGCAGGCTTCTATTACCGATCAGTGGTCTCCTGCCTGTGGAGCAGAGCTGCTGGGTCCTAGCTTCCCAACAGCTTCAGCTCTGCTTTATCCTGGCTCCCCTACCAGTTAAAGGGAACATGTCAGCAGAAATTTCACAATAAAAATAAAAGCTTCCCCTCTGCAGCTCCTGGGCTGCTTCTAGAAAGGTTCCTGTTGTTATTGTGCCCCCTTTGAGACCTACAAAAATACTTTATGAAGTCTTACCTTTTTGTATGCAAATGTGTTTTTATGGTCACGGGGGCGGGCTGTCTGGCGTCCGTTATTCCCCCTCCTGCCGCTTTACGCAGTCCCCCATTGCTCATTTACATACACAAGAACGCCTTCCTCATGTAACTGTCCTCCCGAAGTTTTGCGCATGTGAACGCTTTTTCAGGTGATTGCGCAGGCACGAGATTATGGGCGGCGCTGTGATTGTCATCAGCAGCGTTAACCAAGTACCCGCCCATAATCTCGTGCCCGCACTTTTCCCTCTGACTCCACCGTTATGCGCAAGTGCTGGCCATATGAACCATGTTACCTATTACTGCTTGCACGAGATTATGGGCAGGTACTTGGATGACGCTGCTGATGACAATCACAGCGCCGCCCATAATCTCGCGCCCACGGTAATAGGTAACGTGGTTCATATGGACAGTGCTTGCGCATAACAGTGGAGGCAGAGTGAGAAGCGTGGGTACAAGATTATGGGTGGGTACTTGGATAACGCTGCTGATGACAATCACAGCGCCGCCCATAATCTCGCGCCTGCGCAATCACCTCAAAAGCGTTCACACTTTGCACAGTGCTTACTCCCGCGAGAGTGGCACTGGGCATGCACAAAACTTCAGGAGGACAGTTACATGAGGAAGGCGTCCTCATGTATGGAAATGAGCAATGGGGGACGGCGTACAACGGCAGGAGGGGGAATAACGGACGCCAGGCAGCCCGCCCCCGTGACCATAAAAACAGATTTGCATACAAAAAGGTAAGACTTCATAAAGTATTATTTTAGGTCTCAAAGGGGGCACAATAGCAACAGGAACCTTTCCAGAATGCAGCCCAGGAGCTGCAGAGGGGAATCTTTTATTTTTTTTGCTAAATTTCTGGTGACAGTTTCCCTTTAAAGGGAACCTATCAGGTGCAATCTGCACTCAGAGCCAGGAGCAGTTCTGGGTGTATATTGCTAATCCCTCCCTAACTGTCCCTGTATACACTAGCATAGATAAAGGCATCTATAGAAAAAGTATTTTTAAAGAGCTTATATCTTATGCTAATTAGCGCGGGGACTAGTCCCAAGGGCGTTACTTCACTTGGCTAGTTGGCTCATATAGCGTGTTAGTACTCACACAGGGGCGTAATAACATGCTAACATGCTATGCGAGCCGACTAGCCAAGTGAAGTAACGCCCTTGTGACTAGTCCCCGCGCTCATTAGCATAAGATATAAGATCTTTAAAAATATTTGTTCTTGATCTCTTTATCTATGCTAGTGTATACAGGGACGGTTAGGCAGGCATTAGCAATATACACCCAGAACTGCTCCTGGCTCTGAGTGCATATTGCACCTGACAGGTTCACTTTAAAGGGAACCTGTCACCAGATTTGGGGCCTATAAGCTGCGGCCACCACCAGCGGGATCTTATGTACACATTCTAACATGCTGCATACCTCCCAACCGTCCCGGATACAGCGGGACTTTCACGCTTTGCGTTGTTTGTCCCGTTGCCACGGGCGGGACGGCCGGCTCCCGGGCTCCGCCCACCCACTCTCTCTCCGCCTCCCTGCTTTTCCCTCCTACCATCCTAGTAGACGTGGCATAGAGAGGAGCGCTGCCTGTGCTGCTGCTGGTACAGTAAACTAATCTCCCCAGCGCTGATTTCCCTCCCTCCCCCCTCACCCCCGGCCGGAGCCTGTCTGTGCGGTCGGCCCGCCACCTGTCTGTGCGGGCGCCCCCCGCCGCCTGTCTGTGCGGGCGCCCCCCGCCGCCTGTCTGTGCGGGCGCCCCCCTGCCGCCTGTCTGTGCGGGCGCCCCCCTGCCGCCTGTCTGTGCGGGCGCCCCCCTGCCGCCTGTCTGTGCGGGCGCCCCCCGCCGCCTGTCTGTGCGGGCGCCCCCCGCCGCCTGTCTGTGCGGGCGCCCCCCTGCCGCCTGTCTGTGCGGGCGCCCCCCTGCCGCCTGTCTGTGCGGGCGCCCCCCGCCGCCTGTCTGTGCGGGCGCCCCCCGCCGCCTGTCTGTGCGGGCGCCCCCCTGCCGCCTGTCTGTGCGGGCGCCCCCCCTGCCGCCTGTCTGTGCGGGCGCCCCCCTGCCGCCTGTCTGTGCGGGCGCCCCCCTGCCGCCTGTCTGTGCGGGCGCCCCCCGCCGCCTGTCTGTGCGGGCGGCCCGCCGCCTCATTGTGCGGGCGGCCGGCCGCCTCTCTCTGCGGGTGGCTGGCCGCCTCTCTGTGCGGGCGGCCCGCCGCCTGTCTGTGAAGGCGGCCGGCCGCCTGTCTGTGCGGGCGCCCCCCGCCGCCTGTCTGTGCGGGCGGCCCGCCGCCTCATTGTGCGGGCGGCCGGCCGCCTCTCTCTGCGGGCGGCTGGCCGCCTCTCTGTGCGGGCGGCCCGCCGCCTGTCTGTGAAGGCGGCCGGCCGCCTGTCTGTGAAGGCGACCGGCCGCCTCACTGTGGCTGCCTGCGTGTCCGTGCTGGAGGCCCGCCGGCTGCCTGCGTGTCCGTGCTGGAGGCCCGCCGGCTGCCTGCGTGTCCGTGCTGGAGGCCCGCCGGCTGCCTGCGTGTCCGTGCTGGAGGCCCGCCGGCTGCCTGCGTGTCCGTTCTGGAGGCCCGCCGGCTGCCTGCGTGTCCGTGCTGGAGGCCCGCCGGCTGCCTGCGTGTCCGTGCTGGAGGCCCGCCGGCTGCCTGCGTGTCCGTGCTGGAGGCCCGCCGGCTGCCTGCGTGTCCGTGCTGGAGGCCCGCCGGCTGCCTGCGTGTCCGTGCTGGAGGCCCGCCGGCTGCCTGCGTGTCCGTGCTGGAGGCCCGCCGGCTGCCTGCGTGTCCGTGCTGGAGGCCCGCCGGCTGCCTGCGTGTCCGTGCTGGAGGCCCGCCGGCTGCCTGCGTGTCCGTGCTGGAGGCCCGCCGGCTGCCTGCGTGTCCGTGCTGGAGGCCCGCCGGCTGCCTGCGTGTCCGTGCTGGAGGCCCGCCGGCTGCCTGCGTGTCCGTGCTGGAGGCCCGCCGGCTGCCTGCGTGTCCGTGCTGGAGGCCCGCCGGCTGCCTGCGTGTCCGTGCTGGAGGCCCGCCGGCTGCCTGCGTGTCCGTGCTGGAGGCCCGCCGGCTGCCTGCGTGTCCGTGCTGGAGGCCCGCCGGCTGCCTGCGTGTCCGTGCTGGAGGCCCGCCGGCTGCCTGCGTGTCCGTGCTGGAGGCCCGCCGGCTGCCTGCGTGTCCGTGCTGGAGGCCCGCCGGCTGCCTGCGTGTCCGTGCTGGAGGCCCGCCGGCTGCCTGCGTGTCCGTGCTGGAGGCCCGCCGGCTGCCTGCGTGTCCGTGCTGGAGGCCCGCCGGCTGCCTGCGTGTCCGTGCTGGAGGCCCGCCGGCTGCCTGCGTGTCCGTGCTGGAGGCCCGCCGGCTGCCTGCGTGTCCGTGCTGGAGGCCCGCCGGCTGCCTGCGTGTCCGTGCTGGAGGCCCGCCGGCTGCCTGCGTGTCCGTGCTGGAGGCCCGCCGGCTGCCTGCGTGTCCGTGCTGGAGGCCCGCCGGCTGCCTGCGTGTCCGTGCTGGAGGCCCGCCGGCTGCCTGCGTGTCCGTGCTGGAGGCCCGCCGGCTGCCTGCGTGTCCGTGCTGGAGGCCCGCCGGCTGCCTGCGTGTCCGTGCTGGAGGCCCGCCGGCTGCCTGCGTGTCCGTGCTGGAGGCCCGCCGGCTGCCTGCGTGTCCGTGCTGGAGGCCCGCCGGCTGCCTGCGTGTCCGTGCTGGAGGCCCGCCGGCTGCCTGCGTGTCCGTGCTGGAGGCCCGCCGGCTGCCTGCGTGTCCGTGCTGGAGGCCCGCCGGCTGCCTGCGTGTCCGTGCTGGAGGCCCGCCGGCTGCCTGCGTGTCCGTGCTGGAGGCCCGCCGGCTGCCTGCGTGTCCGTGCTGGAGGCCCGCCGGCTGCCTGCGTGTCCGTGCTGGAGGCCCGCCGGCTGCCTGCGTGTCCGTGCTGGAGGCCCGCCGGCTGCCTGCGTGTCCGTGCTGGAGGCCCGCCGGCTGCCTGCGTGTCCGTGCTGGAGGCCCGCCGGCTGCCTGCGTGTCCGTGCTGGAGGCCCGCCGGCTGCCTGCGTGTCCGTGCTGGAGGCCCGCCGGCTGCCTGCGTGTCCGTGCTGGAGGCCCGCCGGCTGCCTGCGTGTCCGTGCTGGAGGCCCGCCGGCTGCCTGCGTGTCCGTGCTGGAGGCCCGCCGGCTGCCTGCGTGTCCGTGCTGGAGGCCCGCCGGCTGCCTGCGTGTCCGTGCTGGAGGCCCGCCGGCTGCCTGCGTGTCCGTGCTGGAGGCCCGCCGGCTGCCTGCGTGTCCGTGCTGGAGGCCCGCCGGCTGCCTGCGTGTCCGTGCTGGAGGCCCGCCGGCTGCCTGCGTGTCCGTGCTGGAGGCCCGCCGGCTGCCTGCGTGTCCGTGCTGGAGGCCCGCCGGCTGCCTGCGTGTCCGTGCTGGAGGCCCGCCGGCTGCCTGCGTGTCCGTGCTGGAGGCCCGCCGGCTGCCTGCGTGTCCGTGCTGGAGGCCCGCCGGCTGCCTGCGTGTCCGTGCTGGAGGCCCGCCGGCTGCCTGCGTGTCCGTGCTGGAGGCCCGCCGGCTGCCTGCGTGTCCGTGCTGGAGGCCCGCCGGCTGCCTGCGTGTCCGTGCTGGAGGCCCGCCGGCTGCCTGCGTGTCCGTGCTGGAGGCCCGCCGGCTGCCTGCGTGTCCGTGCTGGAGGCCCGCCGGCTGCCTGCGTGTCCGTGCTGGAGGCCCGCCGGCTGCCTGCGTGTCCGTGCTGGAGGCCCGCCGGCTGCCTGCGTGTCCGTGCTGGAGGCCCGCCGGCTGCCTGCGTGTCCGTGCTGGAGGCCCGCCGGCTGCCTGCGTGTCCGTGCTGGAGGCCCGCCGGCTGCCTGCGTGTCCGTGCTGGAGGCCCGCCGGCTGCCTGCGTGTCCGTGCTGGAGGCCCGCCGGCTGCCTGCGTGTCCGTGCTGGAGGCCCGCCGGCTGCCTGCGTGTCCGTGCTGGAGGCCCGCCGGCTGCCTGCGTGTCCGTGCTGGAGGCCCGCCGGCTGCCTGCGTGTCCGTGCTGGAGGCCCGCCGGCTGCCTGCGTGTCCGTGCTGGAGGCCCGCCGGCTGCCTGCGTGTCCGTGCTGGAGGCCCGCCGGCTGCCTGCGTGTCCGTGCTGGAGGCCCGCCGGCTGCCTGCGTGTCCGTGCTGGAGGCCCGCCGGCTGCCTGCGTGTCCGTGCTGGAGGCCCGCCGGCTGCCTGCGTGTCCGTGCTGGAGGCCCGCCGGCTGCCTGCGTGTCCGTGCTGGAGGCCCGCCGGCTGCCTGCGTGTCCGTGCTGGAGGCCCGCCGGCTGCCTGCGTGTCCGTGCTGGAGGCCCGCCGGCTGCCTGCGTGTCCGTGCTGGAGGCCCGCCGGCTGCCTGCGTGTCCGTGCTGGAGGCCCGCCGGCTGCCTGCGTGTCCGTGCTGGAGGCCCGCCGGCTGCCTGCGTGTCCGTGCTGGAGGCCCGCCGGCTGCCTGCGTGTCCGTGCTGGAGGCCCGCCGGCTGCCTGCGTGTCCGTGCTGGAGGCCCGCCGGCTGCCTGCGTGTCCGTGCTGGAGGCCCGCCGGCTGCCTGCGTGTCCGTGCTGGAGGCCCGCCGGCTGCCTGCGTGTCCGTGCTGGAGGCCCGCCGGCTGCCTGCGTGTTTGTGCTGAACGGGTGTGGATGGGGAGTGGATATGGGCGTGACTGTGAAATGGGTGTGGTTAGGGGGCGTGGCCTAAAAATTTGCCGCGGCGCGCTACGCGCGCCGCAAACTTTGTCCCTCTTTTCCTTCTTTAAAAGTTGGGAGGTATGGATACAGACGACCCAACTATGAGACGCCATAAGTGAGGAAACCCGTCTGCCCTCAATCCTCGGCCCCTTTCCTGCCCTCAGTCCTTGGCCCCTTTCTCACCTCGGTCCTCGGCCCCTTTCTCACCTCGGTCCTCGGCCCCTTTCCTGCCCTCAGTCCTCGACCCCTTTCTGCCCTCAGTCCTTGGCCCCTTTCTCCCCTTTTTCTTCGGCCCCTTTCTTGCCCTCAATCCTCGGCCCCTTTCTGCCCTCGGTTCTCGTCCCCTTTCTGCCCTCAGTCCTTGGCCCCTTTCTACCCTCAGTCCTCTGCCCCTTTCTGCCCCCACACAGTATAATGTTCGACCCTCACACTGTGCTCCTCTATATTTCTCTCCTCGCCCCTTATCAGCCATTCACCATTCCTTTCTCCCTCTGCAGGAGAAGATATCAGAGGGTCAGATGCAGTGAGGGGCGTTCAGCCGATACCGGGGACAGCAGGGTGCAGGGAGAAATCAGGGAGTGTCCTCTGTATGCAGGACGGTTGGGACCTGGACATTAGATTTTTCTCATACATATTTGTAGCAGCCGGAACTTGTTCATTTTCATGGAAGATTCTCTACTCTGTGTGCAGAATTATTAGGCAAATGAGTATTTTGATCACATGATACTTTTTATACATGTTGTCCTACTCCAAGCTGTATAGACTTGAGAGCCAACTACCAATTAAGTAAATCAGGTGATGTGGATCTCTGTAATGAGGAAGGGTGTGGTGTAATGACATCAACACCCTATATAAGGTGTGCTTAATTATTAGACAACTTCCTTTCCTTTGGCAAAATGGGTCAGAAGAGAGATTTGACGGGCTCTGAAAAGTCCAAAATTGTGAGATGTTTTGCAGAGGGATGCAGCAGTCTTGAAATTGCCAAACTTTTGAATTCAATTGTTAGGCTCTTGGCTGTCATGGCGATATATATTGGGATTTGTTGATGTGGTTCAGAGACTTCCCCATCTCTGTGTCTCAGAATGGAAGAGGCTAGCTCTGTGTTTCTTTCTGCCTCAATAGAATAATGGCTGTTGTCTTTCCCTTACTTCAAATACAGAGAGGAAAATAAGTATTTGGTTCTCTGTCGATTTTGCAAGTTTTCCCACCTACAGAGAATGGAGAGGTCTGTAATTTTTATCGTAAGTAACTTCAACTGTGACAGAGAGAATCCCCCCAAAAATCCAAAAAATCACGTATGATTTTTAAATGATTAATTTGCATTTTATTGCATAAAATAAGTATTTGATACAATTGAAAAACAGAACTTAATAGTTTGTTTAAAACTTTGTTTGCAGTTACAGAGGTCAGTGTGGCAGGGTATTGCATCTGACTTAAGGTGCAATGCTCATCCCGGGTAAGGAAGAGGTTAACCACTGGTTTTCACTTACACAACACACACACACAGCCAGGTGCCTCCCTGCTGAAACTGGGCTAAAGGTTGTCACCATAACAACGGCTTTTTCCCAGCCACCAGTGAGTCATCAGGAAGGTGGGGGCAGCACAGGGGAAGTGAGAGAACACACACACATTCACCTCAGAATAGTCTGAGACTCAGAACAACACGGTAGCTATAGAGAGTGCTTAAGAGCTTCTATAGATAGGACCGGGCAGCCTGGAAGGAGCAGGAGCCAACAGTGGGGGAGCTGGCTGGCCGGTAGCTCCTGAGAAACACGGTTGCCGGGGGGAGAGCTTCATTGCTCCCTTGGAACCGGCGCTAATCAGGGTGCAAAGCCCTAGGATGGAACAGACTTCACGTTGGATCACCAGAATCTGCAGGACAGGGGGGAATTGCATGTCCTTCTGGCCACCACAGTTCCCGGAGCACAGTGCTACATAGAGTCTGGGGTCGTGAGCTAAGTCAGGCCCCACCATGTATCCGCGGCACCTGCAGACGGAACAGGAATTTTAACACTACACTGGGGTCCCCAAGCACTTCAGGTCACAGGGATCCACACTAAAAAGTGCAAGGGGGAAGGGCCCACAGACTACCACACTGGTTCTGACCTTTGACTTACCCAGGATCGGCTAGACCTTAATCGCAGCGGTGCCTGCGGGCAATCTACGAACTGTGAGTAAAAGACCTGGAACCGCAATTGCCGCGTCACTCCTTTATTGCTGGCACCCCGCGCTTCGGCGCCAATGGCCACCGTCTCCCCCATCACCTCC
This sequence comes from Anomaloglossus baeobatrachus, assembly GCF_048569485.1. Classification (NCBI taxonomy): domain Eukaryota; kingdom Metazoa; phylum Chordata; class Amphibia; order Anura; family Aromobatidae; genus Anomaloglossus; species Anomaloglossus baeobatrachus. The sequence continues at coordinate 549,478,758 of NC_134357.1, read as the reverse complement.
CCGGGGCCCACTCCATCTGTGGGGAGCAGAATCACCCTTGCTGCGACACCATCAGCCCCAGAGGACATCACCCGTAGCAGTGGCTAATCCCTTGCCGTGTACCACAGGTGGCGTCACGAGACAAACTCCCATGATCCCAAACTTCCATCCCATCACTATCCATCCCTTTTATTGTACACCTCGTGGCCACGAAGCCGGGAAGGGACACCCGTGACATCCCCAGACCCGACATCACCGAGCCTGGCGACAAGTAGAGTTAACCCTTTGCCCCATGGGTGCTACATCAGACGTTTCCTGTAGATCTTCACCAGCTTTGCAGACACTGCAGCAGGGATTTCAGCTGACTCCTCCTTACAGATCTTCTTCAGATCTTTCAGGTTTCGGAGCTGTCACTGGGCAACAATGAGTTTCAGCTCCCTGCAAAGATTTTCTACTGGTTCAGAACTGGAAACTGGCTAGGCTACACCAGGACCTAAAAATGCTTCTTACGAAGCCAGTCCTTCTTTGTGTGTTTCGGGTCATTGTCATGCTGGAAGACGCAGCCACGACCCATCTTAATGCTGTTCCTGAAGTAAGGAGATTGTTGGTCAAACTCCCGCGATACATGACCCCATCCATCCTCCCTTCAATACAGTGCAGCCGTCCTGTCCCCTTTGTAGAAAAGCACCCTCAAAGTATGTTTCCACCCCCATGCTTCACGGTTTGGATGGTGTTCTTGTCATTGTACTTCTTCTTACAAACACGGCAAGTGGAGTTGATGCCAAAACATTCTATTTTGGTCTCATCTGACCAGATGATCTACTCCCATGCCACCTCTGTATCATCCAGATGGTCATTGGCAAACTTTAAATGGGTCTGGACATGTGCTGGCATGAGCAGGTTGGACCTTGCATGCCCTGCAGGATATTAATCCATGATGGTGTAGTCTGTTACTAACTGGAATCTTTGAGACTGTGGTCCCAGATTCTCTTCAGGTCTTGACCAAGTCCTCCCATGTAGTTCTAGGCTGATTCCTGACCTTTCTCAGAATTATTCTTACAATACACAGCAAGATCTTGCATGGAGCCCCTGACTGAGTAAGATTGACATTCATCTTGTGTGTCTTCCATTTTTTAATAATTGTGCTAACAGGCCAACAGTTGTTGCCCTCTCATCAAGCTGCTTGCCTATTATCCTGTAGCCCATCCCAGCCTTGTGCAGGTCTATAATTTTGTCCCCGGTGTCCTTACACAGCTCTTTGGTCTTGGCCATGGAGGAGAGGTTGGAGTGTGATTGATTGTGTGGACAAGTGTATTTCATACATGTGACGAGTTCAAACAGGTGCAATTAATACAAGTAATGGGTGCAGAGTAGGAGCTTTTTAAAGAACAATAAAAGGTCTGTGAAAGCCAGAATTTTTGCTGGTTGGTAGGTGATCAAATACTTATTTCATGCAATTAAATGCAAATGAATTATTTAAAAATCACACAATGATTTTGTAAGTGTGAAAACTTGCAAAACTGGCAGTATATCAAATACTTTTTTCCCCATTGTATATGGACGATGTCTTCTCTCTGTCTACATCAAGAATGGAGAATGTTCTTTCTGTTTTCCTGTGATATTTATTTTTCTCTTTAAAAAAAACATTAAACTTCTTGTCAACAATGCTAATTAGTGGGGGCGTGGCCTGCACGCTGATGGCAATGGCTGCTTGAAGGAGAGCTCTGTGCTGACAGCAGGATAAACCGGCTCTTATCAGCTCACAGATAACAGGATTACCAGCTACAGGAGGTGTGAGTAACCCCAGCCCCCAGCTATGCCTAAAGGCCCCGTCACACTAAGCAACATCGCTAGCAACATCGCTGGTAACGAACAACTTTTGTGACGTTGCTAGTGATGTTGCGGTGTGTGACATCCAGCAACAACCTGGCCCCTGCTGTGAGGTCGTTGGTTGTTGCTGAATGTCCTGGGCCATTTTTTAGTTGTTGCTGTCCTGCTGTGAAGCACAGATCGCTGTGTGTGACAGCGAGACAGCAACAACTAATGTGCAGTGAGCAGGGAGCCAGCTTCTGCTGAGGCTGGTAACTAATGTAAACATCGGGTAACCAAGAAGCCCTGTCCTTGGTTACCCGATATTTACCTTTGATACCAGCCTCCTCCGCTCTCACTGCCTGTGCTGCCGGCTCCAGCTCTGTGCACATGTAGCTGCAGCACACATCAGGTAATTAACCCGATGTGTGCTGTAACTAGGAGAGCAAGGAGCCAGCACTAAGCAGTGTGCGCTGCTCCCTGCTCTGTGCACATTTAGCTGCAGCACACATCAGGCAATTAACCCGATGTGTGCTGTAACTAGGAGAGCAAGGAGCCAGCGCTCAGTGTGCGCTGCTCCCTGCTCTGTGCACATTTAGCTGCAGCACACATCGGGTTAATTAACCTGATGTGTGCTGTAACTAGGAGACTGGGGGCTGGTCACTGGTTGCTGGTGAGCTCACCAGCAACTCGTGTAGCCACGCTCCAGCGATCCCTGCCAGGTCAGGTTGCTGGTGGGATCGCTGGAGCGTCGCAGTGTGACAGCTCACCAGCAACCTCCTAGCAACTTACCAGCGATCCCTATCGTTGTTGGGATCGCTGGTAAGTTGCTTAGTGTGACTGGACCTTTAGGGGAGACCTAAAAAAACTGGCACTCCAGCCAAACTGACAGACTTCTTCCCCCTGGATAGGGATCTCTCCTCACCAAGCAAGATGGCTTCCCACTCAGCTTCTTCCCACTCCTCACAAGGAGATACAGGCTGCTTGAGAGGCTGCACAGCCATTCCTCTGACAGAGGAAACAATGCAAGCTCTGCTGAAAATGCTGAGGGCTTCCTTGCAGGCTGATCTCAGAGAAATAGTAAGAGAGTTGAAGGAAGAGATCAGGTCTCTAGGGGTTCGCACAGAGCATGTAGAAACTAAGATGGCTGAATTTGCAACATCACATAACAATCTGATAGATGCTAACACAGCTTTGGAAAAGGAGGTGGAGGCACTAAAACTTAAAATCAGTGATATAGAGGACAGATCCCGAAGAAATAACCTAAAAATCAGAGGGATTCCCTCATCAGTAGCAGATAAAGACCTCCAGGAATACTTCTACAAGTTTCTGCAGCTTATACTCCCTGGATGGGACACCAGAGACCTGATAGTGGACAGGATTCATAGAGTCCCTAAAGCCAAAGGCATAGATCCAGCTCTGCCTAAAGATGTCCTGGCTAGACTTCATTTCTATAAAACAAAAGAAGCTGTGCTTCACACACTGAGGGGAAATCCAGCCCTGCCAGACACTTTCATGGGACTAAAAATCTTCCCAGATCTTTCTGCTGCAACTCTTAATAAAAGAAGAGAATTTGCCCACCTTTCTAAACTCCTTAGAGATCAAGACATCAAGTACAAGTGGGGTTTTCCGGTGAAGATGATAATTTTCAAAGATGGAGGCACTCACATATGTCATACTCCTTCTCAGCTGGGCAAATTGCTGGATGACTGGGGAATAGCTCACCCACCAAACCCTGGTGGGCAGGAGAATCATAGAGGCCCTCCAGACAGGATTAACCCTGAATGGTCAGTAGCTTAGCTGGGAGTCCTTCCTGCTTATGGCACCTGCTGTCCCTGCTCCTGTGACACGGGATGTCACGTAGCCCCCCTGATGTTCTCGCCTATGACGAGCGGTTATACACCGGGCACCCTACTCGGGGCAAACCGGTGTTGTTGGAATTTTTTTGTTTTTGTTCCTCTTCTCACAAATGTTCCTTAATTTTTTCTGGAAATTTCTCTCAATTCCTTGCTGGTCTAGCCCCTCTCATCCCTGATGGCGATCCTAGGAATTCAACCCCCCCTGCGGCTCCAATATGAGAATTAAGATATTGTCTATTAATGTGAACGGACTCAACTCCCCAGCAAAAAGGTCAATGATGTGGAGAGAGGTGAAGGCATCTAACTGTGATATAGCGTGCATTCAGGAGACCCACCTTCTTTCCACAGATAATAAACGGCTACTTCATCCAAGCTTCCAACACACCTTTTTTGCTAATGACTCAAAAAAAGAGGAGGAGTGGCCATTTTAATAAAGAACTCAGTGGCCTTTAAATTGATAAATGTCAGTTATGGAGCGGATGGAAGATATATTATTTTGTCTTGTTATATCAACAGCGTCCCTTATACCTTGGCAACGGTCTACTCCCCAAATTCATCACAATTGACCTTTGCTAGGAAATTTTTCCAAGCATTCAAAGATACTGCCACAGGGGCGGAAATCATCTGTGGAGACTTTAATATACCTGTAATACGCTCCATGGATTGCTCCAACACCAGCATCCCACATGCTAAGGAACTTAAGCATCTCATCAATGAATTCCATTTTCATGACATCTGGAGATATTTGCACGCATCAGAAAGAGACTATACGTTCTTCTCTTCCAGGCATCGCTCATACAGTAGAATTGATTTTTTTTTGGTCGACAGCAAATCTATAAGTAATTGTGTGGCAGCTGATATTGGTTTAATTACTTGGACAGATCATGCGCCGATCTCTTTGTCTGTTCAGGGTAGCTTTAATGTTCAAAATTCCCCTAGGTGGAGACTGAATACCAGCTTGCTTGGTAGGCAGAAGGTACATGATGAAGTAGAGTCAGTGTTAACAGAATATTTTAAACTTAATAATAATGGGGAAATTTCTGACGAGACCCTGTGGGCTGCTCATAAAACCGTAGTCAGAGGGCAGCTCATAAAAATAGCCTCCATCCAAAAACGGAAAAAAGACGCAGATATTAAATATATATTAACCCGTATTCATCACCTTGAATCCCTGAATAAAGCCAAAGCATCCCCTAACTTGACTAAAGAAATTGTAACCCATAGATTCCAACTAAGATCCCTACTCCTGCAAAAATACGAACATAATCTTAAAAAAAATAGATCGACATTTTATGCTATGGGGGATAGAGCGGGGTCCTTATTGGCAAGAAGGACGAAAAAACGTGAGATCCAATCTAAAATAGAATTCCTCAGGGACCCAAACGGAACAATCACTAGACATCCCATTGAAATAGCAGAAGCATTTGCGAAATACTATGAGGCCCTGTATAATCTAAAATATTATTCCAATACGTCACAGCCGACTCAAGTGGATATACAGGGTTTCCTAGACACCCTGGATCTTCCCCGGGTCTCAGATGAGCAATTAGAGGAACTTAATCTTCCCTTTACTACACATGAAATCCTAGGTGCCATCAAAATGACTAAGTCTAACTCTGCCCCGGGCCCCGATGGGCTGCCATACGAATATTACAAACAATTTACATCCACTCTGTCCCCCTTTATGTCAAAAACCTTCAATTTTTGGCAAAATAAAGGGTCAATTTCCCCAGACAACTTAGAAGCGATAATTATCACGCTACCAAAGCCAGGGAAACCTGCAGACACCCCGGGTAATTTTAGGCCCATTTCACTCCTAAATTGTGATGTTAAAATTTATGCCAAACTAGTGGCAGATAGACTTCATAAAGTGATCCCGACCTTAGTGGCTCCAGACCAAGTTGGGTTTGTGACAGGGAGGCAATCTAAGGATGGCACCAGACGGATGCTTGACTTGATTGGACTGGTGGAGATATCGGGTGAACCCAGTGCATTCCTGTCTCTTGATGCTGAAAAAGCCTTTGACAGGGTGCACTGGGGATACCTGGAGAGAGTTCTAACAAAATTCGGGTTCTTGGGGAACATCAAGTCATCCATTCTAGCCCTCTACTCTTACCCAAATGCGTCAGTGTTGGCATCGGGGTTTCTGTCATCTAAATTTCAAATAAGTATTGGCACCCGCCAGGGGTGTCCATTGTCTCCCGCTATTTTTGCTTTAGTGGTAGAACCTCTGGCGGAAGCTATACGAAAAAACATAGCCATTTCTGGTATAAGAGTTGGGGAATTTGAACATAAACTTGGTTTATACGCAGACGATGTGATAATTTCCTGTTCTAACCTTGCAGTGTCGATTCCAGCAGTGGTGAACACATTATCAAACTTTTCTAAAGTGTCGTATTATAAGCTTAATGCGGCAAAGTCTTTGATACTGCCGTTTAATGTACCGGCGGAGGCCAGGAGTGCGCTGGAGGGGGCCTTTCAATTCAAATGGTTATTTGGGTATTAAGCTGACACCATCGCAGATGTTAATTAAAGAAAATTTGGAACCTCTGATCCAAAATTTAGAAAAAGAATTGGGAAGGTATGAAAAAATATCATTGTCCTGGATGGCCAGGATACAGTCCTTTAAAATGGTTTTCTTACCCAAAATATTGTATGTGCTCAGATGCCTTCCCATCAAAATTTCTCACAAAACCCTGATGAAACTTCAATCGTTGACTAACAAATTTGTCTGGGGTAATAAAAGGGCTAGGGTCGCAGGTAAAGTGTTATACCCCCCATATGACTTAGGGGGATTGGGCACCCCAAACATAACGGCATATTATAAAGCCTTACTAATTGAATCACTAAAGGAATGGTGGCGTCCAGGTAATTCACATAGATGGGCTCAGATTGAAAATTTCCTGTCCCGCCAGGGCTCGGTCAGAAGAATGATGGAAGCAGAATATTTGAGCCGTTCACGGTTCTCCCCGTGTGTTCCCACCATGTCAGCCTCCCTGGAGGTCTGGCGAAATGACTTGATTCATAAGATTCAGATTCCTCTTTCAGAGATTTCCCTCAAGTCGTTGGAATCTCAAATCCCCTTTTTGAATCTGGCCAGGTGGGAGGGATCGGGCATTACAGTGCTGGCGGATCTATACTCTGATTTGGGTGTTAACCCCTTTAATGAAATAGTACGGGAACACCCCTCTTTAAAGGGCTGTTTCTATCAACACATCCAAATTAGTCATTTTCTGGCCTCTAAATTTCCTCCAAAGTCAAAGCCTCTGTTACCTACAACAAAAGCTTTGGTATTTAAAAAGATAATTAAATCCAAAGGTATCTCCTCGACATACAAATGGCTCAATAACCCCCCCGAAGAGCAAAAATCTCCTTATATGAATAAATGGGACGTGGAGTTGAGTGTCTCTACCTCACCTTCAAACTGGCACTCGGCATCAGCAAATATCCAAAAATATTCCAAGTGTATAAATCATCTGGAGCAACTGAAAAAAGTACACCTGCGATGGTATCGGTCCCCAGCCAACTTAGCACAGTTCCTCCCAAATTATTCGCCACATTGTTGGAAGGGCTGCCTCCAAAGGGGTACTCTTGGTCACTGCTGGTGGGCTTGTCCCAAGGTTTTCTCGTTCTGGTTGGAGGTGTTTGGCCTGATGGGTGAGCTGACAGGCAATCCTATTAATCTGAATCCGACTCTGGCAGTGCTAAACGTGGGTATAGAGGAGTTCTCTTGGGAATCCAGGGGTTTATTAGTTCACATTCTAGTAGCTGCCAGATATTGCATAAGTTTGCACTGGAAATCCCCAAAGACGCCTACATTAGTTGAACTATATAACCGAATTAATCTCCAATGCCAATACGAGTTCTGTCTGGCTCACTCCATCCACGCCAAAAACAAAATACTTCAGATTTGGGACACGTGGTTAAACTCTGTATATGCATCCCCTGTCAGGCATCTGTTTCCAGGGCAAACTGTTGATAATTAAAAACGGGTCAAATAGGCTCAAAGTGTGTGTTACGCAGGGAGTTCACCCATACCACATGTCAATAGTCAAGGTGTTTAAATCTCTGTTGTTGTTACTGCTCGGGCTACCCCAAAACGCCATCCAATTCCCTCCCTCTCCCCTCCCCCTCCCTGGTTGCTTCCTTGCAACCATCCATGGTTCTCCCCATCTCCCCCACCTCTCTCTCCCCTCCCTTTTCTTATCTTCCTTTCTTACTCTCTGGTTCTGGTTGTTTGGATCCCTCATTTTGAGGATTAAAGAGTAAATTGGTAGGTTGACTCTATACGTATTTGGTATTGATTAACCTAAAAAAGTTGCAACTTGCATCAGACATGATTGGTGGTGGTGTGACAGGAAATGTGAATCATAATCAAAGGTGATACTACCACATGTTACAGCGTTGTTTTCTTTGTGTATTATTGCCAATGTTACCTGAATTTCTCCTTTTTTGTAATGTAACTTCCTACAATAAAAATTGATTGGATTAAAAAAAACAATGCTAATTAGTGCGGTCGCACAACATCCGGCTGTGATTACTCCGATGACCCCGCACTACTGTAATGCAAAGTATTCTCCTCCTGTCAGTGTAATGCTAACGGCCCCATATACAGGAGATAACTGTTGGCCAAACCATCATTGTGCTGATGACTTCTTTCCCGACTACCCCGTACACACCAACACTCCAGCTTTCCTGTGCTCTCTAAGGCCCGTTTCACACGTCAGTGAAAAACACAGACGTTTTTCACTGGCGTGTAAAACACGCACATGTCCCTGCGTGTGCCGTTAATCACGGCACACGTGGGTTGTCTAAGTGCAATCCGGGCTCCGTTCTCCGTGGCCCGTGATTGCACTTAGAAAACTACTCACCTGTGCCCGCTCCCGCTGTCCATGGTGCTGATCGCTCCCGCGGTGCAGCATCCGGTTGGCGGTGACCCCCGCAGCAGCTGCTTCCGGGTCGGCTGTGTCGCGCATAATGAATATGCGCGACAATAATGAGCCGGCTCAGAAGCAGCCGGCAGAACGGGCTGCAGAGGACATCGCTGGACGCCGGGTGAGTTAAAATGTTTTTAATTTTAAAAGCACGTTTTTTTCTGGCACGTGTTTCACAGATCACACAACTGCGTGGTCCGTGGAACATCAGTGATGCCAGAAAAAAATGGACATGTCTCCGTGCGACAAACACGCACACGCGGGTACGCTGCACGGAGACACGTGCAGTGAAAAATCACTGACGTGTGAGCAGACCCATTCATTATAATGGGTCTGCGTATGTCAGTGATTCTGGTACGTTTAAAAAAAAGCACAAACGTCCCAGAATCACTGACGTGTGAAAAGGGCCTAAGAGAGAGACGCCTCCAGACTCCTGAAGCGGAGGATTATCTCCTGGAAGAAACGGATTAGTCTCTGAAATTCAGCACGCCAGATTCTTCTCCGCCCTGTCGTCATCTGTCAGGAAGCTCCATATATATTATACTGTCGACCAATTCCTTCCGCAATCAGCACTTTCATCTGACTTTAATCCAAAGTGTATTGGATTCATGTGCTAATTTTATTTTGGATAATTTCTAACACTTGTTTTTCTAGTATTTTTCATGTAATAAAGGGAAGCCTAAGGGGAAAATACCAGAAAAAAAACATCATATGCAAATTAATAAATAAATAAATCACTATATATGTAAATTTTTGCATAATGACTTTTGTCCTCAATGTTCATATAAATAATCTTGTATAAATGCTTCAAACTTGTGTGTGTGTGAATCAGACATGAGATCTAATATGATAAAAGATTACAGCAGATAAGACAGGAAATATTTATATAGGCAAGCTGATGGTGATAGAGTCAGTGATGGACTCCGGCCAAATATGTTTATAGAGACGTAGTAGAAAACGAAGATGTTGTCCTCATGATGAAGTCGTTATTTCTCCTCTCACGTGTAATGAATATCTCCTGCAGTTTTGCTGATGCCGATTCCAGTGTCGGTAAATGAGAGGAGAATTAGCGATATGGAAGATGAGTCTATGAGAAACGTATTCAGCTGCCGACTCCGAGGAGGAAACTGCTTGTTGTGTGTGTGGCCTAAATATATAGGATTTATTAGTAGATGTCCAGTGATTGGGAAAATTGATGAGACATCTTAGTCACCAATTTAAGTTATGTTCCAGCCCATACGAGTCAAGAGAGAATACATCATCTACACATTATATCTCCTCATATGTTTCCCCTTATTATCTCCAGTAATTGTATTATTACAGCGGATTCTTTATGATGTTACATCGTCATCTTCTCCCCATTCAGGTCCCTACAATATCGGATCCTCTCAGTAGAGCTATATATTAGATTTTTACTGATTGCCCCGTGAAGGATGGATATGGACAGGGACAAGATGGCGGAGAGGATATTACACCTCACCCTAGAGATCCTCTTCCGGCTTACTGGAGAGGTGAGAGATTCTGATGACGTCACATTACACCATTCTTATCTATGGGAATAACAGATGGACAGAACTGGAGAGGTGAGGACTCTGGAAATGTCTGTAGTGAGATTTCTTACTGTGTCTCTCCATAACCAGGATTACACAGTAGTGAAGAAGACCTCTAGTGAGCGCTGTCAGGCCCCTGTGTCTGAGGGATGGGGAAGACCCCTGAGCCCAATCACGGGGCCTCCACCTCACCCCCCGATACATGAGGACATCAATGACCAGAAGATCCTAGAACTCACCTACAAGATGATTGAGCTGCTGACTGGAGAGGTGACACTGCTGGGAATGCTGGGACATTATACAGTAACGCTATGAAGGGATCGGGGGTGACGGTATCATTGTATGTGTCAGGTTCCTATAAGGTGTCAGGACGTCACCGTCTATTTCTCCATGGAGGAGTGGGAGTATTTAGAAGGACACAAAGATCTGTACAAGGACGTCTTGATGGAGGTTCCCCAGCCCCTCACATCACGAGGTAATTGGCAGGACTAAATACACACTGCCTATAATTATCTGTATGTAAGTAAGGAATGAATTCAGTCCCTGTATGTGTCTCCTCCAGTTCTATCCAGTAAGAGGACAACACCAGAGAGATGTCCCCGTCCTCTTCTCCAACAGGACTGTAAACAAGAAGATCCCAATGTTCCTCAGGATCCTCAGGTAGATGGAGAGAAGGTGTCATGAAATCTCCCCATGATATGTAGACGGCTGTGAAGGTCTTGTGCTCAGTCTTGTTTTTTCCACCAGTATTATATGTGTTATACTTGTGTAATGAGAGCGGTGGAGATGACAGGATTAGAGCTGATGATAGATGTGACTTCTCCATCTGTCTGTGACTTTTACAATATTTGTTTTAGGGTGAAGATCTGACCCATATTAATACTACAGAGACATATGTGAGGGGTGATGAGCGGAGTAATGAGGAGGTTCCTACAGATAACCGCCCAGGTGAGTAGTGATCACTAAATGCAGATAAGTCACAGATTTTTCTCAATCACCGGTTGTGGCTGCTTTATCGGTGGTGTAGTCTGGCCATATCAAAATCAAGTGGTCGCCATTCTGCCACTAAACCACATTGCTTTGAATCTGTCCCCATTACTTTGGGCATTGAAGGTCCTTCTGTTGGTATTAGAAGTCGTGTGCTCAAAGCTGCCCGGATCTATAAACTACAAAGCCAAATGACAGTGTATGTAGAATGTGCGGATAAGTTACAACATCACTTTTAGAATGATATTATGATGGACCTCTAAGAGAAAGCGGAGAGTGATGATGCTGTTTCCTTCCGAAAATCCTGCCAATATATACGATGAATCTACTTTTTCTCTATTTTGGAGAAAAAAGGAAGAAAAACTGTACAACGGCAATTTTGTGAAATTAGAAAATGAGTTTATTGAGTATTTAATATAAACAGGAAAATTGCATAAAAGGATTAAAAAAGACTTTGGTGAGAGGACCAGCAGGTGGCGTACTCACTCCACAGCTCAGTAGTATTGTAACAAAAAATAGAGTGAAAGAGACATAAAATTGCAGCTAGACAAAAGCACCATACAAAAATGTCCACCAGCCACCACTTACAAAGTTAAATGTAAAAGGCTACTGCCACATACCATAGAGATTAGGTATCCAAGGTAAAAAATGGTGGTATTTGGAGGACATCAAGCAGGTGCAATTGAAAAAAGCAAAAAAACTCTCAAATTCAGTAATAATATAACATATACCTGAGTCGTGGAGTGAGGATCCAAGAAACCCCGACCTATAGGTTTCGATCTAATGCCTTCTTCCTGGGGCCCGGAAGGACCCCCGGAGGACGCAGGAACGCTGTTGTCGTCGTTCCTGGGGTGTCACACGTAGCGATGTGTGCTGCCTCAGGAACGACAAACAACCTACGTCCAAAATCAGCAACGATATTTGGGAAAGGAATGACGTGTCAACGATCAACGATTAGGTGAGTATTTTTGATCGCTAGCGGTGGCTCGTAGCTGTTACACGTAACGACATCGCTAACGACGCCAGATGTGTGTCACGAATTCCGTGACCCCAGCGATATCTTGTTAGTGATATCGTTGTGTGTAAAGTGGCCTTACTTCACAGGCAGAAAGTAACGAGGAGAGTGTTTGTGGTCACCTGATAGCTCAGAAACTGGCAACCATAAACAGACTTTGCACTTTCTACTCTGCTTTCCAGATCCCAGGGATTGCCTTGCCATTCACACTTTAACCCCCATACATGGATCTGGACTTAAAAAGGAAGCCCTAGCCTGGGCCACAGGCTTAGGTACTGTTTGGTGGTCCGAGATAACATGAAGAATAGTCCGGTAGCCAGGTCAGAAACTGGAAGGCATAATAGAAAATGAGATGATGCAAGAGTAGTCAGTAAATAGGCCGGGGTCACAACAGGAAATATATACTCAAAGCGGGAGCTGAGCACATGGGACCGAACAGGAGGAGGACAAAGCTATATCTGTCTGACACCTTCCAGCAATATGCTTCTGGCTTTAGTAGGGTGTGGTGCTTTCCAATTGGATGAAGCAGAGAGCTGATTCCTCCAGTTGGACTGCACACACACCCATACTGCCAGTCTGGATGGTACTTCTGGTCTCATCTACTCTAATCATGCATACAGTAATTATATAGTTACATAAGTTGAAAAAAGACATAGGTCCATCTAGTTCATCCTTACTTCACCAATTATACATTTTTTTCACTAAATTATCTATAACCCACAATTTTATGTGTAATGAGGAAATCATGCAGCTGTGTTTGAAAAGATGTTTAAGTGTCTGCCATTACTACTTTTTGCAATAGGGCCTTGTCAGCTTACTTGTAACCAGAATACACAAGTCTTTCTGCTGTTCTGTAGTCCCGGGTTTGCTTCCATTTAATGTAATAGGATTACTCCGTCCTAGGTGCATTACTTTACATTTATCAACATTCAATCTCATTTGCTAAGTGTCTATCCATATTGACATCTTATCCAGATCGTTTTACTGTATTGTACTGTCAAGGTCAGTTTTTATTAACCTACATAGTTTGGTGTCATCGGCAAAGACTGACACTTTAGGAGTACTTCTCACATAGCGAGATCGCTAGCGAGATCGCTGCTGAGTCACAGGTTTTGTGACGTATCGCCGTGTGTGTGTGTGGTCCCTGCTGTGAAATCGCTGATCGTTACACACTGTTCTGGTTTATTTTTTGGTCGTCGGGCTCCCGCAGGGCAGCGCGCATCTGTGTGTTTGATATCTTACCCAACGACCTCATTCGCGACTCACGTAGGCGTGCATCTTCGTTGTTTTCTGTGTCCTCTCTGTTCCGATTGGTGATCGCTACTGCGTTCGGATTGGCCGTTTTCATCCTCTGTTCTGTCTTGTAGATCGCAGTACAGTTCAGAGGGCTGAATTCACTTGTCCTAGACCGCGTGTAGTAGCAGATCGTAACACTGTCCATTCTGCATCGGGACTGTAGGATGGAGAAGGATAGAAGCGCTATTATGTTGCCTTCTCTAAAGGCAAGGCCGCCCAGTCACAACGCAGTTACGACCACCAATCGGAGCAGAGGGGGCGCGGAAAAGGCAATGTAGATGCACGCCTATGTTACTAATCAAGATTTGAATCGTGCTATGTGACAGGGTCCCAGCGACCGCCGATATCGTTGTACTGGTCGTTATGGATTGCCGTATCGTTGCTGCATCGTTGAGAAGATCTGACTGTTTGAAAGCTCACTAGCGACCCTGTAGTGACGTACCAGTGATCCTGACCAGGTCGTATCGTGGTCAGAATCGCTGGTATATCATTTAGTGTGACGGTACCCTTGCTCTTCATCCCATTCACACGGTCATTAATAAAGAGATTAAAAAGAATCGGTAATAGCAAAGATCCCTGCGGTACTCCACTGCTGACTATAGCCTATTGAGAGAATATACCATTTATGACTACTCTTTGTTTCCTATCTTAGCCAATTCCTTACCCATCTGCTTATAGTTTCCCCTAGTCCTTGCTTCAGGAGCTTCATTATAAGGTCGGTTTCACATTTGCGTCGTTTTGACGGAAACAGAATTCAGCACAGATGCAGTATAGTTATATTAATTTACAGTGGAAGTGTGCCACCATGCAGTTGTGTGCTTCATACACAACCGCATGTGTCCACATGGTGTTGAGCTTCCACTGTAAATAAATGAACTGTACTTCATCTGTGCTGGATTCCGTTTCCGTCAAAACGACGCAAATGTGAAACCGACCTAAGGCTGTTATGTTGCACAATATCAAATGCCTTTGCAAAGTCTAGCTAAATCACATCAGCTGCTTAACCAATATCCAGATTTACACTTATCTCCTAATAGAAACCAACCATGTTGGTTAGACACGACTTATCTTTCATAAATCCATGCTAATTGTCAGTTGTTATATCAAGAAGAGTCTAAAGGCCCCGTTACACGTAGCGACATCACTAACGAGACATCGCTGGGGTCACGGAATTCGTGACGCACATCCGGCGTTGTTAGCGATGTCGTTGCGTGTGACATTTACCAGCGACTGCTAACGATCCGAAATACTCACAAAATCGTTGATTGTTGACACATCGTTCCTTTCACAAATATCGTTGCTCGTTTAGGACGCAGGTTGTTCGTCATTCCTGACGCATCACACATCGCTACATGTGACACCCCAGGAACGACGAACAACAGCGTTTCTGCGTCCTCCGGCAATGAGGTGGGAGTGACGTTCATGCGGCTGCTCTCTGCCCCTCCGCTTCTATTGGTTTCCCGCTGTGTGACGTGGCTATGACGCCGAACGAACCGCCCCCTTAAAAAAGAGTTTGTTCGGCGGCCACAGCTACGTCGTTAGTAAAATTCCCTGCCTAACCATCCCTGTCTAATGCTATTGTCAAAAAACAATGCTTTAAAAATTATTTGTAGGGGTCATTTTCCCTATGCTAATGAGGGCTGTCACTACTCGCAGGGGTATTGATTCCCCCTACTAATTTGCCCTCTTTCCATGTTAACACTCCTCTGCTTTACAAAAGCAGCGTCTTTACAAGCACTATGCAAATTCACGTATGTGCTTGGGTTTCTCCCTCTTAGCATTGAGCTTCTCTGATGCTGGGTGTATGTGTCAGAGTGGCTCACTTTGCATGATTGGAAGTCGTCCGCAAGTTCGATCATGCACACTCCGTCTCTCTGAAGCCGGCACGCGTACACCCTGCTTCAGAGTAGTGTGCATTACCAGAGGTTCGGACGACTTCCGATCTTGCGCAGTTAGCCTCTCACAGCACCAGAGAACCTCAATGCTGAGGGGAACAAAGCCTCTCACTTGCGCGGCTATTTATAGCACTGGCAAAGATGCCGATTTTGTTAAACATATTATCATGTACGCAGGGACGTGATAACCAGGAAAGAGGGCAGACTTTTTTTAAACATTGGTTCTTATCAATAGCATTAGACAGGAATGGATAGGAAGGGAATTTTAGCCCACATGTGTGCCTGCTGCTAGGTTAGAGGGCATTAGGGACCTGACAGGTTCCCTTTTAAAGTAGTTATGTCAGGGGGTGAACTTTGATTTTTGCCCCATCGGGATCTTCTTGTTTACAGTCCTGATCCCTCGAACAGTCGTTTCATTGGTGAACACGGATGAAAAGTGCCTCTTTAATATCTCAGCCTTTGCTTTGTCCTCTATAATTATCCTGTTATTATCTTTTAGTGGGTCAATACCATCTTTTTTTTTCTTTTTGGAATTTATGTATTTATAAAAAAATTCGGATTTATTTTAATGCCTTTGGCGATTTCTTTTTCTTTTACATTTCCTTTTGAGATCTTTATACTCCTGAAATTCTATTTCCGTATTCTCAGTCTTCAAGATGTTTGTTTAATGCCCTTTGTTTTATTATACTTTGTATTGTCTTATTTACCCTTGTGGTTTCTTTTTATTTCTGGATATTTTATTACTAGGGGGCGTACACTTTCTACAGGATTCTTGAAATATAGCTTTAAACTTACCCCATTTATGTTCGGTATCCTCAGTTTCCATGACATTGTCCCAATCTACACGATTAAGCTCCTCCCTTGATTTGTTGAAATCAGCTTTCCTAAAATTCCAGGTTTTCCATTTTCTAATTAAAACTTATCATATCATGGTCACGGAATCCCAAATTCTCCAGGACCTATAAATCAGAAATTGTATCTGGTCTATTTGACAGGACCAAATCCTTCAAATTATCTCCCTTCTTTTGTTCATCTACTAACTGCGAGTGGCAATTGTGTTGAATTGTAGATAAGAAATTGTAGCTTTTAGCACTACCAGAATGTATATCTGGATAGTTGAAATCCCCATAATAAGGACCCGATTATAATTAATATTTGCTGCCTTTTCAATTTGTTGCAGCATTTCATCCACTACCTGATCAGCTATGTTAGGAGGCTTCTAGCAAACTCCAATTAGCAGCTTTCCATTATTTCCCTCCCCATACTGACGCTACATGATCGCATCTCCTCCCAAGGTCGTCATTTAGCACAGGTCTTAAGTTATATTTGATAAATATACACACCCCTCCACTTTTTTGTCTTTCCTGTCTTTTCTGAATGTGGTGTAACCCTGTACGTTTGTCACCAAGTCATGGATCTCATACAACCAGGTTTCCATAATGCCCACTACATAATAATCTGTGGTTGACATAAGAGTCTCCAATTCATTCCTTTTGTTTGTAAGACTTCTTGCATTTGCCAGCAGACATTTAATATTACTAGGACTATTATTACTCCTACTCGGCTCCCTACATTTCTTGCATGTCCCCCCTAAACCCTCATTGACCCCTTCTGTCTCATTCTCTCTGTCTGCTCTAGCTATCCCGTTTTTTGCACAACTAACCTCCCTGCATCCCCAATATCAGCCAAACAGGCATATTTACTAGGATGTGCTAGGTCAGGACTAGGCTTCTTGACACTTTTCCCCTTACCCCTTCTTCTAACTATTACCCAGCTATCTATGTCTGGATCTTGAACTTCCCCACCTCTACCCTCCAAATCACTGGCCCAAGCCAGAGCATGAAGAGCTCTGAACTCCTCTCCAGGTTTGCAATGCTCCTGAATGTTGCATGCTGCATATTTAGATCCATTACCAGGGCTTCCAAATATGTAACACGCCGACATCGAGCGCAGACATATTCACCCTTGAATGCCTGTTAATGGCATGAATACATCCCACAAGATATTCATGTGGCAGCATTGTCCATGGAGCACATACTAAATGGGGGAAAACCCAGGGCCATATTTACCACTAGGCACCCGTGGTCCGGAGCCTGGGGCAGCGCGCTGTGGAGGGCGGCACTTTCTGGTACCAATAAAAATAAATTATTTTTTATTTTTACATCCTCCCCCCCTCCATTAGACAGTCGATTAAATCCGGGCACAGGGAGCTGATTGACCCTGGAAGCGCTGGTGCCTGCACTTCCGGAGTCAGAGGCACGCCAATCAGCTCTGTGCTGTGGCGTCCACTGCGGCAGATGCCGCGGAGGAGGACAGAACACTCACCACAGCCAGCAGGAGGACGATGGACAGCGGAGGAGCAGCAGCAGTAGGAGGAGGAGGGCGGCGGGCACAGGAGCAGGTAATTGCTCGAGAGCTGAAGACTCATAGGAAAGGTGAGGGTGTTCCTAATTCTATTAAGTGAGCATTGTGAGGGAAGGGCAGGCAGAGGCTATAACGTGAGTATTTTGGGGGATTGGCAGGCAGAGGCTATAATGTGAGGATTTTGGGGGAGGGGCAGGCAGAGGCTATAACGTGAGGATTGTGGGGGAGGGGCAGGCAGAGGCTATAACATTAGGATTGTGCGGGAGGGGCAGGCAGAGGCTATAACGTGAGGCTTGTGGGGGAGGGGGAGGCAGCGGCTATAACATGAGGATTGTGGGTTAGGAGCAGGTAGAGGCTATAGTCTGGGGATTGTGGGAGAGGAGCAGGTAGAGGCTATAGTCTGGGGATTGTGAGGGAGGGGCAGGCAGAGGCTATAATGTGGGGATTGTGGTGGAGGGGCAGGCAGAGGCTATAACATGAGGATTGTGGGGGAGGGGCAGGCAGAGGCTATAGTCTGGGGATTGTGGGGGAGGAGCAGGTAGAGGCTATAGTCTGGGGATTGTGGGGAGGAGCAGGTAGAGACTATAGTCTGGGGATTGTGGGGGAGGGGCAGGTAGAGGCTATAGTCTAGGGATTATGGGGGGGAGGAGCAGGTGGAGGCTATAGTCTGGGGATTGTGGGGAGGAGCAGGTAGAGGCTATAGTCTGGGGATTGTGGGGGAAGGGGCAGGTAGAGGCTTTAGTCTGGAGATTGTGGGGGAGGGGCAGGTAGAGGTTATAGTCTGGTGATTGCGGGGGGGGGGGGGGGCAGGAGGAGGCTATAGTCTGAGAATTAGGAGGCCTATTATTGTAGTCTGGGGATTAGGGGGCCTATGACTCTAGACAGTGGTTAGGGGGCTGGGGCTATTAGTATAGTCTTAGGGGCCCTATCGCTGTAGAGGGGCGTTTAGGGAGCCTATTGCTGTAGGAGGGGGGTTTAGGGAGCCTATTGCTGTAGGAGGGGGTTTTATGGAGCCTATTGCTGTAGGAGGTAGGTTTCGGGGGCCTATTGCTGTAGATGGGGGGTTTAGAGGGGCTTACAGAGTGAGGGATAGTGCACGGGACAAAATCGATGGGGAAAAGTGACTCAGTATGTTAGGGGTCTCAGTATAGAGAGGGGTAGATGTAGAAACTTGGCACTCAAGATCAATGTGAACAGTGGTTTTTATTGTGAAGAACTTTTAGGACCAGCACAAGCACAGATGTTTCGGTCAAAAGACCTTCAACAGTGTGCGTGCAGAAGGTCCTCAGAAAATATAGTAGCGTGGCAAGCGGCGTAGCTGGGTATGACGTGGTGTCCACCGCTGTCTATGTGGCAATGATTTGCTTGTGGTGGTCCTACAAGTTCTTCACAATAAAAACCACTATTCACATTGATCTTGAGTGCCAAGTTTCTACATCTACTGGAGACGGTTTTGGACCCTACTTGTGCACCACCCCCAGAAGTGCCGTGTATAAACTCACTAAGTATGGAGAGGGGGAAGCATTGGGAGCTAATTATGGAAAAGGGGTAGCATGGGGGCTCAATATGAATAGGGGTAGTGTGAGGGCTCAGTATGGAAAGGGGGCAGCATGGGTGGGCTCAGTATGGAGTGGAGCAATGTAGGGGACTCAGTATGAAATGTGAGGTAGTGTGGGGGGTCCTCAGCAATAGGCATGAGGTAGCATGGTGGTCTCTGTATGATGAGTAGTGCAGCATGAAGGTGTCATTATGGAGAAGGGGCAGGCAGCATTTGGAGCGCATTAAGAAGGTGCCGCATAGGAGGCTCAGTATGGAAAAGGGCAGTGTGAGAGTCCCATATGGAGAGGGGCAGAATGCATGGGACATTGTGAGGAGGGGGAAGCATGATGTGAGGACAGTGTATAGATCATATTTCATAATTGAGGAAGGTGTGGTGGGTATGGTTTATAAAGGAGGACAGTCTGGCGTTTCAGTTTATTAGTGGGCAGTGTGGCGGTCATAGTATATAAGTGGGGACAGTGTAATGGAAATATTTTATGGGAGAGGATAGTGTGGAGGCCATGTACATTAAGAGGGATTGTATGGAGTAATATTCTTTTGCGGGGAGCACAGTGAGGAGCAATTATTTTTTTCAGTCCACAGCATAGGACTTATTTATTGTACAGCATTTGTAGTTATTGTTATTCGGGAACATTATAATGACATTGTTATTTTTCAGGGTACCATGGTGAGATGTGCTGCAGAAGACGGGAGAAGAGGGAAGTCTGCAGAGACGAGCTGTGGATGTGAAGTCATCATAGAGTCTGCTACATGAGTAAACAGCGATCACAGACCTTACACTACACTAACATTTACACTGGTTTAGGGAAAAAAATGACCAGAGTGCTTCTTTAACCTCTTAACGACAGCGGGCAGTAAAATTACGTCCTAGCGGTCATAACGTTACTGCCCGCGGTCTGCCGGCAGCAGCATGTCGCGATCGGCGCACATCTCAGCTGATTTTCACAGCTGAGATGTGTGCCTGCTAGGCACGAGCAGAATCGTTATCTGCTCGTGCCGTTTAACCCCTGAAATGGCGCTGTCAATATGTGACAGCGCCATTATAAACGCAATCACGTTAAAGTTTTACTTACCGCCCAATACCGGAAGTCACGTGACATGATCACGTGACTTCCGGTGGTTGTCATGGTAGCAGAGGGTCATGTGATGACTCCTGTGCTAGACATGAACCACTTTCACTTTCGCTTTGTACGGAGGTCAGGGAAGCAGGAAGTGCACGTATCTGCTGTTTACAGCTGTGTAGCTGTGATCAGCAGATAGTGCAGGGCGATCGGATTGCTGATCGCAATAGCCCCCTAGGGGGACTAGTAAAATAAAAAAAAAAGTAAAAAAAAAAGTTTTAAAAAATTAAAAAAAAAAACAAAAAAACCTAAAAGTTCAAATCACCCCCCTTTCGCCCCATTGAAAATTAAAGGGTTAAAAAAATAAAAAATATACACACATTTGGTATCGCCGCGTTCAGAAATGCCCGATCTATCAAAATATAAAATTAATTAATCTGATCAGTAAACGGCATAGTGGCAAAAAAAATCCAAACGCCAAAATGACGTTTTTTTGTCGCCACAACTTTTGCGCAAAACAGGCGATCAAAACGTAGCATCTGCGCAAAAATGGTACCGTTAAAAACTTCAGCTCGAGTCGCAAAAAATAAGCCATCACTGAGCCATAGATCCCGAAAAATGAAAACACTACGGGTCACGGAATATGGCATAAAACGTGCGTCACTTTTTTCAGACAAACTTCCGAATTTGTTTTAACCCCTTATATAAAAGTAAACCTATACATGTTTGGTGTCTACGAACTCGCACTGACCTGAGGCATCACACCCACACATCAGTTTTACCATACAGTGAACACAGTGAATAAAATATCTCAAAAACAATAGTGCTATCGCACTTTTTTTTGCAATTTTTCTGCATTTGGAATTTTTTTGCCGTTTTCCAGTACACTATATGGTAAAACCTATGGTTTCATTTAAAAGTACTGCTCGTTCTGCAAAAAATGAGCCCTCACATGACCATATTGACTGAAAAATAAAAAAGTTACGTCTCTCAGAAAAAGAATGGCAAAAAAACCCAAAAAAAACGGAAAGCGAAAAATCGGCCGGTCGTGAAGGGGTTAAAGGGAACGTGTCACCAGATTTGATGACTATAAGCTGCGCCCACCACTCTTATATACAGCATTCTAGCATGCTGTATATAAGAGCCCAGGCCGCTGTGTAAAACGTAAAAATCACTTTATAATACTCACCTAAAGGGCGGTGCGGTGCAGACTGGTCGAATGGATGTCTTCGTTCTCAGGTAGCGGCGCCTCCTCTTTCGGCCATATTTGTCCTCCTTCTTCTGAAGCCTGGGTGCATTACGTCATCCTACGTCATCCACACTAGCAGGCATTGAGGTCCTGCGCAGGCGCACTACAATACTTTCATCTGCCCTACTCAGGGCAGATCAAAGTTCTGGTTGTCTCTCTGGTTCTGGTGATGCAGTCATGTACCTATGGTGGTTCCGGTGATGTAGCAGTGTGCATTTGGTGGTTCTGGTGATGTAGCAGTGTGCAAATGGTGGTTCTGGTGATATTATCGTGATTTGAGGTTGGTTCTGGTGATGTATTCCTGTGGATGTAGCTGTATTTAATTTATTAGATTTCGGCTGGCAGCTATCTCCCTGATTCTCCTATACACTATAGACAGCTGTCTCATGATTCGGCTGGCACCTAACTCCCTGACTCTCCCATACACTATAGGCATCTGTCCCATCATAAAGCTGGCAGCTATCTTCCTGACTCTCCCATACACTATAGACATCTGTCATATCATTCGGCTGGCAGCTATCTCCCTGACTGTCCGATACACTGGAGCGCTCACTTTGTTGAGTTCTCTTGTGTTCTCTATGAAACAGATGCTACTAGACATCTCTAGCGGTGGCTCTCATCTTAGAGAAAAAAGGATCCACAGTCCGAAATTGGACCTGCTGGGTCATCACTCCTCTGACAATCAGACTGTCGGGGGGCGTGGCCTGGACGGCAATGTGAGGAGACGTGTCTGTGGAGCTCTCCTGCAAACACCCATGATAAATACCTGAATACCGCTGTTATCACTGCCTCAGTCGGCTGTCAGGAAGATAAGGTGGTGAGGACTTGTCTGGGGTGAGTCTGGTGGATGCAGAGTGGTGCCATGGTCCGTCACAGGCAAAAAGATAATGGAGGCGGGAAAGTCCCTGGCTCTCAAGATGGTGCCATGATAAGGCAGGAAGCTGAGAAAGTTAATACAGCCTGTCAGCAGAGGATGCAGGTCGCTGCAAGGCTGGAGCAGTTTGCCTGGACTCCAGAGAAATCACGTCAGCATAGAGATAACAGAGGTGAGAAAGGAGAGGAGGGGGAAGATAATGCCAGCTCTGATGAGATGGGGGATGGTGAAAAGCAGCAAGATAATACATAAGTGGAGAAAGCACATAGTGCAGAGGAGGCTCCAGAAAACCTCACTTTAAAGGACGTTTTTGCAGTGGTGTCTTTTTGTAAAGAAGCTCTGACTACCCTGACAAAGCAAGTTAAGGGATTACAGGCAGAGGTTCCTGACATTAAGAAAGACCTCAAAAAAGCCGACCTGAGAACAGGAGCTGTGGAGGAGAGAGTGGGGATAACAGAGGATCATATTACAAAACTACAAAAGTCTGAAAAAACATTTGCACAGCAGATAGCTGAAATCATGGCAAAAAATGATGATTTAGAGAATCGCTCTAGAAGGAATAACATCAGGATTGTCGGCATCCCTGAGAAAGCGGAAGGAAGAAACCCCACTGAATATGTAGAAGACTGGCTCAGGGGGAAAATTGGTGCTGATTCCTTATCCAAACTCTATGTCGTGGAACGTGCACACAGTCCCGATGCAGCCACAACCAGCAGGCACTTCGCACTATGCTAGCCAAGCTCCTCAACTACAGGGACAGGGACATTATACTGCGAAAGGCAAGAGACATGGAGGATCTTATGATTGACGGCCAGAGAATTTCCATATACCCGGACTACTCCATTTCTGTTCAAAAGCTACGTATGACTTTTACAGGAGTAAAGAGGCGCCTGCGAGAGATTGGGGTGCAATACTCAATGATGTTCCCGGCAAAGCTAAGAGTGACGGCGTTGGAGCGGGTGCACTTTTTTACAACTCCGGAGGAAGCCATGCAATGGTTGGACGCAAATGAAAAGCGGATCCGTTTGAAGGAATGAGCTGTCTGTCTGAATCTGCAGTGTGTTGGAGAAGGCCGGCTGAGGCTCTACGACATCCTTAGGAGCTGACAGGGGACCCTTCTTGTTTTTTCTTTCTTTTCTCCCCCTTTTTTTTTTTTTTTTCCTCCTTCCCTTTGGGATTGAGGTAGTATGCAGGGGGAATGCGAGGGGTTTGATGTGAGCTTCGCAGGACATGGGGACTGCCTAATTAGGCGCGGTGGTGGTGTTTACAATTTGAGATTCCAGTTTAATTACTGTTCGCCATTTTACTGTTATATTGGTTGAGTGGAATATGATTATACATAGAAAGGGTGGGACTGGAGAGTTGTTGGAAAAGGGACGAGTTTTAGAATGTGTCTAAGAGGGGAAGGCGAGGGAGGTGGGGGGGAATTTAGTAGGGATTATGGACCAGGTTTGAAAAACCCAATGCTTCACGGGAGTACTCAAAAACAGGAGGTGGTGGGGAGCAGGAGGGGAGGGGAGCAGGGGGGGGAGGGGGGAAAGGGGTAGGGTAGAGGCAGCATGCGGAGATACTACAAGGGTTGATGGTTTTACTGGGTGGGATAATGGGGGATAGAATTAAGGTGTTGAGTTGGAATATTAGAGGGTTATCAGATAGGTCAAGGAGAGCGGCAATAATTAAATATGTTCAAGACTAGAACCCGTCAGTAATATGTCTACTAGAAATGCATCTAACAAAGGAGACAACACATGTTTTAAATAGGAGATGGGTGCAGAAGGCCTATCATTCCACCTTTTCCAACAATGCAAGGGGTGTATCACTGCTGATCCATAACTCTGTGCAATATGAACAGATAGAAGTGTATGTGGATAAAGAGGGACAGTGTGTAGCCGTCAAGTGTAAAATATTTGGCAGACTCGTGTATAGCTGCAATATATATACCACCTCCATATATGTGCACCAAACTAAGGGAGATAAGGGAGTTCTCTGAGAAGGGCGGAGTAATCCCTTTTTTACTGGTGGGGGACTTCAATAATGTGATAGATCTGTACTGGGATAGGAGTAGTAGACCTCCAGGTATTCAGGATAGTTGTATGACTTCGTTTGGCACTCTTATTGGGGAACTTGGAATGGTGGATGCCTGGCGAGTGAGGAATGGGAGGGTATCCTGCTTCTCTTGTTATTCGGCTTCGCATAACACTCTGTCCCGCATTGACATGGCTCTAGCTAGTGATCTGATGGATGCAATGATAGGCGACGTGCAATATCTGACAAGAGTGATTTCAGATCATAGCCCGATTCTAGTGTCCATACGACGGGGGATCCTGACAGGGGGAAGGAGGGGAGAGTGGAAGCTTCATCCA
This sequence comes from Anomaloglossus baeobatrachus, assembly GCF_048569485.1. Lineage (NCBI taxonomy): Eukaryota > Metazoa > Chordata > Amphibia > Anura > Aromobatidae > Anomaloglossus > Anomaloglossus baeobatrachus. The sequence goes on along the minus strand of NC_134357.1, from coordinate 549,453,963 downwards.
GCATGGATCCGTCATATTAATATGGGGAATATAGAACGGGATCTCGGGGAATTCTTTATCCACAACGAGGGTAGCACTGGTCCCATGATGGTATGGGATGCGATGAAGGCATACCTCAGGGGGCTCCTGTTCAGGGATATCTGTAAACGTAAAACACAGACGAGGCAGGATGAGAAAGATAGCCTGGAGGCCTTAGATAAGGCGGAGCTGGAAGCAATTCGGAGTAATACTACGGACGCGAGCAAAATCTTAGGCAGGTGCATGAACAGGTTAATAAGATGCTTTTGGAGAAGACGGTAAGGAAGCAGGCATTCCAAAAATTGCATTTTTATGAGGAGGGAGAAAAAGTTGGTCATCTATTATCGGTCATAGCTGCAGCTCAAAGGAGTAGTTCATTTGTGCATGGTATGTACACAGTAGAGGGGACACAGGTCACTGAGGTTGAGGAGATCCTTGGGGTCTTTAAAGATTTCTATCGCACGCTATATTCTTCTAGCGGAGAGATGAGGGTGGAAGAGGTGGACTCGTTTCTTGAGCGAGGTGAGCTACCGGTGTTGTCTGTGGCGGATAGAGATAAACTGGAGTCACCTATTACTATTGATGAACTGGAGGACGCTCTGCATGGCATGAGCAATGACAAGGCACCGGGAGCAGATGGGCTACCAGTTGAAATTTATAAACAGTTAGAAGAAATCCTATTACCCAAACTATTGAAAGTCTTTGAGGTGGCGGAGGGGGAGGGTGTATTGCCTGAATCTATGAGAGAAGCAATAATAGTAGTAATTCCTAAGGAGGATAAAAATCCGAGGCTTCCAGACTCATAGACCCATCTCGTTATTAACAGCGGACGTGAAGCTTCTAGCTAAGGTGTTGTCAAACCGGCTGACTGGAGTTATATCTAACCTAATACATATGGACCAATCAGGGTTCATGGCCAATAGGTCGACAGCTGCTAATATCAGGAGATTATATCTTAATCTACAGTTGCCGCCTGACAACCCAGGCCGAAGGGTGATCGCTTCGCTAGATGCCCAGAAAGCATTCGATAGTGTTGAGTGGGGGTGTCACAAACCACCGGGGGGGTCACTCAGAAATCCCCCGCGCTGGCTACCAGTACGTCACAATCGGGGGGTAACAAGTGGGGGTCACCCCTCCTTTATACCTCCCGACCGACAGACAGAGCACGTGACGCGCTCTCTAGCGCCCCTCTTATAGTCAGGCCAATTATGGAATTGCCCGACAATAAGCAAGGAGGCCGCTATACTACTTATGCCGATTATTGAAGGGTCCCCGGTGAGAGTAGGGTATATATTCCCCCGACCTCCGCGGGCGGAATATATAAAACCTCCCCGAATCTCACTGGCCTCCCCACAATAATCCTTGGCACAACTCGCTGCCACCAACCGCTTCACGGTAACTATTAGCCGAACACACAGACGTGGGATTCAAGATCGAGATAACAGAACAGCCCAAGATTAATTATATAATTTAATCAGCCTAAAGCACACTAGAAACTACAATATATACAATAGGGAATCTACAGAATATACATATGTCAGAGTACAGTTACAGATAAAGCATGGTTTACAAACAGGTATGCAATTCAATCAGTTACCTTGTGCGTCTGGCCACAGGGGGGCGCTGTAGACCAGGTTTCTAGGAACTCCCACAGATGTTTCCTGCACGTGACCCCCAGCGAAAGAACACTGGAAAATGGCCGAAGTAGGGTTATCAACCTGGGCAAATCCAGGTCCCCTCCTACCTTCGTGACCTCAGAGGGAGCACTGCTCCACCCCTGGCTGGAGTTATGGACAAAATCCACAACATGGAATATGGCCATAACTTGGCCTGGGAGCGTCGTAGGCGGACGCCAATGCTCTCATTGTGACAGTTATGAATTTAGCTACAGAATGAGAGGACTCATGACTTGTCTACTAGTTCCCCATTGGCTGATATCACGCCTGGGGTATTTCCCAAGCTCCCGCTCCCATAAAAAGGGTGTGCCAGCATCGTCCGCATGCGGAGACACCATTTTTATGGTTGCCATATTTATCGGAAATATGGCTTGCGAGATATGAACCATTTTTTACTGGAGTCGTTCTGTCTGGATACTTCCAAGCTGGCTAATTAGATAGCAGCTCCTACCACAGGGTCACGGCAGGGAGTCCTCCTGTGTCCATTGTTCCCACATCATCTCATCTCCATATCACAGGAGATGGCCATGGAGGTGTAACACCTTCACAGATGCTGGACATTGAGAACAAGAAGGGAGGGGGGCACTGCCAGGGAGTGATGAGCGATTATGACTGGAAGTCATAATTCATCTTCATATCCCGGGATTTGCCTCACACCTCCCCCCTTTTGAGGGCGCTAGGGGGCAGCACACTCCGGTGTTCCCCCGTGCGCCCGTCCGCGACCTCTCCTTGTCGGGACAGCCCGTCTGCGTTACCGTGGTCACGGCCCCTTTTGTGGCGAATGGTGAAGTTGTATTGCTGGAGCGCAAGGCTCCATCGCAACAATCGCCCATTCGTCCCAGAGACGGTGTGCAACCAGCTGAGGGGATTGTGGTCCGTCTCCACGATGAAGTGGCGCCCGTATAGATAGGGTTGCAGACGCTGCAGGGCCCACACTATGGCCAGGCACTCCTTCTCCATCGTGGAATAGGCCACTTCCCTTGGTAACAGCTTCCTGCTCAGGTACAAGACTGGGTGCTCTTGGCTCGCAGAGTCCACCTGGCTGAGCACCGCACCGAGGCCGAAGTCACTGGCGTCGGTCTGTACTACAAACGGCCGCGTGAAGTCGGCTGCCTGTAGCACGGGCGGGCTGGACAGGGCGTCCTTTAGGGCCTGGAAGGCTGTCTCGCAGTCCATTGTCCAATCGACTGCAGAGGGCAGCTTCTTCTTGGTGAGGTCCGTCAAGGGCTTTGCCAGGCTACTATAGCGTGGAACAAACCTCCTATAGTACCCAGCGGTCCCCAAGAAGGACATCACCTGCTTCTTGGTCCTGGGGGTGGGCCAGGATGCGATGGCCTCCACTTTCTCAGGCTCGGGCTTCAGTGTTCTCCCGCCTACCCGGTGACCGAGGTACTGGACCTCGCTCATGGCCAGCTGACACTTTCCCGGCTTGATGGTCAAACCTGCCCGGTGGATCCGCCTGAGCACCTGTGCTAGATGCTCTAGGTGGTCCTCCCAGGTGGGACTGAAGACGGCAATGTCATCTAGGTACGCGGCCGCGTACCCTTCAAGTCCCTTGAGCAGGGTGTTGACCATCCGCTGGAAAGTGGCAGGGGCATTCCTCATCCCGAATGGCATCACCGTGGACTCGTATAGTCCAAATGGGGTAATAAAGGCAGAGCGTTCCCTGGCCTTGCGAGTCAGGGGGATCTGCCAATATCCCCGGCTCAGGTCCATGATGGTCAGGTACTGAGCCCCGGCCAACTGATCGAGCAGGTCATCGATGCGTGGCATTGGGTACGCATCGGCGACCGTGACAGCATTGAGCCCCCTGTAGTCCACGCAGAACCGAGTGGTTCGGTCCTTCTTAGGGACGAGGACTACAGGCGAGGCCCAAGCGCTGTTGGATGCCTGGATCACCCCCAGCTTCAGCATCTCGTCAATCTCCTGGCGCATGTGTTGCTGCACCTCCAGGGAGACCCGATATGCTGAACGCCGGATCGGGGGATGATCCCCAGTGTCCACGTGATGGACAGCCAAGTCAGTCCTTCCGGGCTGGTTGGTAAACAACCCCCGGAAGGGGAGGAGGGTGGCCCACAGCTGGGACCGTTGGTCCTCCAAGAGCTGGTGGCCAACCTCCACATCCTCAATGGATCCGCCTGCCCTAACCTGGGCTAGCATATCCAAGAGGGTTTCCGCTTCTCCCTCCTCGGGCAGGTTGCACACGGGGAGCGCACATGCCTCCCGCTCATGATGTGCCTTCATCATGTTCACATGGAAGGGCTTCCGCCTTCCACGGGCAGGGTCCAGGGTGACCAGGTACGTCACAGGGTTGAGCTGCTGGTACACGAGGTATGGGCGTTCCCAGGCTGCCTGAAGCTTGTCCTGTGGTACGGGGACCAGTACCCACACCTTTTGACCCACTTGGTAGGTCCTCTCACAAGCGTTCTGGTCGTACCAACGCTTCTGATCGGCCTGGGCTTGAGCCATATTGTCGTGTACCAGTTGCGTCAAGGCCTGCATTTTGTCCCGGAAGCGCATGACATACTCGATAACCGACACTCCAGGGGTGGCCAAATCCCCTTCCCAAGCCTCTTTCACCAGAGCCAGGGGGCCCCGCACACGTCGCCCGTACAGGAGCTCAAACGGTGAGAATCCTGTTGAGGCCTGTGGAACCTCCCGGTAAGCAAATAACAGGTGTGGGAGATACCGCTCCCAGTCACGCCCATGGGAGTCGACCAACATCTTAAGCATCTGCTTTAAGGTGCCATTGAACCGCTCGCACAGGCCATTAGTCTGTGGATGGTACGGGCTGGCCACCAGATGTCGCACCTGGACTTGCTTACAGAGGGCCTCCATCAGCTGGGACATGAATTGGGTCCCCCGGTCAGTGAGCATTTCCTGGGGAAAACCCACTCGGGAGAAAATCTCCAGCAATGCGGTGGCCACCTTGTCAGCCCGAATGGACGACAAGGCCACTGCTTCTGGGTACCGGGTGGCATAGTCCACTACCGTCAGTATGAAGCGTTTCCCGGAGCTGCTGGGGATGGCCAGCGGGCCGACCAGATCCACAGCCACCCTCCTGAAAGGCTCATCGATGATGGGCAGAGATACCAGTGGGGCTTTGGGGCGTGGCCCCGCCTTCCCCACTCTCTGACAGGTTTCACACGAACGGCAGTAGGCAGCCACATCGGCCCCCATTTTTGGCCAGTAGAAATGCTGGTTTAACCTGGCCTTGGTCTTAGCGATCCCTAGGTGTCCGGCCATCGGAATCTCATGTGCGATCCGCAACAACTCCGTCCGGAACGGATAGGGTACCACCAACTGTCGGTCCCTGGGCCACGCCTCCGGTGAACCCTGCTGGACCGTGGCCCGGTACAGCCGTCCTTGGTCCCAGACCACTCGCTCCGGGTCCGAGTCCGAGGGGGGCTGTGCCGCCTGCTCCTTAAGAGCTTTCAGGCTGTCGTCAGCTTCTAACGCTGCCTGAAACCTGGATTTGCCCAGGTTGATAACCCTACTTCGGCCATTTTCCAGTGTTCTTTCGCTGGGGGTCACGTGTAGGAAACATCTGTGGGAAGGATCCTAGAAACCTGGCCTACAGCGCCCCCCTGTGGCCAGACGCACAAGGTAACTGCTGGAACTGTGTATGCCTGTTTGTAACCCATGCTTTGCTTGTAACTGTACTCTGACATATGTATATTCTGTAGATTCCCTATTGTATATATTGTAGTTTCTAGTGTGCTTTAGGCTGATTAAATTATATAATTAATCTTGGGCTGCTCTGTTATCTCGATCTTGAATCCCACGTCTGTGTGTTCGGCTAATAGTTACCGTGAAGCGGTTGGTGGCAGCGAGTTGTGCCAAGGATTATTGTGGGGAGGCCAGTGAGATTCGGGGAGGTTTTATATATTCCGCCCGCGGAGGTCGGGGGAATATATACCCTACTCTCACCGGGGACCCTTCAATAATCGGCATAAGTAGTATAGCGGCCTCCTTGCTTATCGTCGGGCAATTCCATAATTGGCCTGACTATAAGAGGGGCGCTAGAGAGCGCGTCACGTGCTCTGTCTGTCGGTCGGGAGGTATAAAGGAGGGGTGACCCCCACTTGTTACCCCCCGATTGTGACGTACTGGTAGCCAGCGCGGGGGATTTCTGAGTGACCCCCCGGTGGTTCGTGACATATGTCACAAACCACCGGGGGGGTCACTCAGAAATCCCCCGCGCTGGCTACCAGTACGTCACAATCGGGGTGTAACAGTGGGGGGTCACCCCTCCTTTATACCTCCCGACCGACAGACAGAGCACGTGACGCGCTCTCTAGCGCCCCTCTTATAGTCAGGCCAATTATGGAATTGCCCGACGATAAGCAAGGAGGCCGCTATACTACTTATGCCGATTATTGAAGGGTCCCCGGTGAGAGTAGGGTATATATTCCCCCGACCTCCGCGGGCGGAATATATAAAACCTCCCCGAATCTCACTGGCCTCCCCACAATAATCCTTGGCACAAACTCGCTGCCACCAACCGATTTACGGTAACTATTAGCCGAACACACAGACGTGGGATTCAAGATCGAGATAACAGAGCAGCCCAAGATTAATTATATAATTTAATCAGCCTAAAGCACACTAGAAACTACAATATATACAATAGGGAATCTACAGAATATACATATGTCAGAGTACAGTTACAAGCAAAGCATGGGTTACAAACAGGCATACACAGTTCCAGCAGTTACCTTGTGCGTCTGGCCACAGGGGGGCGCTGTAGGCCAGGTTTCTAGGATCCTTCCCACAGATGTTTCCTACACGTGACCCCCAGCGAAAGAACCCTGGAAAATGGCCGAAGTAGGGTTATCAACCTGGGCAAATCCAGGTCCCCTCCTACCTTCGTGACCTCAGAGGGAGCACTGCTCCACCCCTGGCTTGAGTTATGGACAATATCCCAACATGGAATATGGGCCATAACTTTGCCTGGGAGCGTCGTAGGCGGACGCCAACGCTCTCACTGTGACAGCTATGAATTTAGCTACGGAACGAGAGGACTCATGACTTGTCTACTAGTTCCCCATTGGCTGATATCACGCCTGGGGTATTTCCCCAGGTCCTGCTCCCATAAAAAGGGTGTGCCAGCATCGTCCGCATGCGGAGACACCATTTTTATGGTTGCCATATTTATCGGAAATATGGCTTGCGAGATATGAACCATTTTTTACTGGAGTCGTTCTGTCTGGATACTTCCATAGCCTTGCTAATTAGATAGCAGCCCCTACTACAGGGTCACGGCAGGGAGTCATCCTGTGTCCATTGTTCCCACATCATCTCATTTCCATATCACAGGAGATGGCTGTTGGAGGTGTAAGTGGGATGTGACACCTTCCCAGATGGTGGACATTGAGAACAAGAAGGGAGGGGGCACTGCCATGGAGTGATGAGAGCGATTATGACTGGAAGTCATAATTCATCTTCATATCCCAGGGTTTGCCTCACACCTCCCCCCTTTTGAGGGCGCTAGGGGGCAGCACACTCCGGTGTTCCCCCGTGCGCCCGTCCGCGACCTCTCCTTGTCGGGACAGCCCGTCTGCGTTACCGTGGTCCCGGCCCCTTTTGTGGCGAATGGTGAAGTTGTATTGCTGGAGCGCAAGGCTCCATCGCAACAATCGCCCATTCGTCCCAGAGACGGTGTGCAACCAGCTGAGGGGATTGTGGTCCGTCTCCACGATGAAGTGGCGCCCGTATAGATAGGGTTGCAGACGCTGCAGGGCCCACACTATGGCCAGGCACTCCTTTTCCATCGTGGAATAGGCCACTTCCCGTGGTAACAGCTTCCTGCTCAGGTACAAGACTGGGTGCTCTTGGCTCGCAGAGTCCACCTGGCTGAGCACCGCACCGAGGCCGAAGTCACTGGCGTCGGTCTGTACTACAAACGGCCGCGTGAAGTCGGCTGCCTGTAGCACGGGCGGGCTGGACAGGGCGTCCTTTAGGGCCCGGAAGGCTGTCTCGCAGTCCATTGTCCAATCGACTGCAGAGGGCAGCTTCTTCTTGGTGAGGTCCGTCAAGGGCTTTGCCAGGCTACTATAGCATGGAACAAACCTCCTATAGTACCCAGCGGTCCCCAAGAAGGACATCACCTGCTTCTTGGTCCTGGGGGTGGGCCAGGATGCGATGGCTTCCACTTTCTCAGGCTCGGGCTTCAGTGTTCTCCCGCCTACCCGGTGACCGAGGTACTGGACCTCGCTCATGGCCAGCTGACACTTTCCCGGCTTGATGGTCAAACCTGCCTGGTGGATCCGCCTGAGCACCTGTGCTAGATGCTGTAGGTGATCTTCCCAGGTGGGACTGAAGACGGCAATGTCATCCAGGTACGCGGCCGCGTACCCTTCAAGTCCCTTGAGCAGGGTGTTGACCATCCGCTGGAAAGTGGCAGGGGCATTCCTCATCCCGAATGGCATCACCGTGGACTCGTACAGTCCAAATGGGGTAATAAAGGCAGAGCGTTCCCTGGCCTTGCGAGTCAGGGGGATCTGCCAATATCCCCGGCTCAGGTCCATGATGGTCAGGTACTGAGCCCCGGCCAACTGATCGAGCAGGTCATCGATGCGTGGCATTGGGTACGCATCGGCGACCGTGACAGCATTGAGCCCCCTGTAGTCCACGCAGAACCGAGTGGTTCTGTCCTTCTTAGGGACGAGGACTACAGGCGAGGCCCAAGCGCTGTTGGATGCCTGGATCACCCCCAGCTTCAGCATCTCGTCAATCTCCTGGCGCATGTGTTGCTGCACCTCCAGGGAGACCCGATATGCTGAACGCCGGATCGGGGGATGATCCCCAGTGTCCACGTGATGGACAGCCAAGTCAGTCCTTCCGGGCTGGTTGGTAAACAACCCCCGGAAGGGGTGTAGGGTGGCCCACAGCTGGGACCGTTGGTCCTCCAAGAGCTGGTGGCCAACCTCCACATCCTCAATGGATCCGCCTGCCCTAACCTGGGCTAGCATATCCAAGAGGGTTTCCGCTTCTCCCTCCTCGGGCAGGTTGCACACGGGGAGCGCACATGCCTCCCGCTCATGATGTGCCTTCATCATGTTCACATGGAAGGGCTTCCGCCTTCCACGGGCAGGGTCCAGGGTGACCAGGTACGTCACAGGGTTGAGCTGCTGGTACACGAGGTATGGGCCTTCCCAGGCTGCCTGAAGCTTGTCCTGTGGTACGGGGACCAGTACCCACACCTTTTGACCCACTTGGTAGGTCCTCTCACAAGCGTTCTGGTCGTACCAATGCTTCTGATCGGCCTGGGCTTGAGCCATATTGTCGTGTACCAGTTGCGTCAAGGCCTGCATTTTGTCCCGGAAGCGCATGACATACTCGATAACCGACACTCCAGGGGTGGCCAAATCCCCTTTCCAAGCCTCTTTCACCAGAGCCAGGGGGCCCCGCACACGTCGCCCGTACAGGAGCTCAAACGGTGAGAATCCTGTTGAGGCCTGTGGAACCTCCCGGTAAGCAAATAACAGGTGTGGGAGATACCGCTCCCAGTCACGCCCATGGGAGTCGACCAACATCTTAAGCATCTGCTTTAAGGTGCCATTAAACCGCTCGCACAGGCCATTAGTCTGTGGATGGTACGGGCTGGCCACCAGATGTCGCACCTGGACTTGCTTACAGAGGGCCTCCATCAGCTGGGACATGAATTGGGTCCCCCGGTCAGTGAGCATTTCCTGGGGAAAACCCACTCGGGAGAAAATCTCCAGCAATGCGGTGGCCACCTTGTCAGCCCGAATGGACGACAAGGCCACTGCTTCCGGGTACCGGGTGGCATAGTCCACTACCGTCAGTATGAAGCGTTTCCCGGAGCTGCTGGGGATGGCCAGCGGGCCGACCAGATCCACAGCCACCCTCCTGAAAGGCTCATCGATGATTGGCAGAGATACCAGTGGGGCTTTGGGGTGTGGCCCCGCCTTCCCCACTCTCTGACAGGTTTCACACGAACGGCAGTAGGCAGCCACATCGGCCCCCATTTTTGGCCAGTAGAAATGCTGGTTTAACCTGGCCTTGGTCTTAACGATCCCTAGGTGTCCGGCCATCGGAATCTCATGTGCGATCCGCAACAACTCCGTCCGGAACGGATAGGGTACCACCAACTGTCGGTCCCTGGGCCACGCCTCCGGTGAACCCTGCTGGACCGTGGCCCGGTACAGCCGTCCTTGGTCCCAGACCACTCGCTCCGGGTCCGAGTCCGAGGGAGGCTGTGCCGCCTGCTCCTTAAGAGCTTTCAGGCTGTCGTCAGCTTCTAACGCTGCCTGAAACCCCTGACTAGATGTGGCCAGAATCGACGAGACTGTCACATCTTCAGTCAGTACCCCGGGACCTGTGTCCTGGCCTCCACCTGACTCGGCTGCCACTGGGTCAGAAGGGGAAGAGCTATCGGACCTCTGGGAGGCCCCTTGGCTTCCAGCACTCCCACTGCGGGTGACAGCGGCCACAGCCGCTGCGACCGTGGGTCGTGCCTGCTCCTCCTCCGTTCCTGACCAAGTCGCCGGTTCAGGCAGACCTACCTGGCTTCCTGACACCCCGGTTGTGGGGGAACCATGCACCGAGATCTTACCTGGGAGCACTTCCGCTCCTGGACCGGCCCCAATCTCACCTGCCTGTTCCCCTCCTGCAGCAACAGAACCCCGCTGTGAAATCTCTGGGGACCCCACATTTGCTGTGGTAGCCCCCACCCCACACACTGGTCCTCCCCCTGCAGCACCCTGCTCTCTGCTTATCCCTGCAGAGGGCAACAGATCCCAGCTCACAGGCTGATTACTTGTAGAGGCATTGTCACACCTTTCTCTGACCCCCTCCCCTGTCACAGCTGCAGCTGTGTGTGTGTCTATGGTGTCTATGCAAGCAGAAATATCAGAGTTCACTCCCTCCTCCCTTACATCATTCATAGATAACACATTAACATTGTCCGGAGGCATGTCAGTACTGGCTGAAGGTTCAGCCCTTGGTTGGGGCCCAAACTGGGAGGTTATCTGCCCCAAATCTGTCCCAAGTAGCACGTTTGCGGGGATCCGATCAGTTACCCCCACCTCCCTCACCCCTCGCCCTGCGCCCCAGTCCACATAAATGTCAGCAACAGGCAGCGCCGGGTCAATGCCTCCAATCCCGGAGACAGCGAGGGTTTTTCCAGGGATCAAGTCTTGGGGGGACACCATCTCAGGCCGCACCAGAGTCACCTCCGAGGCGCTGTCTCGCAGTCCCATGGTCACAGACCGGCCGACGGTGACAGGTTGGAAGCTGTCCAGGGACCTACCACCACCCCCACCCACACAATACACCTTGGGCGGCCCTTGGGACGGGGACGGAGCCGGGGCCTTGGGACGCTGAGGGCACATGGCCTTGAAGTGTCCAGGTAGGTTGCACTGGTGGCACCGTCTTGGTTCTGCCACGGGCCTGGAGAGGGGAGTTGAGGGGGACACCCCCTGCAGTCTAGGGGCAGGTGGGGCAGTCGCAGAGTTCATCTTACCCCCTCTCCAGGTGCTGCTGGTGGCTGCTCTCCTGGCCTCAGTAGCCCGATTGTTGGTGTAGTCATCGGCCAGGGCAGCTGTAGCCGTGGACCCCTTTGGCTTCTGGTCTCGGATGAACTGGCGGAGATCCTCAGGGCAGTTCCACAAGAGTTGCTCCGTGATGAACAAGTCCAGGATCTCCGGTCCGGTGGAAAGCTGCAGGCCTTGGGTCCAGTGGTCGGCAGCTCGGGCAAGTGCCCGCCGGTGGTCAGCCCAGGAGTCCTTTGGTCCCTTCTGTAGGCTCCGGAACTTCTTGCGGTAGGACTCTGGAGTGAGGTTGTACTGTTGGATCAGGGCCCGCTTGATGGTGTCGTAGCCCTGATCTGCCTCAGCAGGCAAGTCCCCAAGGATATCCAGGGCCTTACCCCTTAAACGGGGGGTCAGGTATTTGGCCCACTGGTCCTTGTCCAGATGGTGCTGCAGGCAAGTCCGTTCAAAAGCAGTCAAGAAAGAGTCCAAGTCTCCGTCCTTCTCCAGCACTGGGAAGTCCTCAACACGGACCTTTGGAAGTTTGGTGTCTTGAAGGTCACGTGTGGCTGATGAGGGCCGGAGCTGAGCTAGCTGCAGCTGGTAGTCACGCTGTGCCTGGCGCTCTTCACGTGCTGCTTGCCGCTCCGCAGCCTCACGCACTGCCTGCCGCTCACGCTCGGCCATGAGTATCTCGTAGGTATCCCGGTCTCCAGCCTGGAGAAGGGCCATAGCCATTTGAAGAAGGCTATCCGAGCCTCCCAGGCTCGGTGGAATGGCACGTGGTGATCTGCGGCCCGCTGCGGAGCCTGGTGCTTCACTGTCCATTGCAGAGCGGAGGGCTGGCATCTGGCTCGTTGAGGACCCTTGGGTGAGCTGCTCCTCATCTTGTCCAGCAGTGCCAGGTTGTGCAATGTCCTCTGCAGAGCGGTTCTCTGGCGTCGGGCTCTTGGAGGGCTCGTGGACAACCTCCTCATCGTCTCTGGCCTGAGCATCGGCCATTCCTTTGGCTTTGCTCCTGGTGCTCTCAGCCATTGTTGCAGACTTTGGTCACTGACACAGAACTGACACCTGATGCCTCCACACACCTTACAGTATCTGCACTCTGACACTCTAGTGTTGGTCTGGTCTGAAGACCCCAGCAGCCACAGCTGCTGCAGGCAGTCTTTAGTGTCTGGGAGTATGGGTCTCACACTCACACACACTATTATCTCGATCCCACCGCTTGCCACCAATATGTCACAAACCACCGGGGGGGTCACTCAGAAATCCCCCGCGCTGGCTACCAGTACGTCACAATCGGGGGGTAACAAGTGGGGGTCACCCCTCCTTTATACCTCCCGACCGACAGACAGAGCACGTGACGCGCTCTCTAGCGCCCCTCTTATAGTCAGGCCAATTATGGAATTGCCCGACAATAAGCAAGGAGGCCGCTATACTACTTATGCCGATTATTGAAGGGTCCCCAGTGAGAGTAGGGTATATATTCCCCCGACCTCCGCGGGCGGAATATATAAAACCTCCCCGGATCTCACTGGCCTCCCCACAATAATCCTTGGCACAACTCGCTGCCACCAACCGCTTCACGGTAACTATTAGCCGAACACACAGACGTGGGATTCAAGATCGAGATAACAGAACAGCCCAAGATTAATTATATAATTTAATCAGCCTAAAGCACACTAGAAACTACAATATATACAATAGGGAATCTACAGAATATACATATGTCAGAGTACAGTTACAGATAAAGCATGGTTTACAAACAGGTATGCAATTCAATCAGTTACCTTGTGCGTCTGGCCACAGGGGGGCGCTGTAGACCAGGTTTCTAGGAACTCCCACAGATGTTTCCTGCACGTGACCCCCAGCGAAAGAACACTGGAAAATGGCCGAAGTAGGGTTATCAACCTGGGCAAATCCAGGTCCCCTCCTACCTTCGTGACCTCAGAGGGAGCACTGCTCCACCCCTGGCTGGAGTTATGGACAAAATCCACAACATGGAATATGGCCATAACTTGGCCTGGGAGCGTCGTAGGCGGACGCCAATGCTCTCATTGTGACAGTTATGAATTTAGCTACAGAATGAGAGGACTCATGACTTGTCTACTAGTTCCCCATTGGCTGATATCACGCCTGGGGTATTTCCCAAGCTCCCGCTCCCATAAAAAGGGTGTGCCAGCATCGTCCGCATGCGGAGACACCATTTTTATGGTTGCCATATTTATCGGAAATATGGCTTGCGAGATATGAACCATTTTTACTGGAGTCGTTCTGTCTGGATACTTCCAAGCTTGCTAATTAGATAGCAGCTCCTACCACAGGGTCACGGCAGGGAGTCATCCTGTGTCCATTGTTCCCACATCACCTAATTTCCATATCATAGGAGATGGCCATGGGATGTGACACCTTCACAGATGCTGGACATTGAGGACAAGAAGGGAGGGGGCACTGCCAGGGAGTGATGAGCGATTATGACTGGAAGTCATAATACATCTTCATATCCCGGGATTTGCCTCACAGGGGGTATCTGTGGAAAGTGTTGCAACATATGGGTTTTGGCCCACGGTTTGTAAAGTGGGTGCAGCTGTTGTATAATAGGCCTACTGCTAAAGTTAGAGTTAACGGTATGACCTCCTCAGCGTTTGAGTTGCATCGGGGAACGAGGCAGGGCTGCCCACTATCGCCGCTCCTATTTGCTATTGCAATAGAGCCTCTGGCGGCGGCCATTAGGAAATCAAAGGAGATCCATGGATTTAGGTATGGGCATTTAGAGGAGAAAATAGCTCTTTATGCTGATGATTTATTACTTTTCCTGGGGGATCCGTCAGCCTCATTGGATCATGCCATGCAGATAATAGAGAAATTTGGAGAAGTTTCGGGACTGACCATTAATTGGTCTAAATCGAGCCTCTTTAAAGTGGATGGGGAAGTAACCTGGACAAATGATGATACTGGGGCTAACAAATTGAAGAGTGTGGACGAATTTAAATATCTAGGTATCCAGATATCTCTGCCAGTAGAAAAATACATACAGGTGAACTTATGGCCGCTTCTTAAAAAATTGAGAGCCAAAGTGGATGCCTGGAACAAGCTACATTTGTCAGTTGTTGGAAGGGTTAATTTACTAAAGATGGTAGTAATGCCTAAACTCCTATACATACTGCACAATGCCCCTGTTTGTATTTCAAAGAAAAGATTTAAAGGAATAAACTCGCTGTTTAGGGACCTGGTGTGGGGTAAAAAGCAGCCTAGGGTGCGATTAGAGACTTTACAAAGGCCGAAAGATGAGGGGGGTCTGGCAATCCCAAATCCGGAATTGTATTATATGGCGGCGCAATGTCAACACCTCAGGGGCTGGTCTGATCGAGAGAAAGATGGGGGCATTAAAGAAGTGCTGGAATACATAGTGGGTAGAAGTCCATTGGTAATGGGACTAGAGGATGGTGCGGTGGGGATCTTGGGTGGAATGTCTCCTACAATGGCACTTATAAACAAGACCTGGGATATGCTGAAAAGGGTGAGAGGGGTGACCCGGTTAACTAAGTTTACACCTATCTTGGATAACAGTAATCTTCCGGAGATTCAGAAAATGGGGAATATTGAGGACTGGAGACGCAAGGGTGTAATATACATGCATCAGATATTGGATGGAGGAATTCTGAAATCGTTCCCACAGTTACAGAGTGAGTTTTAGTTGCCGGCGTCCGGCTGGCTCCACTACAATCAATTAAAACATGCGATTGCAGCCCAAGCGGCTAAAAAAAGTGTGGCCATACAGACTGACCTGGTACTGGAGTATGTATGTAAGGGGGGAGGAAGCACTAAGGGGATCATTTCTGGCACAAATAAAGATATACTACATACCTTTCTTTTACACTACCCACTTAAGACTAAATCTAAATGGGAGGAGGAAGTTGGGCCGATAACGGAGGAGGTGTGGGAGAGTATCTTAGAGTATGTCCCTAAACTTTCCATGAGCGAACCGACCAGACTATCTCACCTATACGTGATTCACCGGGTATATAGGTCTCCCTTACTGATGTTTAAAATGGGGTTGAAAAGGAATTCGGAGTGTCCAAGGTGTCAGGGATCTGACGCAGGTATTTTTCATATGATGTGGTCTTGTCCGAGACTGGTCTCCTTTTGGACTAAGGTTATCCACAAGATAGGAAGAACATATGGGTGTGTCCTTCCCAGGGAACCATTGCTATGCATATTGGGATATGTTGAGGAGCTTGGGGTGGAAAATACTATGAAAATTGCCATTGCTAGGCTGCTGTATGCGGCAAGAAAGCTAATCGCCAGGTCCTGGATTAAAAAAGACCCCCCGACCAGGGGAGAGTACATTAAAAGGGTGAAATGTATTCTTCAGCTGGAACAGGGAGTGTATGAAAGAAGGGGGAATGTTAAAATGTTTGAGAAGCTATGTGTAATACTATTGTATGTTCTGAGGATTTCGATAGCGTTAGGGCAATGACCACCAGAGACGAGTTCTTGGTACAAGATGTTTATAACATGTAACCACGGTAGATACACAACGGAACAAACACAGTAGAACACACACACGAAATACCTTCCCGAAACGGAGCGAAGGGGATTCCCGGGGCCACGCACCGGACTCCCCCAGGGAGACCACCAGAGCGAACCCCTATACAGGGACTGTCCGGCAATCACCCCGGAAGGCCTAAATGTGCAGCAGCCGGGACACAAGGGGCAAGTGGTAAAAGTCCAGGAGTGTCCGTACGGAATGTTAGTCCAGAGTGGTTACGAACCAGAAGGAACCGGGCAGACGTGCTGATCAAAGACGGCAGACGGAGTCCGGGCACAGCTTGAAGAAACCGGGTATGATCCAGAGTCGGTCGGTAGTCTTTCAGGAAGATCCAAAAGGCAATCAGGAAGTAGAAGCAGCAAAGCAGGAGCACACAGCAAGCAGTATACTCAGGCACTGGACTGGGCTTAGAGGCGGCCTTTTAAGCAGCTGGACAGGAAGTAGGGCAACAGAACATTAAACTCCATGTTAACTGAGGGCAAGCTCTTTCAAAAGAGAACTGGAAAACCCGGAAACCTGACACTATGGTCTCCTTGGCTGCAATGCGAATAGGACGAGTGATGGACCAGTAAACTGATTTGGGACTGGGATAGCTATCGGAGACCTCTGATGTGTGTGTTTTGTTTTATTTGTGTTACTAGTTGTTCCTTTTGCACAACGGGATGGTTGCTATACTGCAGTTGGAGGGTATTCTAAGTGTGTACTAAATGGGATGTAGTATCGGGGAGAAGTGGTGTTGCCGGGAATGGGCGAGGGGGCGGGAGGGGGAGTTAAAGGGGTAATAGATGTGATCATCTTAATTTGGATGCCGATTTGCTATTCTGTTGTATGTATTCTGTTTTAATAAAAAAGTATGTGATTTAAAAAAAGACAATCAGACTGTCTGCCGAGCCTGTCTATCTCCGGGTTTATCCAACTGTAGTCTGTGTACAAGCGCCTTAACTACTATCTGAAGGGAATGGGAACTGTTAGGCTATGTGCACACCATGGTCTTTACACATCTGTAAATCTATTGAGTTTTTCAGGCGGAAGACAGGTTAGGAAACAATGGCATCTTTTTATAAATTGAAATTGTATTAAGTACTAGTAAGCAACTTCCTGGTGGCAGCAGCATGAAAAATTGTTCAGTTACCTGTTTTAACCACTCAGTGTCTTTGAAAACCTGAAGCTATAAATAAAACTGAAGGTATGCGCAGCAAGTTCTGATCTTCATTCTTATAGCATTTAGCACTTTTTCAAGTGTGTTACAGAGTAGATCCGTCTTAAATAGTTGTTGTGTGCACAAAATCATAGTTTTACGTTGTCAGTAAGGGGTGCGACGACATAAAGTGCCCAGGGCAGCACAAACGCCAAATACAGCCCTGGATAAACCGTACAGATAAAAGCAGAAAAACAATGGAGAACTACAGTAGTAAGGAAAACCTTAAACTATGCTCTTGTCTTTAAACTAGGATAGTGTTTAACTATGCACTTAATGCAGGCCTCACTCGCTCAGCAGCCCTCACTTAGCAGTCACTGGGACTTGTATTTCCCCAAGCAGCATGTAATAGGTGAGGCTGCTACGAAAACGTAAATTACAAGATCCCCCTTTTTTGCTGCTTTTCTTTGACAACATCAAAGACAATACCGAAACAAATACAACAATTACACAGTCATCACAAACTATTGTATAGTGTTTAACTATGCACTTATCTGCATTATTTGATCCACTAACCATGTGGAAGCCCTGTGATTTTCCATGAACAGATGATGGGGCTTATTTTTTGTGGGATGAGTAGAAGTTTTTATTGGTATCATATTCACCTACATAACATTTTTGGTTGCTTTTAATTCCAATATTTGGGAGGCAGAATGAACAAACAGCTGAACACCACACTCTACTGGTTCATCCTATGAGGTTTTCTATTAGACTGAACTGTCATTGTCTTAGTGAATAATTACATTTTACTACATAACTTGCCATTTCTATAGACATTTTAAATACAAATGTTTGAAAATGTAAATTTCAAGGATATTTTTATTCAATAATAATAACTGGTGTTATTCTTGGCAGATAACTGTGACAGGAGATCAGAAGAACACCTGACATCTTCAATTTATAAATCAGATGAACTTAATATCACACAGGATACAAATGAAGTGAATGCCACGACTCCAGATATCCCATCATCTCTTCACAACAAAGCCCTATCATCTGATCCTATGAAACGGGTCCTGTCTTCTAAATCATTACAGACTACTAAGAAAAATAAAAATCAGAAAATAGGCATTAAAATACAAAATACCCATAAAGCAAAGAAGCCATTTTCGCTTTCAGAATATTGTAATAGTTTTCCTCTAAAAAAATCTTTTGTTAAACATCAAAAAAATCAAGCAGAGGAGAAAAGATTTTCTTGTTCCAAGTGTGGGAAATATTTTTCCCAGAAATCAGTTTTTGTTATTCACCAAAGATTTCACACAGGGGAGAAGCCATATTCATGTTCAGAATGTGGGAAATATTTTTACCAGAAATCGCACCTTGTTATTCACCAGAGAATCCACACAGGAGAGAAGCCATTTTCTTGTACAGAATGTGGGAAATATTTTTACCAGAAATCAACTCTTCTTATTCACCAGAGAATTCACACAGGGGAAAAGCCATTTTCATGTTCAAAATGTGGGAAATGTTTTACAGAGAAATCAAATCTCATTACACATCAGAGAAATCATACAGGGGAAAAGCCTTTTTCATGTGCAGAATGTGGGAAACATTTCAACTACAAATCACACCTTGTTAGACACCAGACAACCCACACAGGGGAGAAGCCATATTCATGTTCAGAATGTGGGAAATATTTTAATGACAAATCAAATCTTATTACACATCAGAGAACTCACACAGGGCAGAAGCCTTTTTCATGTGCAGAATGTGGGAAATATTTCAACCAGAAATCACAACTTGTTACACACCAGAGAACCCACACAGGGGAGAAGCCATATTCGTGTTCAGAATGTGGGAAATATTTTAACCAGAAATCACAACTTGTTACACACCACAGAACCCACACAGGGGAGAAGCCTTTTTCATGTTCAGAATGTGGAAAATGCTTTACCCGAAAATGGTATGTTATTAAACATCAAAAGTCCCACACAGGGTAGAAGCCTTTTCATGCTCAGAATGTCGAATACATTTAAGCTAAAAATCAAATCTTGTTACACATCAGAGAAGTCACACAGGGGAGAAGTCATTATCATACCTAGAATGTGAAAAATTAATTACTGGAAAATCATATTTTTTTGACTATCAAAACTAACTCACATGGGGAGAAATTATATATTTTATTGACAAATTGTACAAAAATCAGATAACAGAACATCGTATAATTAAATGAGTAAGGGAAATTACTTTAGAACTTACCATATTTTGTGGGCTATAATAAGCATTTTTAACAATATAAAATCTTGTGTGCATGACAAGGCAACCGCCTTGTAGCTGAGAGAGCTAGCAGCTATATTTTTACTCTTCTGCGGGGCAGGAACTTCTGAAGGCACTGCAAAGAAGCGCTGTATACCATCGTTGTTGGTAGGAATGGCTGAGGTGGAACGCCAGGCTGTTCTCTTCCTGCTACAAATCATTGTCCAGAGAAAAACACGTGCTGAAAGGAGACGTGTTTACTCCTCCATAGCAAGAGCATGCCCCCCATATAAGATGTACTTTTAACAAAAAAAAAATCTTGCAAATAAGCAAGTGCCTCTTATAATCCGGAGGCAGCAAACTATAATGTAGAACATTAAGTCAATGTCCTTTGCAGTTCTCTCTCCTGCCCCACACTGATCGATGTGATCGGTGCACAGCAGGAGGGGAAGGTACCAGGACCTACACAGAGGCTGTACGTCTTAAGTGAGCAGCTGAAGAACCTTCCACCCAACTAATTCCTGGACCTTTCAGGTTATGTGATCAATCACATAACCTTGAAGGAACTGCAAAATGGCTTTATGTATGCACATTGTGTGTGTATATAAATGTATATATGTAGCAGAGCTGTATGTGTATGCAAGTGTACTAATGTAGCAAAGCTGAGTGTGTGTATACTGTCTATGCAGCAGTGTTGTATTTATATATGTGCGCTGCAGAGTGTTCATTAATGTTCTAATATTTGAGAGCACATACAGAATGGTGATATAATGAACCTCAGAGCCCAGATTCTCTCATTTTTATCTCCAATGTTTCTTGTAGAATAAATCACTTTCTCATACAGTCCTGTAGTAATGACTTTGTTAATCATGTTTTGTCGGAGGGTCGTCTGAATCATCTAAATGTTATCAATTTATGTGCAAGACAATAACATTTCTAATCATGCTGTCTGTTTAAGATCAGCAGGTTCCACTAAGCACTTTGGACCTTTGGTCTCTCCTTGTATTCTGACCTTGTAGACATACAGAGGGTCATATATCCCCTATGGATGATTTATAATTATCACAGTTTACAACTTTTTCATCGCTTTTATTCAAATGTCTGTTTTTTTCTTGTACAAGTTCTATCCAAGTCTTTCTTGTATAGAACTTGTACCTATTATAGTCTATGGCATTATTCACACGTCCGTGTATATTTGCAGACCAAGTGGTTCACACAAGATCACTGAGAAATGTCCGATATTGAGTCAAGTCTCAGATCAAATTCACCAATACAAGACTATGGGTCCATAAAACATTGGACAGTACTCGGGTGCCATCAATGTGCTGCCTGTATTTCAGACTAGATATTATTAGAAAGAAAAACGATGAAATTCGGAACAAACTCTGATGGTAAAATCTGACACTGACCGAAGCTCTGATGGTAAAATCCGACACTGACCGCAGCTATGATGCTAAAATCCAACACTGACTGAAGCTGTTGGAAAAATCAGACACTGGCCGAAGCTCTGATGGTAAGATCAGACAGTGACCGAAACTCTGATGGTAAAATCCGACACTGACCGAAGCTCTGATGGTAAAATCTGACACTGACCGAAGCTCTGATGGTAAAATCCAACACTGACTGAAGCTATGATGGTAAAATCCGACACTGACTGAAGCTCTGATGGTAAAATCGGACAGTGACCGAAACTCTGATGGTAAAATCTGACACTGTCCGAAGCTCTGATGGTAAAATCTGAGACTGTCTGAAGCTATGATGGTGAAATCCGACACTGACTGAAGCTCTGATGGTAAAATCGGACAGTGACCGAAACTCTGATGGTAAAATCTGACACTGTCCGAAGCTCTGATGGTAAAATCTGAGACTGTCTGAAGCTATGATGGTGAAATCCGACACAGACTGAAGCTCTGATGGTAAAATCGGACAGTGACCGAAACTCTGATGGTAAAATCTGAAACTGTCCGAAGCTCTGGTTGTAAAATTTGACACTGACTGAAGCTCTGATGGTAAATTCTGACACTGACTGAAGCTCTGATGGTAAAATCTAACACTGACCAAAGCTCTGATGGTAAAATCTGACACTGTCTGAAGCTATGATGGTAAAATCTAACACTAACCGAAGTTCTGATGGTAAAATCTGACACTGACCGAAGCTCTGATGGTAAAATCTGACACTGACTGTAGCTCTGATGGTAAAATCTGACACTGTCCGAAGCTCTTATGGTAAAATCCGACACTGTCTGAAGCTCTGATGGTAAAATCCGACACTGACCGAAGTTCTGATGGTAAAATCTGACACTGTCCGAAGCTCTTATGGTAAAATCCGACACTGACCGAAGTTCTGATGGTAAAATCTGACACCGACCGAAACTCTGATGATAAAATCCGACACTGACCGAAGCTCTGATGGTAAAATCCGACACTGTCTGAAGCTCTGATGGTAAAATCCGTCACTGACCGAAGATCTAATGGTAAAATCTGACACTGTCCGAAGCTCTGATGGTAAAATCTGACACTGACTATAGCTCTGATGGTAAAATCTGACACTGTCCGAAGCTCTTATGGTAAAATCCGACACTGTCTGAAGCTCTGATGGTAAAATCCGACACTGTCCGAAGCTCTGATGAATAATACTGAGAAAATGTGTATGAGAACAGTCACTGATGTCAGAATGAGCTCAGCCTCATGTCTGGCTGCATTCAAAGATTTTTTTATCCTATTTGTGCATGAAAAAGAGCGTTAGACCTGACAACATTAAGGCGGGCTTTGCACGTTGGAACATCGGTAACAATGTGTTACCGATGCTGCAGCGATAGTCCCGCCCCCGTCGCACGTTCGATATCTAGTGAAAGCTGCCGTAGCGATTATTATCGCTACGGCAGCTTTACACGCACATACCTGCCGTGCGACGTCCCTCTGGCCGGCGACCCACCTCCTTCCTTAGGGGGCGGGTCGTGCGGCGTCACAGTGACGTCACACGGCAGGCGGCCAATTGAAGCGGAGGGGCGGAGATGAGCAGGATGTAAACATCCCGCCCACCTCCGTCCTTCTCATTGCAGCCGGCGGCAGATATGTTGAAGTTCCTCGCTCCTGCGGCTTCACACACAGCGATGTGTGCTGCCGCAGGAGCGAGGAACAACATCGTACCTGTTGCTGCACCGGCATTATGGAAATGTCGGAGGCTGCAGCGATGATACGATAACGACGCTTTTGCGCTCGTTCATCGTATCAAAAAGGTTTTACACGTTGTGATATCGACTGCGACGCCGGATGTGCGTCACTTTCGATTTGACCCCATCGACATCGCACGTGCAATATCGCAACGTGCAAAGCCGCCCTAAGGCTTTAAGCCTGCTTTACACGCTGCAATGTATCTTACAATGTATCTTACAATTGCAGTGTGTGACAGGTACGTGCGATTACGAATGAACGTTAAAACGTTCATCGCATACACATCGTACCTTTCTCTAGAATTGCACGTCAGATTGTTAATCGTACCCGGGGTAGCACACATTGCAGTGTGTGACACCCCGGGAACGATGAACAGATCTTACCTGCGTCCTGCGACTCCCGGCCCACAATGCAGAAGGAAGGAGGTGGGAGGGATGTTTACGTCCCGCTCAGCTCCGCCCCTCCGATTCTATTGGCCGGCTGCCACGTGACGTCGATGTGACGCCGAACGTCCCTCCCACTCCAGGAAGTGGACGTTCGCCGCCCACATCGAGGTCGTATGGAAGGTAAGTACGTGTGATGGGGGTTAATCGTTAGTACGGCACATTCAACAAATTGAACGTGCCACA
This sequence comes from Anomaloglossus baeobatrachus, assembly GCF_048569485.1. Lineage (NCBI taxonomy): Eukaryota > Metazoa > Chordata > Amphibia > Anura > Aromobatidae > Anomaloglossus > Anomaloglossus baeobatrachus. The sequence goes on along the minus strand of NC_134357.1, from coordinate 549,431,023 downwards.
CATACGATGGGGGCGTTGCAAATCGCATACGATATCGTATGCGAAATTGCAACGTGTAAAGCAGGCTTTACACACACATCAGTATTTTTGATCAGTATTTCATCAGTATGTGTAGGTCAAAAACCAGAAGTGTCTCCAAAACACAGGCCTTGTGATTTGCACACATTGATGAAAAATACCAATCAAATACTGACGTGTGAATGAGGCCCACCCAAGAGAGAGGGAAAATTTTTCCTGTAATTGCTGAAACAAACAGAAAGCTTAATTGGACAAAACATAAGTAAATCTCGATGAAATCCAATTTTCAGACCCATCTAACACGTGTGGAAACTTCATGATTGTGAGCCAAAATTTACTGCACTCTTCTCCAACAGGGCAGATCCCTCTCTCATATTCACATGCACCTTTTTCTGCATATCTTCTCTTATTTGTTTGCATTTTTGAAATCCAAAATGTCAGTTCCTTTTGTGGCTATACCAATTTTTATGTGCAGATTTTTCCCATAGACATACATTAAAAACATATGTAATCCACACATGACTGTATCAGGAAAGTTTTGTTAAAGGGAATCTGTCACTAGGTTTTTGCTCCCCCATCAGAGATCAGCATAATGTAGAGAAAGAGACCCTGATTCCAGTGATGTGTCACTTACTGACCTGTTCGATATAATCAATGTTTTCTCTGCTGCAGATATAGCACTTATACAGAGCTCATGAATATGCTGGACTACCTGCAGCACACCAAGTACTCCTGTAATGATAATCTCCTGCTGATTAATCTGATTTTATCAAAACTGCACTAAGCAGCCCAGTAAGTGACACATCGCTGGAATCAGGGTCTCTCTCTCTACGTTGCTCTCAGATTAGGTGGCAAAAACCTGGTGACAGATTCCCTTTAAATCCAAATACCAGGAAGCAACAAAATAAAGCAGATTATTCTCTTGTATGTTGGGAAACGAGTCTGTGACTTTTCTCTGCAGTAATTAATCTGTGACTTTTCATCATCAAATTACAATGAGTAAATTCTATCTGTTGTTAATGATCCGTGTCCTCAGTGTGATGTATGGAGAAGTGAGGAGTCACTGAAGGTGGAAGAGTGCGAGCTCCTGAGCCAAACCTGAGTGTGGGTTTATACCACATTCCACACACGTGGTCCACTCCACACTCTGTAAACACACAGATCCTCTGCACACACACATCTCTGATCCGTACATGTACATACATGGATCCGACGTAGACACATGGTTTCGTTCACGTTTTACACATGGCTCCGAACATTCCGTATACACACGGATCTGCTCCGTAGATAACGTACACACATGGCTCCGATACGTACATACACAGCTCCGTACACACACGGCTCCACTCACGTCATACACGCACGGCTCCTCTCCACACGTCGTACACACGGCTCCGCTCCGCACATGTCGTACGCACGCGGCTCCGCTCCTTACACCTCGTACGCACGCGGCTCCGCTCCTTACACCTCGTACGCACGCGACTCCGCTCCGTACACCTCGTACGCACGCGACTCCGCTCCGTACACCTCGTACGCACGCGACTCCGCTCCGTACACCTCGTACGCACGCGGCTCCGCTCCGTACACCTCGTACGCACGCGGCTCCGCTCCGTACACCTCCTACGCACGCGGCTCCGCTCCGTACACCTCCTACACACGCGGCTCCGCTCCGTACACCTCCTACACACGCGGCTCCGCTCCGTACACCTCCTACACACGCGGCTCCGCTCCGTACACCTCCTACACACGCGGCTCCGCTCCGTACACCTCGTACACACGCGGCTCCGCTCCGTACACCTCCTACAAACGCGGCTCCGCTCCTTACACCTCGTACACACGCGGCTCCGCTCCTTACACCTCGTACACACGCGGCTCCGCTCCGTACACCTCGTACACACGCGCCTCCGCTCCGTACACCTCGTACACACGCGGCTCCGCTCCTTACACCTCGTACACACGCGGCTCCGCTCCGTACACCTCGTACACACGCGCCTCCGCTCCGTACACCTCGTACACACGCGCCTCCGCTCCGTACACCTCGTACACACGCGCCTCCGCTCCGTACACCTCGTACACACGCGCCTCCGCTCCGTACACCTCGTACACACGCGCCTCCGCTCCGTACACCTCGTACACACGCGGCTCCGCTCCGTACACCTCGTACACACGCGGCTCCGCTCCGTACACCTCGTACACACGCGGCTCCGCTCCGTACACCTCCTACAAACACGGCTCCGCTCCTTACACCTCGTACACACGCGGCTCCGCTCCTTACACCTCGTACACACGCGGCTCCGCTCCTTACACCTCGTACACACGCGGCTCCGCTCCGTACACCTCGTACACACGCGCCTCCGCTCCGTACACCTCGTACACACGCGCCTCCGCTCCGTACACCTCCTACACACGCGGCTCCGCTCCGTACACCTCCTACACACGCGGCTCCGCTCCGTACACCTCCTACACACGCGGCTCCGCTCCGTACACCTCCTACACACGCGGCTCCGCTCCGTACACCTCCTACACACGCGGCTCCGCTCCGTACACCTCCTACACACGCGGCTCCGCTCCGTACACCTCCTACAAACGCGGCTCCGCTCCTTACACCTCGTACACACACGGCTCCGCTCCTTACACCTCGTACACACACGGCTCCGCTCCGTACACCTCGTACACACACGCCTCCGCTCCGTACACCTCGTACACACACGCCTCCGCTCCGTACACCTCGTACACACACGCCTCCGCTCCGTACACCTCGTACACACACGGCTCCGCTCCGTACACCTCGTACACACACGGCTCTGCTCCATACACCTCGTACACACGCGGCTCCGCTCCGTACACCTCGTACACACGCGGCTCCGCTCCGTACACCTCGTACACACGCGGCTCCGCTCCGTACACCTCGTACACACGCGGCTCCGCTCCGTACACCTCCTACAAACACGGCTCCGCTCCTTACACCTCGTACACACACGGCTCCGCTCCTTACACCTCGTACACACACGGCTCCGCTCCTTACACCTCGTACACACACGGCTCCGCTCCGTACACCTCGTACACACACGGCTCCGCTCCGTACACGTCGTACACACACGGCTCTGCTCCGTACGCCTCGTACACACACGGCTCTGCTCCGTACACCTCGTACACACATGGCTCCGCTCCGTACACGTCGTACACACACGGCTCCGCTCTGAACACATTGTACACACACGGCTCCGCTCCGTACACCTCGTACACACACGGCTCTGCTACATCCACACTGTAAATCCCTCCTGACCCCACACATAACCTTCCCCTCATCCAGCACCATGACATCCAGCACAGCAGAGTCCTGCATACACTGAGGAGCTGATCATGTGACCCCTGACTCCTCCCCTCTATGTGACATCATCACAGGTCCTGGAAGCACAGAGCAGCCATATATCTAGTGTGCGGCTCTGCAGGTGGAGGTATGTGGAGATTCCCCATTACTGGGCTGCAGTCAGGTCATGGGCGTGACCGGGTGACCGGCTTGGTTGATGGGCGTGACTGTTTGAGTTGGGGGCGTGGTGATGTTTTATACTTATGCAGGCTCAGGCTCCCTGCACCCCCGTATCTGCAGCTCTTACCCCCCCCACCTCTTCTATTATAATCACCTCTATGCCCACGTTGACTTAGAATAATCATTGTTTTTCTGGAAACGTCAGGCTGCATTTTGAACACGCCCCTATCACATGACAAGTTACGTCATACCTGTCAGGAGCCCGTACATTCTAGCATCTACCATATATCTAGTGTGCGGCTCTGCAGGAGGAGGTATGTGGAGATTCCCCATTACTGGGGCAGGGGGCATTAACCCCTTCAGCTCTGAGACTTTCTTGGTGTTTTTCTCTCGCTGATTTCTTTGAATCGTGAGGTTTTTGTTCCTTTTCCTCTGATAGATACAGACGCCCCAACTACTGTGTTTTCCCTAAAATAAGACACTGCCATATTGATTTGTTGCCCCTAAAAATGTGCTAAGGCTTACTCTTGGGGTAGGTCTTATTCTTGGGGATACACGGTTGTGAGTATGTTTACCCCCACTTCCCAGGAGACATACCAGACCCCCGGATGTCTGCGTTGCTCCCAGGTCCTCATGTGATCTTTGGTGGGCACTCCCAGCAGGTACGCTCCACGTGGTCCTCCCCTGCTTCTGTCCATCAAACACACACCAGTTTGCATGCACACATCGCTTCGTACACACCACATTCGGCGATACCGATTGCTTCCATACAGCAGGGGAACCTGAGACGCTGTAGAGTGTGAGGAGCTAGGGTGGTACGCATCAGTATCCTCAGATGTGGTGTGTGTGTACTCACGATCTGATGTGCCTGGGTGTGTGATCCGATTGTGTGTGTGTGCGTGATCTGATGTGTCTGGGTATGTGTTCTGGTGTGTGCGTGTGATCTGATGTGTGGACCATTTCATCCCATCTGTATATGTATCTGTGTGTGTGTGCGCGATCTGATGTGTGTGGGTGTGCAATCTGATGTGTGTGGGTGTGCGTTCCACCACAGGTCCTCCCATTAGGCGTCTGGTGAGTATGATTGTTGATCTCTCTTCTGGGGGTGTCTGCTTTTTATATTGAAGTGTCCTGCAGTATTCTTTAACTTTTTTAGCTGTATGAGACACTTCATTATTGAACCATGACTAGTGCTTATTTTCAGGGTAGGGCTTATATATAAGCCTTACACGAAAAATGCTAAAAATTTCTGTTAGGGCTTATTTTTCAGGGTAGGGCTTATTTTCAGGGAAACACAGTATGAGAGGCATGAAGAGGGAAAACCCTTCTGCCCTCAGTTCTCGGCCCCTTTCCTGCCCTCAGTCCTCGGCCCCTTTCCTGCCCTCAGTCTTCGGCCCCTTTCCTGCCCTCAGTCTTCGGCCCCTTTCCTGCCCTCAGTCTTCGGCCCCTTTCCTGCCCTCAGTCTTCGGCCCCTTTCCTGCCCTCAGTCTTCGGCCCCTTTCCTGCCCTCAGTCTTCGGCCCCTTTCCTGCCCTCAGTCTTCGGCCCCTTTCCTGCCCTCAGTCTTCGGCCCCTTTCCTGCCCTCAGTCTTCGGCCCCTTTCCTGCCCTCAGTCTTCGGCCCCTTTCCTGCCCTCAGTCTTCGGCCCCTTTCCTGCCCTCAGCCCTCGGCCCCTTTCCTGCCCTCAGCCCTCGGCCCCTTTCCTGCCCTCAGCCCTCGGCCCCTTTCCTGCCCTCAGCCCTCGGCCCCTTTCCTGCCCTCAGCCCTCGGCCCCTTTCCTGCCCTCAGCCCTCGGCCCCTTTCCTGCCCTCAGCCCTCGGCCCCTTTCCTGCCCTCAGCCCTCGGCCCCTTTCTTGCCCTCAGCCCTCGGCCCCTTTCTTGCCCTCAGCCCTCGGCCCCTTTCTTGCCCTCAGCCCTCGGCCCCTTTCTTGCCCTCAGCCCTCGGCCCCTTTCCTGCCCTCAGCCCTCGGCCCCTTTCCTGCCCTCAGCCCTCGGCCCCTTTCCTGCCCTCAGCCCTCGGCCCCTTTCCTGCCCTCAGCCCTCGGCCCCTTTCCTGCCCTCAGCCCTCGGCCCCTTTCCTGCCCTCAGCCCTCGGCCCCTTTCCTGCCCTCAGCCCTCGGCCCCTTTCCTGCCCTCGGCCCCTTTCCTGCCCTCAGCCCTCGGCCCCTTTCCTGCCCTCAGCCCTCGGCCCCTTTCCTGCGCTCAGTCCCACACATATAATGTTCCCCCCTCACAACTCTGCAGAAGTGAAAGAAGGACACATCCATTCTAGAATACAATTGTTAGACCTCTGAATGTCATTGTGATATATATTGGGATTTGTTGATGGGGTTCAGAGGTCTCCCCATCTCTGTGCCTCAGAATGGAAGAGGCTTGCTCCCTGTTTCTCTTTTTCTCGCTCTTTGCTTCTTTCTGCCTCAGTAGAATAATGGCTGCTGTCTTTTAGTTACTTCAAATATATGGACGTTGTCTTCTCTCTGTCTTCATCAAGAATAAAGAATGTTCTTTCTGTTTTACTAAAAATGTATTTCCAGGTCGTCCCTCATGACAGCACCACAGGAGGTTTCTCCCTATCCTCTGTAGGGACAGGAACACACCTTTAAGAGGTTAAAAGCCCCTCCCACCTCAACCCCACCAGTGTTTTTCCTGTCCCTACACAGGATAGCAAGCAAGAGACGAAGATCCTACTTACGGGCCCAGGGGAGTGGTTGTGGTCCGTGCTGCCTCGTCTCTGGTGAAGCGGTTCCGAGGCTGATACCAGGGGACCGCTCCCTCAGCCAGGCTGGTCTGAGCAGGAGCTCGCAGCATGTGCCGCTTCCCCCAACACGGGGACTCTTGGTGCCTCGCTCCAGCTTGCCAGCCATTCTCAGCGTGTGCACCGCTAGTGAGTCCCCCGGGCATGCGCAGAAGTGCTCCGGGTCAGGGAGCGCTTCTGGGTCACGCTGCGCACATCCGGTTTGGCTACAGGAGGAGGCGGCGGCACGCTTTCAGGACCTCATGGAGCGAGGGGGGGGCAGAGTACCTATTGTCCCCAACTTGTCGGTATACATGGAGGGTTCAGTGAAAACTGATGTCCCCCCAGAGTCGCCCGCAGTTCCGGACTCCCCACCGGCCCCTTCTGCAGAAAAGAAAAGCATTCAGCTAAGAAAGCTGTTGCTAAATCCAGAAGATGTCCCAATTGCAATTGCAAACTGTCGGACTCTTACTCAAAGTGTCTGTGCCGCATGCATCTCATCATCTGATGAAGAACAGGCGTCCCTCCTGTCTAACATGCGTAATATCATTAGAGAAGAAGTCCAGGCATCCGTGGCATCCCTGTCAATTACACCTCAGACCCAGGGGAAGCGGAAGAGACCCAGAAGGGAGATAGAATCATCTCCGGATCAGGAAACGTCCGCCTCTCAGACATCCTCTGCTTCAGAGTCGAATGGGGAGCCCGGATCATCACCTACTAGGCACGGAAAGAAATCCTACCGGTTTGACGCTAAGGATACGGATGCTCTCCTGTGCTTAATCTGCCGAACCATGCAGATTGACGAGGATGAGGGTCCAACTTCTGTCCAGGATGAGATGTTTGCAGGTCTGCGGTCCAAACGTTCTTGAGTTTTTAGGCTATGTGCGCACGTTGCGTTTTTTTCCACGGAAACGCTGCATTTTGAACTGCAGCGTAACTGCATGCGTTCAGCTTCCCCAGCAAAGTCTATGAGAAAGCCAAAAAATCAATGCACACGCTGCGTTTGTAAACGCAGCGTTTTGAATGCCCAAAATTGCTGCGGAAAAAAAAAGCAGCATGTCACTACTTTTGTGCGTTCTAGCTGCGTTCTCCACCCATTGAAATCAATGATGTGGGTCAGAACGCAACCAAAATGCACTTGCACTGCATTTTTGTTGCGTTCCGCATGCTTCTTTGACAAGCAAAACGCAGGTGTTTTCAGTCTCTGTCAATGTCAGTCAATTTCTGTCTGTGGATGTCGGTGAATCTCCCTCTGTCTGTCGGTCAGTCTCTTTCTCTGTCAGTTGGTCGCTCTGTCTGTGTCTCTCTCTCTCTGTCGGTCGGTCTCTCTGTCTTGTCTGTCTGCCGCAGGTGTGCGGGTCTATATCGTGCAGTAAAAGAAATAAATAATTAAAAAAACCAACGTGCGGTCCCCCCCATTTTGATACCAGCCAAGATAAAGCCACATGGCTGAAGGCTGGTATTCTCAGGATGGGGAGCGCCACGTTATGGGGAGCCCCCCAGCCTAACAATATCAGCCAGGAGCCGCCTGGAATTGCCTCATCCATTAGATGCGACAGTCCTGGGACTTTACCCGGCTCATCCCGAATTGCCCTGGTGCGGTGGCAATCGGGGTAATAAGGGGTTAATGGCAGAAGCCCATAGCTGCCACTAAGTCCTAGGTTTATCATGACAGGCGTCTTCACGAGATACCTTCCATAATTAACCTGTAAGTGAAAGTAAATAAACACATACACCCGAAAAAATCCTTTATTTGGAATAAAAGACAAAAAAAACCACCCTCTTTCACCACTTTATTAAAATCCCCAAATACCCCTCCAGGTCCGGCGTAATCCAGAGGTCCCTCGACGCATCCAGCTCTGCTACATGAAGCTGACAGGAGCGGCAGTAGAACACTGCCGCTCTTTGTCAGCTCCAGTCAGCAACTGAAGGGAGTCGCGCTGTCAGCGGGGACGTCATTGAGGTAATGCCGGTGTGTGTGTGCGGTGATGATGAGGGCTGTAGTGTCGGGATGTGTGCGGTGATGTAGGCGATAATGTCGGGATGTGTGCGGTGATGATGAGGGCTGTAGTGTCGGGATGTGTGCGGTGATGTAGGCGATAATGTCGGGATGTGTGCGGTGATGATGAGGGCTGTAGTGTCGGGATGTGTGCGGTGATGTAGGCAGTAATGTCGGGCTGTGTGCGGGGATGTAGACGGTAATGTCGGGATGTGTGCGGGGTTGTAGGCGGTAGTGTCGGTGGTAATGTCGGGATGTCGGCGGTAATGTCGGGGTGTGTGCGGTGATGTCGGCGGTAATGTCGGGGTGTGTGCGGTGATGTCGGCGGTAATGTCGGGATGTGTGCGGTGAAGATGATAATCAGGACTCCACACACAGACAGAGACGCGGTATGACAATGAAGTCGGGTGCAGTTCACCCGAGTTCATTCTCATCGCGGGACTCTGTCTGTGTCGGCTGTCAGCCGGCATGTAGCAGAGCTGAATTGCTGGGGGAACGCACTGTCAAAAATGCATCCAAAACGCATGGAAAAAGCATCCAAAATGCATGCGTTGTGGATGCATTTTATTTTATAAACGCAGTGTCCAGTCTGCCAGAGGGTGCGTTCTTTTCCGCACTGCAGAGAACGCAACGTGCGCACATAGCCTTACTATGAATGATCATTTGAAAGACATGATCATGGAAGAGTGGGAAAAGTGGAAAAAGGAGCTTTCGTCCCTCTTTAATTTAGGAATCGTCTAACCTTCAATGCAGAGTGTGAAATTCTGGGACACTGTTCCAGTGATTGACGTTCCAATAGTGAAGGTTCTCAGGAAGACGTCTATTTCGTTCGAGGACTCCTATGGTCTCAAGGATGCGATGGACCGAAAAGCAGATGGTCTTTTGAAGAATTTCTGGGAAGCTTCGGCCATTTCTATGAAAACCCAACATAGTGGCTACATCAGTGGCTAGGTCCATGACCCTGTTGTTTAATGTCTCGGAAGACCATATCAAGGGGATATCATCCTGGAATCCTTACCACTTTTGAAGACGGCCACGGCATTTCTTGCTGATGCCTTAGCAGAGACTGTTCCATTTTCAGCCAAGAATAATGTTTTGTCTAACACTGCCAGACGTGCCCTATGGTTGAGGTCTTGGTCAGGAGATTTAGCTTCGAAAGACAAGTTATGCTCTATCCCCTTCTCAGGGCTCAGAGTCTTTGGTCCTGTTCTCAATGAGATTTTGGACAAAGCCTCTGATAAAAAGTGAGGTTTTCCGGAGGAAGACCATAAATCCCAGCGCTTTTGGAGGTTCTTTCCTCAGCGTAGACAGAACTTTCGTGGAAAAAGAGGCTCCCATGGATCGTGTTATAAGAGCAGAGGTAAAAAAAAACCCCACTCCTCCTCTAAATCCCTCTCCAAACGTTCATCACGGTGTGCAGGTGGGGTTCAGCTTTCCCAGTTTCTGGAGACTTGGCGTTTGGTCACCCAAAACCCATGGCTCCTTTCCACGATCTCAGAAGGACCGTAAAGAGTTTTCCCGTCTCCCTCCTCAGCGTTTCTGTATCACTCAGGGCTGTCCCGCCTCCCTCAGTCGTCTATGGGCAAATATGGTCATGCTCTTAGACATAGGAGCAGTCGTTCCAGTCCCTCTAGACCAGTGATGGCGAACCTATGGCACGCGTGCCACTAGGGGCACGCAGAGCCCATTCTGCTGGCACGTGTGCTGTCGCCCGATCCTGCAGCTTTGGTGTGCTAGTGCAGTCACGCCGGCAGATCAAATCTGTGTTGGAGCGGAGGAGACATTTCTCCTCTGCTCTGACTCTCCTCCTCCCCCAGGCTACAGGTGTGTTGCCTAGGAGACGGAGGAGCGTCAGCGAGCGGCGCCGGCATCGTCTGCTGGCCGCGTGGGAACTGAGGACCCAGCAGCGCGCAGCAGTGGAGCGGGTGCAGGAAGGTAAGTTGTGTGTTGCTTTTTTTTTTTTATAACTCGTGTGCGGCTGTGCCAAGGTGGGGATGGGGGGGCAGCGCCAGCATGGGGTGGGGGAACGCACATGCCAGTGTGGGGTGGGGGTGGGGGAATGCACATGCCAGCGTGGGGTGGGGGTGGGGGGAACGCACTTGGCAGCGTGGGGTGGGGGTGGGGGAACGCACATGCCAGCGTGGGGTGGGGGTGGGGGAACGCACATGCCAGCATGGGGTGGGGGAGGGGGAACGCACATGCCAGCATGGGGTGGGGGAGGGGGAACGCACATGCCAGCATGGGGTGGGGGAACGCACATGCCAGCTTGGGGTGGGAGAACACGCATGCCAGCATGGGGGGGGGACAATGCATGCCAGGATGGGGGGGAAACATGCTTGCCAGCATGGGGGGGGGCATGCATGCCAGGGTGGGGAACAATGCATGCCAGGGTGGGGAAACATGCATGGCAGGATGGAGGAAACATGCATGGCAGGATGGAGGAAACATGCATGGCAGGATGGGGAAACATGCATGCCAGGATGGAGGAAACATGCATGCCAGGATGGAGGAAACATGCATGCCAGGATGGAGGAAACATGCATGCCAGGATGGAGGAAACATGCATGCCAGGATGGGGAAAACATGCATGGCAGGATGGGGAAAACATGCATGGCAGGATGGGGGAAACATGCATGGCAGGATGGGGGAAACATGCATGGCAGGATGGGGGAAACATGCATGGCAGGATGGGGGAAACATGCATGCCAGGATGGGGAAAACATGCATGCTAGGATGGGGAAAATATGCATGCCAGGATGGAGGAAACATGCATGCCAGGATGGAGGAAACATGCATGCCAGGATGGAGGAAACATGCCACGATAGGGTACATTTACCAGGAAGGGGTACATTTACCTGGATGGGGGTAAATTAACCAGGATTGGGAACATTTACCAGGATGGAGGACATTTACCAGGAATGGGGTACATTCCGGGATGGGGGAACATTTACAAGGATGGGCAATATGTCAGGATGGGGTACATTTACCAGCATGGGGGAACATGCCAAAATGGGTAACATTTACCAGGATGGAGGACATTTACCAGGATGGGGCCGTGATAGGGACAAATATACCAGAATGTAGGAAATATATATCAGGATGGGGGACATGTTTACCAGGAAGTGGCCGAGGAAGGGGACAGAACTACACAATGATGGGGAGGGTAGCCACTCGTACGTCTTTATGGGATTTCAAGATGTTCAGACTTTGAAATGTAGATGTGGATTACAGGGTGACCTCTGATTGCATTCCAGACTAAAATCTCTGTCTAATATGCTGCAATTTTTTCCAGAAAGATCAATCCAACTGCTGTGTCTGGAAAGGGCAGGGGCTCAGCTTCAATGTGTGGTAAGCATGCATGAGCGTGATGCCCCCTGCTGAAGAGAAGAGAAGACGGCAAAGGTAAGATTAAAATCAATTCTTTATATAATAGGATTGGTTGGCACTTCGGAAAAAAAAATTGGGTTTAGGGCTACAGTTTGGGCACTCGGCCTGTAAAAGGTTCGCCATGACTGCTCTAGACCAACAGTTTCAGGGTCATTACTGTTCCCTGTAAGGAAGCCCTCAGGAAAGTTCCGCACGTTCATAAACCTCGAGCCCCTAAATCAGTGGCTGCTCTACAGAAAGTTTCGAATGGAATCCATTCGCTCAGCCATTCCCATTATAGAACAGGGAGCGGTGATGTGTACGCTTGACTTGCGGGATGCGTATTACCATCTTCGTATTCACCTATTCAGTCAGCAGTTTCTCAGATTTTCTCTTCAGAAAAGCTCAATCATTCTCCACTTCCAGTTCCGGTGGCTTCCATTTAGCCTCTCTTCAGCACCTCAAATATTCACAACAGTAGTGACAGACATGGTGGCTTACCTTCGTCTTCAGGCCATAGTAGTTGATCCATATCTCGATGACTTCCTCCTGATTACACTATCAGTTCCGGAAAGGGGGAATCATCTTCAAGTCGCCAAGGGTGTCCTTCGAAAATTGGGCTGGATCCTGAACGAGGAAAAGTCCTGCTTGCAGCTTGAAACATCCAGAGTGTTCCTGGGAGTCATATTGGATTCCGTCAGGCAGACATCTTTTTTTACCGAGGACAAAGTGGTGGCCATCTCCCAGGAAGTGCGTGTGTTTTCAGAGAAGAAAATGGTCCCAATCTGCTAGACAATGAGAGTGCTGGGGCTGATGACGTTTTGTAAAAGAAGCGTACGTTGGAGTCAGTTTCACTCAAGGTCGCTGCAGAAGGACATACTGGCAATCTCGGCAAGACACAAAACCTTGCTCGAACGAAAATTCAGGCTCCCTGAGAAGGCCAGAAATTCTTTACGGTGGTGGATGAAAAGATTGAACCTGACCAGAGGCGTTCAGTGGATCTTGGATCCAATTATACCTATCACAACGGACGCGAGCCACTTAAGGCCACGTCTCACTAAGCAACATTGCTGCTGAGGCATGACTTTTGTGACGCAACAGCGATGTTGCTGTGTGTGACATCCAGCAACAACCTGGCCCCTGCTGTGAGGTCGCTGGTTCTTGCTGAATGTCCTGGACCATTTTTTAGTTGTTGCTCTCCCGCTGTAAAGCACACATCGCTGTGTGTGACAGCGAGAGAGCAACAACTGAAAGTGCAGTGAGCAGGGAGCCGGCTTCTGCGGACGCTGGTAACCAATGTAAATATCTGGTAACCAAGAAGCCCTTTCCTTGGTTACCCGATATTTACCTTCGTTACCAGCGTCCGCCGCTCTCACGCTGTCAGTGCCGGCTCCCTGCTAATTTAATGTAATTAACCCGATGTGTACTCTGGCTAGGAGTGCAGGGAGCCAGCGCTAAGCGGTGTGCGCTGGTAACCAAGGTAAATATCGGGTTGGTTACCCGATATTTACCTTAGTTACCAAGTGCAGGATCGCTTCCACACGTCACTGGGGGCTGGTCACTGGTTGCTGGTGAAATCTGCCTGTTTGACAGCTCACCAGCAACCCGTGTAGCGACGCTCCAGCGATCCCTGCCAGGTCAGGTTGCTGGTGGGATCGCTGGAGCGTTGCTTAGTGTGACGATACCTTTAGGCTGTGGTGCCAATCCTATCTCCAGGAGAATTGGCCTCCAGCGATCCAGTCGAAGTCGTCCAACTTCCGGGAGCTAAGGGCAGTCCTAGAAGCCCTTTGTCTCAGCAGGACGACTGTACAGGGTCAGTATATCAAAATATACTCGGACAACATCACGACTATCTTTTCTCAGTCACCAGGGCAGATATCGACATCCGTGTTTACAGATGCTGGCAGAAAACATCTTTCTATTCCTGGAAGCCACTGTATCTTAAGTTTCCGCGCTTCATCTCCGAGGATTGGACAACAAGGAGGCCGATTATCTCAGTCGTCGTCAAATGAGAGCATCGGAGTGGTGCCTGAATGCAGCCGTGTTTCACAGACTAGCTCGCAGATGGGGTCGACCATGCCTAGACCTGTTTGCAAGCAGAGAAAATGCCAAGGTACGGCGGTTCTTCTCCCTCAGTTCGGCGGATGATCCAGTGGCAGTGGACTCCCTGTCTCAATCCTGGGGAACAGGCCTGCTCTATGCCTTTCCACCAGTCCCATTGATTCCAAGGATGCTGCGGAAGATTCAAGAAGATCAAGCAAGGGCCATAGTGATGGTTCCTTTCTGGCTAAAACGCAGCTGGTTCACCCTGCTTCGCCAGCTGTCGGAAAAGGATTCAATTATTCTTCCACTCCGGGAGAATCTACTCTCTCAAGGTATTCTTCGACATCAGAACCTATAACAACTGAAGCTCTCCGCCTGGATCCTGAGTGGGAGATTTTAGCCTCTAAAGGTCTCTCGGATCGAGTGATACCACTATGCTAGCAAGTAGAAAACCGGTCACTAAAGCTATCTACCATAAAATCTAGAAAGTTTTCTGTACTTTCATGGGTACTGGCCATACGGAGCAGTTAGAACCCAATATACTGGATTTTTCTCCAAGCAGGCTTTAAAAAGGTTAAAAAACCGAGTACTTCGAAAGTGCAGGTAGCGGCTCTCAGTGTGTTCCTCGACACTGTTAGCCACCCATCCATGGATACTGAGGTTCATGAAAGCCGTTCAGCAACTACGACCCACTTTGAGAAGTACATCTGCGCCTTGGGATCTGAATCTGGTCCTGACCTTTCTATATGGCCAGCCTTATTCTGCAAATTTGGACCTGGATATCAAACAGCTTTCCCTAAAAACAATCTTTTTGGTGCAAATTACTTCCAGTAAACAAATAGGGGAACTTCAGGCTCTCTCTATCGAAGACTCATACCTTCAAGTGAGAGAAGATTGCGTGGTCTTAAGGCTGGATCCTTCCTTTTCTCCTAAAGTAATTTCTACTTCTACCCTCAATCAGGAAATTGTGCTACCATCCTTCTGTTTGTCTCCCAGAAATGCAAAAGATACTAGAGGTGGGGAGACAAAAAGGCGCAATAGGGTCTTACCCGGTATACCAGGGGTAATAGGAAGAAATAGGTACACTCACCTGATGGGGTTGTGCCAGTCACAACTCCTTAAAGCGCATGTGAGTGTCGGCGTGGTTCAAGCAGCAGCCCCGTGAATACGTGGTAAAAATATATACATATAGAGAAAACGGGTATATGCCGCGCTTAAAAACCACTGAGGCAGAACTGATTTAAAAATTTTCTTTTTTTATTACAGCAATCTAGCGTGTTTCAGAGACAGGACCGTCTCCTTCTTCAGGGAAAAATAAATCATACAAACATTCCCAAGCTGGTGTCTTATAAAGGATCCATACTGCCACGTTGACAGCTATGACATCATCTGCCCACAGGATTGCAGGGTGATGACTCACAAACACGTGAAGATGCAGACACATGAATGAAGGAGAAAAATAAATAAATTTTTACTTTATGATCCATTAATAAATTTATCACAGATGAACGGACATTCATAATAAAAATTAAGAAATTGTGAAATTTTAAAAACATTGATTATTTGTTTGAAAAATAAAATAAGTGTGTTGAAAACTTGGAAAAATGTGTAGAAAAGGGACATGGGGAGGTACGAACCTGTGGATAATATGCTGGTGGGGAGAGGGGTTAAACCCCAACCCATTACTCTAAAGGCATCGGACAATCCTTATTGACAGCAGGCTGGTATATAATTAGAAAAAAGGGGAGGACTGTGAGAGGTGAATTTATTTAAATTCATGATGAAAAAAAACATTATTTGATATATAAACCGTGTGAGTGCATGAATGTGATTCCAAGTCAGTGCTAGTAATTCTAGCCGGTTAATATTTAGCAGGCATGAACCATAAAACATGGAGTTAAAGAAATTATAAAGATATATACAGTGAAATGGTTCCTAAATGTGAGGAACCGGTGTGCCCGTAGCCTGTGTTAAAACAAGGGGGGAGAATGTATACATGAAGGGATGAGACGAGTATCAGCTGTTAAAATGGAAAAAGTTTAACCCGTAGGGAAGAGAGCGCATGCGTGAGGAGATGGAGTGGGTACTGAACTGTCAGGGTGAATAGAGTTCAAACCATGGGAAAATAGTGGAGTGCGCAAGCGCATGGAGAAGATCTAGCTCAGCGGAGATAACCCCGGGTCAGACCGTGGGAAAAAGGTGCTCACCGCGATATAGAGTGGTGAGAGAGGACAGATATGAAGCGCCCGTTGAGGGAGGGAGGTGGGCAATGAAATCTAGAAAGATATAAGGACAAAATGGGTTAAATTGGGTATTAATAATAATAATAATAATAATAATAATAATAAATAGGAGGTGAAAGTTTCACTAGCGTGATTAAAGTGAATAATAAGAAAATAAGAAACAATTGTCCTGGATAGCACAAATAAGCCTTCACCGCTTGTTCCTTTTTTGCCATCGGCCAAAACTCTGAAACCCAATTTGATCACGGATTTTTTAGTTCCAAAACCATCCACAAAAAAGAGAAAAAATACTGCAGAGGAACAAGAGCAGGATTCAAGTCAAAACAAAAAAGGGTAATTTAAGTGCCACAGTCAGAAATGAAATTACTGACAATCCTCCTTATGAGGCTCCCCAAGAACCTGGGCCGACAAATAATAATGATAATAATAATAATAAAAATAATATTTTCTGATCACATACTCAGCAAGGAAGAAACAAAAGTATTAAATAAGGGTTTATCTTTCTGCCCTTCATATAGATCAAAAGATATTTATACCTTCCTAGATGTGCAAAATTACATTAGGAGGCTCACGTTGAAGAGACATTTCCTCCTTAAAGGGGATAATCCATTGATTACCCCTCCTGAAATAAGCCCTTATTGCCATGTTGCAGTGAAACCAAAATCCAAATTCTACCCTACGCAAAGTAAAGGGCATTTTTTAAAAACATTCTGTGATCTAGTCCTGGAAGACCTTAAAAAAGCCATTTGCCAGAAGAGAAAATCCAAATATAATCTGTCTCATGCCGAAAGGGAGGCTTTGGCAACTCTAAAAAGTAATAGCAATATAGTTATCAGAGCAGCCGATAAAGGGGGCGGAATCGTCATACAAAATAGAACAGACTATCTCAAAGAGGCACATAGGATACTCTCTGATCTGATTTACTATGAAATTGCAAAGCAAGTTGAGTATGATGAGGCGATTGCCACTTATAAAATTCTCATCCAGAAAGCGATTGAAAATAGCATACTGAACCCCACTGAAAAAAGATTTCTGCAAGTTAAAAACCCAGCAATGGCGTTTTTTTATCACTTACCTAAAATTCATAAAGATGTGCTGAATCCCCCTGGTAGACCAATTATTGCAGGTATTGACTCCCTGACTTCCAATTTAGCCAACTACATAGACCTATTGCTACAGCCATATGTGTCCAAGCTGGATAGTCATATTAGAGACTCTGCCCATCTTATAGAAAACATCAGCGGCATCACATGGAAAGATTCTTATATTTTTCTGACCATTGATGTAGCCTCATTATACTCTAACATACAACATCATTTAGGTCTGTTCTGTATTTCCTTATTTCTGGAAAATGATAGCAAAATTCTACCAACCCAAAGGGACTTCATATTAGAAGGCATGAATTTTATTCTTCGCAACAATTATTTTACATTTAATGATATACTGTACCATCAACGCATCGGAACAGCGATGGGATCTAAGGCTGCATGTTCCTATGCCAACCTCTTCATGGGAATTTTCGAAATGGTCCATATTCAAAACGGTCAGTATAAAGAGGGCTTAGTACTCTATAAAAGATTCATAGATGACATGTTTATTATTTGGGATAGAAAGTGCTCTGATGTCCGATTTCTCCTTGATAATCTTGATAGTAATAACGGGTTTAAAATTCACTTCTTCAGTATGTTCCGATAATATACATTTTCTGGACTTAGTCATTTTCCATCAGGATCACAAGATTCTAACTAAAACCTTTTTTAAAAAGGTAGACGCCAACGACTACATCCACTACAATAGTAAGCATTACAATAAATGGTTACAGAATATTCCACTGAACCAATACAAGAGAATCAGGAGAAATTGCACCCAGGACATTGACTTCAATGAGCAAGTTGAGGTTTTGAGGCAACGGTTTGAGGACAAAGGTTACCCAAAGCCCCTCATCAGGAGAGCCTACCAGGAATCCTCCAGACTTAAACAAACTGACCTCATTAAAACACGAAGGGACATTCTTCCCTTTGAACATGAAGTAGACAGGGACCCTGACGTTAATGAAAATAAAAATAATAATGGTAACAAAAATAAATGTAAAACTGAAGGGGGGAGTCGAGATTTCAATCTGAATCTCATCACCACATATAGCAGCGACAATATGTCTATCAAATATATTCTGTCCAAGCATTGGGATATCCTGAAAAGCGACCCTATCCTCTCTCCTATTCTACCCCCTACCCCAGGTGTCACTTTCAGGCGGGCCCCCACCATCAAAAATATCCTAGCCCCAAGTAAACTGAGGACTAAGTCAATTCAAAATAAATTTTCAGCCATAATAGGTGCTTTCAAATGTGGTTCCAGAAACTGTCTATGTTGCAGGAGTATTCATCATGGTAGAACCACGTTCTGTTCATCTAGTGGTAACGAGTTATTCAAGATCAAAACACGTCTAACATGCCAGTCCGATTATGTCGTTTACCTTGTTGATTGCATATGTGGCAAACAATATGTGGGTAGAACGAGCCAGGCTCTTCACAATAGGCTGAACTCGCATCGCCATAACATTAAAACCGGCTTTCTCCTACATGGGCTATCAAAACACTGTACTCTGGAGCACGAGAAAAGATTAGACTTCAGGATTACACCAATTGAGCAAATTGACCCTATTGTGCACAATAGGACTGAAGCCTTAAGCAGAAAAGAGACGTTTTGGATACACAAGCTTAATACCTTTAAAACCCTTTGGCTTAAATGAAGTATCAGACCTTTTTTATTAGTCCCCACCCTTGTTAAATTATTTACTATCTCCTACTTCTGTTGTATATTTATTTATTTAGTATCCCATCCTTGTATATGCTCATTAACTTTCCAGATCCTTGTCTTACTCCAAATTAATGCAAGTTTTTCAAGAGTCAGTCCTTTCAGTCTAAAATATGGTGACTACAGTGTTTTTGATTAGCCCGTACATGACAAGATCAGTGCAAGTCTTGACATTCTGGTATTTTTGTCTACTCATGAGATTAGGACCTAATTGTTTTTAGAGTAATTTATATTTGCACTTGTATAGATATGAGGGATGTGTATATATATATATTTTTATATATATATATATATATATATATATATATATGTATATGTGTATATATGTGTTTGCATTTCCAAATGTGCATTTTTATACATTTTTTCATTTTATATGTGTACCAATTTTATCAATTCCAACTTCTTATCATCAGATTTTAGGTTTTTTAAAAAAACAACCAGTGAGTTTCTATCTTAAAATTGTGAAAGTGTTTTTTAATCATGCCATTAATTCATTTTTGTATATATATTTAATAAGTTTGTATTGAAATTTTATTATTCACTTTAATCACGCTAGTGAAACTTTCACCTCCTATTTATTATTATTATTATTATTATTATTAATACCCAATTTAACCCATTTTGTCCTTATATCTTTCTAGATTTCATTGCCCACCTCGCTCCCTCAACGGGCGCTTCATATCTGTCCTCTCTCACCACTCTATATCACGGTGAGCACCTTTTTCCCACGGTCTGACCCGGGGTTATCTCCGCTGAGCTAGATCTTCTCCATGCGCTTGCACACTCCACTATTTTCCCACGGTTTGAACTCTATTCACCCTGACAGTTCAGTACCCACTCCATCTCCTCACGCATGCGCTCTCTTCCCTACGGGTTAAACTTTTTCCATTTTAACAGCTGATACTCGTCTCATCCCTTCATGTATACATTCTCCCCCCTTGTTTTAACACAGGCTACGGGCATCTGCATCTGCATCTCCACGTGTTTGTGAGTCATCACCCTGCAATCCTGTGGGCGGATGACGTCATAGCTGTCAATGTGGCAGTATGGATCCTTTATAAGACACCAGCTTGGGAATGTTTGTATGATTTCTTTTTCCCTGAAGAAGGAGACGGTCCTGTCTCTGAAACGCGTTGGAATGCTGTAATAAACAAGAAATTTTTAAATCAGTTCTGCCTCAGTGGTTTTTAAGCGCGGCATATACCCGTTTTCTCTATATGTATATATTTTTAGAAATGCAAAAGAGCAAGAGCTACATTCCTTGGATGTTCGAGCGGTGCTATTGGCCTATTTGAAGGCAACGCAGAGCTGGAGAGTGGATTCAAATTTGTTCATTCAATTTGCAGGGAAGAACAAAGGCAGGAAGGCTTCTAAACCTTCCTTGGCTAGATAGGTTAGATCTCTGATTCAGTTGGCCTATTCTTCAGCTTGCATTCCTCTCCCGGGGGTTGTCACGGCCCATTCCACTAGGGCACTTTCCACTTCCTGGGCAGCTTGAGCAGGGGTTTCCTTTGATCAGATTTGTGCTGCAGCTACTTGGTCAGGCCCTTCTACATTTTGTATGCATTAAAAATTGGATGTTCTCTCAAATCAAAAAATGGCCTTCGGTAGGAAGGTTCTTCAGGCGTCCCCCCTAAGACGGTTTATTGGGTATACTCCTGTGGTGCTATCATGAGGGACGACCTGGAAAGTAGAAATTAGACCTACCGGTAATGATATTTCCAGGAGTCCATCATAACAGTACCCTTATTTCCCTCCCTTCTGGCATATGTGAAGTTAACATGTGTTTACCAGGCATAATAAAATAGCGTTGAACCCATCCTGGTGTGGTAATTATATAAGCACTCGTGGGGATGGGGTAGGAGGGGCTTTTAACCTCTTGCATGTGTTCCTGTCCCTAAAGAGGATAGGGAGCAACCTACTGTGGTGCTGTCTTGATGGACTCTTGGAAATATCATTACCGGTAGGTCTAATTCCTACTTTATTTTCACTTAAAAACTTCTTAAAACATTATCCACAACTCTCATTAGTGATCGCACAACATCCGGCTGTGATTGCTCCGTTGACGCCCACACTGCTGTTTTGCAGATTATTCTCCTCCTCTCAGTGTAATACTAACGGCCCAATACAAGGAGATAACTGTCCTTATAATTGGTCTGATGGCTTCACTCCCAACTTCCCCATACACACCATCATGCCAGCTTTCCTGTGGTCTCTGTGAGATAGACGCCTCCAGACTCCTAGAGCGGAGGATTATCTCCAGGAAGAAGAAGCGGATGAGCTTCAGAAATTCAGCATACCGGACCCTTCTCTGCCCTGACATCATCTGTCGGGAGGCCCCATATACATTACATAGTCAATTACCCCTGTGGTTTCATCTGACTTTAATCCAATGTGTCATGGGGCATTAAGTAAGTAACTTACTGGATGATGCCTCTATCTTGACCTAATAGACTTTTGTTCATTGCAGACCCAGAGACCATTATTCCTCATCCAGGAACCATAGTAACCCAGCAGCCCCCAAAATTGGGTAGTTGAGTACATGTGTGGAACAAGGGAGCCCAGTAACTCTGTCAACATTATTAGATGCCATGGTTGATTTTGACAAGTCGTTAGTCTGGCAGGATTCACATTGCAGCTGTAACCATAACATCACCGTAACATATGTGTACATTATGAAGCAAAAAAAGTTTTTGTTTTTTTTAACCCCTTAGTGACAGAGCTAATTTTCACCTTAATGACCAGACCAAATTTTGCAATTCTTACCAGTGTCAGTTTATGAGGTTATAACTCTGGAATGCTTCAATGGATGCCAGTGATTCTGAGACTGTTTTTCTG
The DNA here is from genome assembly GCF_048569485.1 of Anomaloglossus baeobatrachus. Classification (NCBI taxonomy): domain Eukaryota; kingdom Metazoa; phylum Chordata; class Amphibia; order Anura; family Aromobatidae; genus Anomaloglossus; species Anomaloglossus baeobatrachus. The sequence goes on along the minus strand of NC_134357.1, from coordinate 549,409,479 downwards.
TTACATATTGGACTTCATGTTAGTACTAAATTTTGGACAAATATTTTTTTTTTCGTTTATAAAAAAAATGAATTTTGGCGAAAATTTTGAAAATTTAGCAATTTCCAACTTTTGAATTTTTATACTGTTAAACCAGAGAGTTCTGTGACACAAAATAGTTAATAAATTACATTTGCCACATCTCTCATTTACATCAGTGCAATTTTTGAAACAACATTTTTTGGGGTTAGGAAATTATCAGGGTTCAAAGTTCATCAGCAATTTCCCAATTTTTCAACAAAATTTACAAAATCTTTTGTTAGGGACCACATACATTTGAAGTGACTTTGAGAGGCCTAGGTGACAGAAAAGACTAAATGGTGACACCATTCTAAAAGCTGCACCCCTCAAGGTACTCAAAATCACACCCAAGAAGTTTATTAACCCTTCAGGTGCTTCACAGAAACTAAAGAAATGTGGAATGAAAAAATATATATATTTATATATTTTACCTAAAAATGTTGCTCTATCGCCTATTTATTCCCTTTTGGAAGAAGTAACACAAAGTGGAATGCAAAATTTGTTCCCCAGTTTCTCCTGAGCACATGTGGTCAGAAATCTCTGCTTGGACAAATGGGAGGGCTCAGAACAGAAGGAGCAATATTTGAATTTTTGGAAAGCAAATTTGGCTGAAATAGATTGTGGGTACCATGTTCCATTTGCAGGTCCCCTAAGGTACCTAAACAGCAAAAACCCCCACAAGTAACTGAATTCTGGAAACTAGACCTCTCAAGGATTTCATCTAGGGGTATAGTGAGCATTTTGAACCCACAGATACCTCACAGAATTTGATAACATTATGCCGTCATATTGAAAATTGTCATTTTTTTTCTCAAATGTTGCTTTAGAACAAAATTTCTCACTTTTTCAACAGGTAACGACAAAAAGTGAACCCTACAGTTTGTTACCCACTTTTTTATGAGCACGGTGATACCCCACATGTAGTCAGAAACTACTGTTTGCACAAATGGGAAGGCTTGGAACAAAAAGGAGCAATATTTGAATTTTGGAAAGCAAATTTGGCTAAAATAGATTGTGGGCACCATATTGAATTTTTAGGGCCCCTAAGGTACCTAGACAGCAGAAACCCCCCACAACTGACCCCATTTTTGAAACTAGATCCCTCAAGAAATTTATCTGGATGTTTGGTGATAGTTTTGAACCCCCTGGGGTTTCACAGAATTTTATAATGTTGAGCCGTGAAAATAATTAAAAAAAAAAATACCACAAAATTGTTACTTTAACTAAGTAGCATTTTTTCACAAGGGTATCAGGAAAAAATGCACTATAAAATGTATTGAGCAATTTCTCCTGAGTTCGCCAATACCTCATGTGGTGGAAATCAACTGTTTAGGGGCATGGTGGGACTCGGAAGGGAGGGAGCGCCATTTGACTGCAAAATTGTCTGGAACCATTAGCGAAAGCCATTTCGCATTTGGAGAGCCCCTGCGGTGCCTAAACAGTGGAGCTCCCCCACATGAAACCCCATTCTGGAAACTAGACCTCTAAACGATTTTATCCAGTGGTATAGTGAGCATTTTGAATCCACAGTTACTTCAAAATATTTGATAACCTTAGGTCCTCATATTGAACATTTTTATTTTTTTCACAAAAATGTTGCTTTAGCACCAAATTTCTCACTTTTTCAAGAGGAAACACCAAAAAGTGGACCCCACAGTTTATCCAACTGCTTATGAGCGCAGGGATACCCCACATGTGGCCAAAAACCTCTGTTTGGACAAACGGGAGGGCTTGGATTGGAAGGTTCACCATTTGAATTTTGGAAAAACTGGAAATAATTTACGTGCACCATGTCGCATTTGCAGGGCCCCTAGGGTACCTATACAGCCGAAACCTCCCACAAGTGACCCCAATTTGGAAACTAGACCCCTCAAGTATTTTATTCAGGTGTATAGTGAGCATTTTGAACCCCCAGGGGCATCACAAAAATGTTGCTCTAGCAGCAAATTTCACTTTTAGGCTTGGTGCCCACGATCTGGCGACACCGCGTCTAGTACACAGTGCCAGCCCTCCTGTTGTCCACTGGAGAATGCAGCTGCCCGTGACCATGATCCAGGTTTGTGCTGCTGCTGACTTTAGCTCTATTCTCTCCGCAGAGAACTCTCCGTTTCCGCAGCATAAATTGACTTGCTGCTGCGCCAGATGTCAGTTTAGGCTGTGGAGAAAATAAGCACAGTGGGCACAGGATTTCGAAAAATCCTTCCACTGTGCTTTTACTGTACAATGCAGCATTTTAGACGCAGTGAAAACACAGCGTCCAAAACACTTGAATCCCTAATCGGGGGCACACAGCCTAAAAAGCTAGGATGGATGGATAGACAAACAGACAGACAGACAGACGTCAAACACATATATGATGTCCCACCCCCTACGTATTCTAAGCTGGTAGCCTTTAGTGACTTTCATGTGGCACCAAAAGGGTGCCTAGCCTTGTATTTAGCCAAAAAAATAATTAAAAAAAAGACGTGGGGTCCCCCCCATTTTTGATAGCCAGCTAGGGTAAAGCAGACAGCTGCAACCTGCAAACCACAGCTGGCAGCTTTACCTTGGTTGGGGATCCAATTTGGAGGGCACCCCTGGCTCTTTTTATAATTATTTATAAATAAACAATAATTAGAAAAAAAAAAAGTGGGGTCCCTCAAAATGGTTCATCAGCCAAAGCGGACAGCTGTGGTCTGGTATTCTCAGGGTGGGAAGGTCCATAGTTATTGGCCCTTCCCAGCCTGAAAATAGCAGGCCGCAGCCGCCCCAGAAGTGGCGCATCCATTTGATGCGTCAATCCTGGTGCTTTGCCCCTGCTCATCCCATTGCCCTGGTGCGGTGGCAAACGGGGGTAATAAATGGGGTTGATACCAGATGTGTAATGTCACCTGGCATCAAGCCCAGCAGTTAGTGATGTCATGGCGTCTATCAGATACCCGACATCACCAACTGTCAGTAATAAAAAAAAAAACGACAAAAAAAAAAATTATTTGAAAAAACACTCCCCAAAACATTCCCTCTTTGACCAATTTATTGTAAAGAAAAAAAAATCGTGTCCCCTGTAATCCATTTTGGAGGTCCCACGACGACTCTGGACGTGCTAGAACATGGGGGGGCACGCTCAGGGAACGTATCCCCCATTTTCTAGGAGTGCAGACCCTCCATGAGAGGAGTGTGGGTGCAGAGAATCTGCATCCACTCTCCCCGGCTCCACAGCAGCAGACTGTGCAACACAGCCGTTCTCAAAGCAGGAAGCTCTCTGCGCATGCGGCAGCGTTTATTGTGAAGGAGGAGGGATCGCAGGGGATCAACACTGTGCCAGGGACAGAGACACCGGGGAACACCGGGGGTGGTATGGGGCGTGACTTAGCTGGACCCGGGGAGAGGTTTTCTGTCGCATTTGTCATGGGGGTGGAGATTTATCTCCCAGCTGACATGTTTGATAATGCCAGGTGAGAGATAAATCATTTTTTACCAGCGCTGTCATTTACTGTAACGTGTTCATCGGTATACGGTGTATACCGGTAATCACGTGACCGGGGACCGGAAAAAACAACCTGAATCATGATCTCCAGGGTCTCAGCTACACCCGGTAGCTGAAATCCCGGAGATTTGCCGTCGCTGGGGGGCGCTACAGTGTTTTTTTTTTTTGGCATGACGTCTTAAAGCGTCGGAACAGAATAAGTACCATGTTTTTCCGACGTTTTAAGTCGTAAGGCCGTCATTAGGAGGTTAAGAAATGTTTAACATTTAACCATCTGTCTCACAATTCTTGTACGGTGTTTTACAAGTGGTGCCAATTTTAGTTTGTAACATTTTAACTCTTCTCATGTTTTTAACGTAATATAGAGAAGACTAAAGCGGGCTTCATACGCTGCGACATAGCTAACGAGATGTCGTTGGGGGTCACAAAATTCGTGATACACATCCGACCTCATTAGCGATGTCGTTGCGTGTGAAACACACGAACGACCGTTAACGATCAAAATTACTCACCTTATCGTTGATCGTTGACACGTCGTTCAAATTACAAATATCGTTGGTGTTGCAGGACGCAGGTTGTTTGTCGTTCCTGCGGCAGCACACATCGCTATGTGTGACACCGCAGGAACGATGAAAAACACCGTACCTGCGTCCTCCGGCAACAAGGTGGGCGTGTCTTACCTTCGGCTGCTCTCCGCCCCTCCGCTTCTATTGGACGGCTGCCGTGTGACCTCGCTGTAACGCCGCATAAACCACCCCTGTTGAAAAGAGGCGGTTCGCCGGTCACAGCGACGTCGCTAGGCAGGTAAGTACGTGTGACTGGGACTAGCAATGTTGTGCGCCACGGGCAGCGATTTGCCCGTGACGCACAACCGACGGGGGCGGGTGCTTTCACCAACGGCATCGCTAGCAATGTCGCTGCTTGTAAAGCGCCCTTTAGATGGAAATGGCAGAAAAAAATAATATCCAGAGTGATAAAAACAAACAAAACAAACCATAAAACACTGTAGATGTAGATTTTGGCATAATAACATATCTGTCTGCTGTTTTCATGCAAACAATCTCCTATAAATGCATCAAATATCTGTGTGTGAATCAGACACGAGATCAAATATAAAATATTACAGCCTGGAGAAGACGGGAAACCTTCATATAGGCGGTTGGTAGTGATGGAGTCAGTGACGGACTCCGGACAAATATGTTTATAGAGACGTAGTAAAAAATGAAGATGTCGTCATCATCATGAAGTCGTTATTTCTCCTCTAACGTGTAATGAATTTCTCCTGCAGTTTTGCTGATGCCAATTCCAGTGTCGGTGAATAAGACGAGAATTAGTGATACGGAAGATGAGTCTATGAGAAACAGATTCAGCTGCCGACTCCGAGTAGGAAACTGCTTGTTGTGTGTGTGGCCTAAATATATAGGATCTATTAGTAGATGTCAGGAAAAAACAGCATGTTGTAAAATAAAACTAGTAACAGATTAATTATCCTCCACTGTATTTCCTGGTCAGTTCCAACAAACTTGTGGTCCCTACAGCCAATCGGTTGCCACAGCAGGGGCCAACATAGCCAGTGATTGGGAGAATGGAGGAGACGTCTTAATCAGCAATTCAACTTATACTCCAGTCTGTATGAGACAAGAAAGAATACATCATCTACATGTCCTGTCTCCTCATATATTTCCCCTTATTCTCTCCAGTAATTGTATTATTACAGCGGATTCTCTATGATGTTACATCATCATCTTCTCCCCATTCAGGTCCCTACAATATCGGATCCTCTCAGTGGAGATCTTCTATATAACAGAATTCTCCTGATTGACCAGTGAATGATGAATATGGACAAGGACAAGATGGCGGAAAGGATATTACACCTCACCCTAGAGATCCTCTTCCGGCTTACTGGAGTGGTGAGAGATTCTGATGACGTCACATTACACCATTCTTATCTATGGGAATAACAGATGGACAGAACTGGAGAGGTGAGGACTCTGGAAATGTCTGTAGTGAGATTTATTACTGTGTCTCTCTATAACCAGGATTACACAGTAGTGAAGAAGACCTCTAGTGAGCGCTGTCAGGACCCTGTGTCTGAGGGATGGGGAAGACCCCTGAGCCCAATCACGGGGCCTCCACTTCACCCCATCATACATGAGGACATCAATGACCAGAAGATCTTAGAACTCACCTACAAGATGATTGAGCTGCTGACTGGAGAGGTGACACTGCTGGGAATGCTGGGACATTATACAGTAACGCTATGAAGGGATCGGGGGGTGACGGTATCATTGTATGTGTCAGGTTCCTATAAGGTGTCGGGACGTCACTGTCTATTTCTCCATGGAGGAGTGGGAGTATTTAGAAGGACACAAAGATCTGTACAAGGACGTCATGATGGAGGTTCCCCAGCCCCTCACTTCACCAGGTAATAGGACTAAATACACACGGCCTATAATTATCTGTATGTAAGGAATGAATTCAGTCCCTGTATGTGTTTCCTCCAGCTCTATCCAGTAAGAAGACAACACCAGAGAGATGTCCCCATCCTCTTCACCCACAGGACTGTAAACAAGAAGATCCCGATGTTCCCAAGAATCATCAGGTAGATCAGGGGTGGGGAACCTTTTTACTGCCGGGGGCCATTTGGAATTTCCTACTAACCTTTGGGGGCCGCACAACATTATCAACCTGAAAAATAACCCTGCTATATTTGGTCAAACGATTAATTAACTCACCCCTATTGTGGTGGCCGGAGCTGCTTCTCTTTGGTGCGATTGTGATGTTCGGTGATATTGATCATCTTGTTTCTCACAGCTGCTTTTCCAGGTTTGTCTCTGTCTGGAGATGCTGGGGGCATACACATCACAGGAGGGGCCAGGGCGCATAAATTACAGGAGACACTGGGAGTACACATCACAGGAGGGGCTGGGGCATATACATCACAGGAGGGGCTGGGGCATATACATCACAGGAGGGGCTGGGGCATATACATCACAGGAGGGGCTGGGGCATATACATCACAAGAGGGGCTGGGGCATATACATCACAGGAGGGGCTGGGGCATATACATCACAGGAGGGGCTGGGGCATATACATCACAGGAGGGGCTGGGGCATATACATCAGTAGGGGGCATGGACAGCCCTGGCGGTGGCACAGACATGACTGGGGACACGCACAGCACTGGGTGGCAGCACGCACTGCACTGGGTGGCAGCACGCACTGCACTGGGTGGCAGCACTAGGGAGACAGACAGGTCTGGGGGAACATAGACATCAACAGGAGAGCACGGACTGGGGAGCATAGAAAGCAGTGGGAGGGTACAGACAGCAGTAGCGAGTTAAGAGCACTGAGGGGTGGCACACAGCACTGGGGAGCATGGACAGCATAAGGGGGGCACAGGCAGCACTCACCGTGGCATGGACAGCACTGGTGGCAGCATGGACAGCATTAGGTGGTGCGGACAGCACTGGTGGGGGGGCATAGACATCACCCAGGGGGTACAGACAGCACTAGGGGGGGCACGGACAGCAGTGAGGGGTTACACCGCGCTGAGGGGGTACACAGCACTGGGGTGTACACAGCATTAGGGGGTACACACAGCACTAGGGGGTACACACAGCACCTGGGGGTACACAGCACTGGGGGGTACACACTGTACTAGGAGGTACACAGCATGAGGGGGTACACACAGCACGAGGGGGTACACAGCACTAGGGGGTACACAGCACGAGGGGGTACACAGCACGAGGGGGTACACACAGCATTAAGGGGTACACAGCATTAGGGGGTACTCACTGTACTAGGGGGTACTCACTGCACTAGGGGGTACACACTGCACTAGGGGGTACATACAGCATTGGGGGGTACATACAGCATGACGGGGTACACAGCACGAGGGGGTACACACAGCATTGGGTGGTACATACAGCACTGGGGGGTACACACTGTACTAGGAGGTACACAGCATGAGGGGGTACACACAGCACGAGGGGGTACACACAGCACGAGGGGGTACACAGCACTAGGGGGTACACAGCACGAGGGGGTACACACAGCATTAAGGGGTACACACAGCATTAGGGGGTACTCACTGTACTAGGGGGTACTCACTGTACTAGGGGGTACACACTGCACTAGGGGGTACACACAGCATTGGGGGGTACATACAGCACGAGGGGGTACACACAGCATTGGGGGGTACATACAGCATTGGGGGGTACACACAGTACGAGGGGGTACACAGCACTGAGCGGGGGGGGGCAGCGATGGGTTGAGTACTCGCAGTGAGGGGGAGGGAGAGTCACACACACACAGCAGGTCCGGGAGGCTGGTAAACCTGCTGCAGCTCTTCTGTGTGACTTTATCGCAGCGTGCTGCTTACCCGCCCACCAGAGCACACAGGCCGGGGATAAGCCTAGAATGTATGGGCTGCAGTCAGGTCCTGGAAGTCAGGATCTGGAGAGAGCCCGTACATTCTAGCATCTACCCACAGGGCATAAGGCAGTGGGATTTAAAGGGCCGGCAGCCGGGAAAAGCGCGGCTGCCACCAAAGCACAATGGTCCCCGGGAATGTGCCCGGGGGCCGCATAAAAAGTCGTCACGGGCCGTATACGGCCCGCGGGCCGGAGGTTCCCCACCCCTGAGGTAGATGGAGAGAAGGTGTTATGAAATCTCCCTATGATGTGTAGACGGCTGTGAAGGTCTTGTGCTCAGTCTTGTTTTATCCACCAGTATTATATGTGTTATACTTGTGTAATGAGAGCGGTGGAGATGGCAGGATTAGAGCTGATCATAGATGGGACTTCTCCATCTGTCTGTGACTTTTACAATATTTGTTTCAGGCTGAAGATCTGACCCCTTCTAATACTACAGAGACATATGTGAGGGGTGATGAGTGGTGTAAAGAGGAGACTCCTACATATGGCTACCCAGGTGAGTAGTGACCACTAAATTTCCAGAAGTGTCACACGGTGTCTGGCTCAAATCTCACCAAGTGTTAGGACTACTTCTGACGCTTTTCACACAGCAGACACTTAAATCCTTAAAAACAAGGTTGCACAATATACATCATTTTTGGATCAAATCTTGTACCCAACTACAATGGTGAAAATAAGTATTTTATACACTGCTGATTTTGCAAGTTTTCCCACCTACAAAGAATGGAGAGGTCTGTAATTGTAATTGTAGGTACACCTCAACTGTGACAGACAGAATCCCCTGCAAAAAATCCAGAAAATCACTGTATGACTTTTAATTAATTTGCTTTTTATTGCGTGAAATAAGTATTTGATCACTTACCAACCAGCAAGAATTCTGGACCTCACAGACCTGTTATTTTGTCTTTAAAGGGATCCAATCATCAGGATTTTCTTATATAACCTAAAGCCAGTGCTATACTGGCACTATCAGGCTAATTCTGTACATACCTTTAGAGGTCAGCTCGGATGTTTAGGCTTTCAAATCCAAGAAAGGCTATGTGTCCACGATGCGTTTTTACATGCTTTTCTGCAGCGTTTTGAACTGCACCTTTTTAATGCCAAAATGCATGCGTTGTGATTTCCCAGCAAAGTCTATGAGAAATAGGGATTTCTTGTGCCCACCATGCAGTTTAAAATGCTGCGTTTAATTTGCATAATTTTGGGCAAAAACTCAGCGTCTAAAGAAGCAGCATGTTAATTGTTTTTGCCATTTGGGCTGCGTTTTCATAACATTGAAGTCAATGAGAAGTTGCAAAAACCAAGCCACATCAAAATTCATGCTTTTTCCATGCTTTTTAGGTGCATAAAACATGCGTTTTGGACTAACAAAACGCATGCTTTTTGGACATTAAAATAAAGATTTGATATGTCCCTTTACACACACACATAGTCCGACAATTAAATTAATGAAAAATATCAATATATTGCTATTTTACTGCTATATAGCATATAACCGCTAGAATTATATGAAATATAACGATTTTTTTTTTTTTATTTTTTTTTAATAAATTATATATGTTGTCCTTTTTTTCTCTTTTTTTTCATTATGTTTGACTGTTTAATCTTCATTTAGCAGTGTCTTTATGTTCAAAATGCATGTGTCAAAACGCTATTGAAAACCATGTAAAAAGCGCTAAAAACGCACCTAAAATGCAGTAAATACGCATGCGTTTTTAGCGCTATTTTATGGTAAAAAGCAACTTCAATTACTGCCAGAGGGTGCGTTTAGAGCTGCACCTAGCTCGATACATCGTGGACACATAGCCAAAGTAAAGTTTAGAAAATCAGCAGGTGCTTGACTGGCAGAGTATCAGCTAATAGCTGGGTGGGTGTTTATATTGATTTTGCCCCCCTGCCTGTTGTTCCTCCCTCTCTCTGTTCTTTATGCTAATTTTACTAATTTCTTCACTAAGATGGCATCGGAGTTGGTGCCTGCACCTAGCGTTTATCTCTGGCGCCATCTTTGTGAAAATTGTGTGACCCCCCTGCTATTCTAGCAACCTAGAGGGCGGCGCATGCGCACTCGCTTTTTCTGCTCTCGTTGTGACTACAGGAGGGCGCATTGTCACAACAGAAGTGGAGACCACCTCCTGGAACAGCTGATTGAAGGACGCGACAGACCAGAGGAACAAGCCGACAGCAGCGTGCCAGCGATATCGGCAACGGATCGCACGGCACGGGGTCAAGTGAGTTAAGTTCACAATGGACTCGCCTAACCCCGTGACGTCAGTGCCACTGTTCTGGCACAGTGTTCTGGCGCTGCATGCTGTCCTGGCACGGTGTCCTGGCGCTGGCATGGTGTCCTCTTCTGCAGCTAATCGCGTCGTCCGATCAGCTGTTCTCCACTTCTGTTGTGACCGCGCTCGCTCCCGCGGTCACAACGAGAGCAGAAGATGCGAAGGCGCATGCGCCGCCCTCTCAGCCACAAGAATAGAATAGCAGGGGGTTACACGATCTTCACAAAGATGGCGTCGGAGAGAAGGGCTATGCCCAGGCGCCAACTCCGACACCATCTTAGTGAAGAAAGTAGTAAATAGTAAAATTAGCATAAAGAACAGAGAGAGGGAGGAACAACAGGCCTGATAGTGCCAGTATAGCATTGACTTTATATTATAACGAAAATCCTAATCATTGGTTCCCTTTAAGAAGCTCCTACTCTGCACTCATTACCTGTATTAATTGCACCTGTTTGCACTCGTTCTGTTTTTCTATTGTATCAAATACTTATTTAATTCAATAAAATGCAAATTATTTAAAAATCATACAATGTGACTTTCTGGATTTTTTTTTATTCTGTGACAGTTGAAGTTACCTACAATAAAAATTACAGACCTCTCCATTCTCTGTTGGTGGAAAAATTGCAAAATCAGCATACAAGTTTAGCAACAAATTCACATGTTCAATTAAATCTACAACACCTATTTTTTGGGTAACAAATCACTTTTAAAATTTACTTTGAGGGGCCTAGGTTTTAGAAATTGCACTCTTCATAGTATGAAAAGCCACATTCAGGAATAAACAGAAAGTGGAATGCAAAAAAAATAAATATGTTTTTCAATATCATTCTGATTAAACCCCAATTTTTTATTTTCACAAAGGGTAATGGGAAACAAATGGAATTATTGTCTAATTTCTCCTGAATCTGACAATATCCAATATGCGGCTGTACACTACTGTCCAGACATATGGCAGAGCTCAGAAAGGAAGGCGCACCATTTAGCTATTGGAACGCAGATTGTGCAGTCAAATGCTACTTTACAAGCAGAAAGTAACGAGTTGAGTGTTTCTGGTCACCTGGCCGCTCTGAAAATTTAGCAACCATGAACAGATTTGGCACTAACTACTCCACTTTCCAGGTCCCAGGGATTGCCTTGCCCTTCACTTTTTAACCCCTATACATTGGTCGTGACTTACCTAGGAACCCCTAGACTGGAGCCACAGAGTTAGCTGCTGTTCAACGGTTTATTGGTATCATATTCACTTTCCTAACATATTTGGTGTCTTTTTGTTCTAATAGTTGGGAGGCAAAATGAACAAACAGTTCAACACCACATTTTACTGGTTCATCCTATGACGTCTTCTAGTAGACTGAACTGTCATTGTCTTAGCAAATAATTCTATTTTACTACATAATTGCTATTTCAATTTATATTTTAAGTAGAAATGTTCAAAAATATTAATTTCAATTATATTTTATTCAAAAATAACTAGTTTTATTCTTGGCAGATGTTGACACCAGGAAATCAGAGGGACAACTGACATGTTCAATTTATAAATCAGATGACCTTGATATCACCCAGGATACAATTGAAGTGAATGCCATTACTTCAGATATCCTATCTTCCCCACACAGCAAAGATCTATCATCCGATTCTATGAAACAGGTCCTGTCTTCTGAATCATTACAAAATGATCTTAACGCAAAGGAGCCATTTTCATGTTCAGAATATCAAAATGGTTTTCCCCTCAAAACATCATTTGAGAAACATCAAAAAATTCTCACAGAGGAAAAGAGATTTTCTTGTTCCAAGTGTTGGAAATATTTTAACAGAAAATCAGGTCTTGTTAGGCATGAGAGAATTCATACTGGGGAGAAGCCATATTCATGTTCAGAGTGTGGGAAATGTTTTGTACAGAAATCAGTTCTTGTTAGACACCAGAGAAGTCACACAGGGGAGAAGCCCCATACATGTTCAGAATGTGGGAAATCTTTTGTACGCAAATCAGTTCTTGTTACACACCAGAAAATACACACAGGGGATAATCCATATTCATGTTCAGAATGTGAGAAATGTTTTCCAGAAAAATCATATCTTATCGCACATCACAGAACTCACACAGGGGAGAAGCCTTTTTCATGTTCAGAATGTGGGAAATTTTTTCACCGGAAACCGCATCTTAATAGACACCAGAGAACACATACAGGGGAGAAGCCATTTTCATGTTCAAAATGTGGGAAATGTTTTACGCAAAAATCAAGCTTCATTACACATCAGACAACTCACACAGGGGAGAAGCCTTTTTTATGTTCAGAATGTGGGAAATGTTTTACGCAAAAATGTTCCCTTGTTAAACATCAAAAATTCCACACAGGGTAAAGCCTTTGTCATACACAGAATGTGAAAAATTACTTACTGGAAAATCCTATTTTGTTGACCATTTTTGAAAAGTAACTAACATGGGGACAAATTACGTATTTTATTGACAAATTCCACAAAAAAATCAAACAGACAGTTGTATAATTAAATGAAAAATGGAAATTACTTTAGAACTTACTGTATTTTTTTTGTCTATAACATGCACTTTTACCCCCAATCCCACCCCCCAAAGAAAAAAAAAATCTTGCTAATAAGTGAATGCCTCTTAGGCCGGGGCCACACAGGGCACTAGTGCGATGCTCGCATGACAATCGGCTCGTGCTGGCAGCACATCAGGAGCATGCTAGTATCTCTGCGTCTGAGGTCCGACTGTACGAGCGGACCTCAGCTGCGGGGAGAGGGCCGGCGCTCCCTCTCTCCTCCGTAGCCGGCTATTGCGATTTTCGCTCTGCACGCGCGGTACACCGGTGTACCGCGAGTGCAGTGCGATTTTTCTCTCACCCCATTCACTTTAATGGGTGCGAGAGAAAAGAGTCTCGCATTACGCTGTGATTGTTTTTTCGGTCCAATTAAGGCTGAGAAAATAATCGCTCATGTGCGCTGACACACAGGCTAAAATTGGTCCAAGTGGAATGCGATGTTTTATCGAATTCCACTCGCGCCGATTTTCTCGCCGTGTGGCTTAGGCCTTATAGTCCGGAGACAGCTTCCTGTTATTTTTCTCCTTATGCCCCACATGATCCTTGTGATTCGTGCAAAGCAGGAGAGGAAGCTTTCGGCACCTGCTCAGAGGCTGCACGTCCTGAGTGAGCAGCTGAATGACTTTCCACCTGACTAGCTCTAGGACATTTCAGGTCATGTGATCAGTCACAGAGCCTTGAAGGAACTTCAAAATGGGGTAATGTGTACACAGTCTGTGTATGTAATGTATATATGTAGCAGAGCTTTATGTATGTATAAATATGCTTATGTACCAAAGCTGAGATGCCTAGATAGTAGTTGCTGCACTGAGGTTCATGATTTCTATCAATTAAGGTTCATTCAGACATCTATTGACATCGGTCCAATCTCAGATCACAATACTTGAGGATGAATGCTTCATATATTTCTATGAGACTGTCACGCTCGGGTTTGGAGAGCTTCAGCTATTCAATGCATTGCATTCCGAGGCTGTACCGATGTGCATGAATGTCTGAATAAGCCCTTATACATATTACATGAAGGCTCCCATACACATAGGGCTAAAGTCGGCAGAATCCAACAACAATCTGATGTGTATGGGGGCTTCCCGACTCTACCTCAATAATTGATGTAAAAGGAGGGAAGGATCTGGCATGGTGGAATTCCAATTGTTGATTCTTTTGTTCTCTCTTAAAGGGAACCTGTCACCACTTTTTTGGCCTGTAAGCTGCGGCCACCACTACCGGGCTCTTATATACAGCATTCTAACATGCTGAGAACATAAAAAAAACTTTATAATACTGACCGAACGGTCGCTCGGTTGGCCAGATGGGCGTCTCAGTTCTCCGGTGCTGGCGCCGCCTCTTTCGGCCATCTTCGTCTTCCTTCTGACTCCTGTGTGCGTGACGCGTCCTACATCATACACACTCGCCGGTCCTGCGCAAGCACACTACAATACTTTGATCTGCCCTACTTAGGGCAGATCAAAGTGCGCCTGCTCAGGACCTGAATGCCGGCGAGTGTGGATGACGTCGGACGCGTCATGCACCGTGGCTAGAGAAGAAGGAAGACGAAGATGGCCGAAAGAGGCGGTGCCTGCACCGGACAACGGAGACGCCCATCTGGCCAACCGAGTGACCGTTAGGTAAGTATTATAAAGTTTTTTATTTATTTTCTCACAGCATCCTGGGATCTTATATACAGCATGTTGGAATGCTGTATATAAGAGCCCGGTGGTGGTGGCCGCAGCTTATACGCCAAAAAAGTGGTGACAGGTTCACTTTAAGATAAGCCGCCACCAGAGGAGTCCATTATCTGCTGTCTGATAGAAAACACAAGAACAATTGGCAGCCCCATAGGACAAGAATGGTACTCAGACTGAGTGTAGTGCCCGGTCCCTGGGCAGCGCCCCTGCACGATTCGCTCTCATGTCGCGGGTGGGGGCGCCGTTCTGTTCACCTGCCCGGCAGACCCATGAGCCTCGTTGTCACCCCGGGGCCTTAAGCAGTCTCCCTCTTCCATGCCACACACAGGCCTTCTGGGAGTGTCCAAAGGGTGCGCGCTCGGCCACGTCCCCTTTCTTAAAGGGCCGGAGTCATAACCCAGAAGTGTACTTTGAGGACCGCAGTCTCCCTGTAGGTATTTCAGGCACTCCACCTTTATGCAACATTGCTCAGGCACCTCCTCTATCGGTACTGCGTTGCTAGTTCTCAGGTCCCGTACCCCTTACTGTTGTGCTGTTCCACAATGTTTAATGTTATATCTACTGTTATCAATGTCCTATATGATATATATGTTCATGCCTGTCCTTTGCTGCCATCTACTAATTAGGCCCTTCAGTTCCTCTGGTTCTTTTAGTCCAGCCTGTGGGAGTGTTTTTAGCCCTACATGTGACCTCACATCCTGCCTCACATCTAGTTTTTGACCAGTAGCAGCTCTAGGACAATCATCACAAGACTACAACAGTTACAGCCACTTGATCACTGTACTGCTGCACGTTTTTGTGCATGGAGGAAAAAATAAACCACCGTTGCTTCATCTCAGCGTGTGTACATTTGAATCCATCCATCCTGGAGCGCTCTGGTCATGTCTGCTTCACCTAGTGGAAACGAAGGTAAGACTCCTCACACCTCTACCCAACTACCTGCCTTAAATCATCTCTAAGAGGGGACAGAACAGTCAAAAACTTCCTTAGAGCCCAAATCAGTCACAAGACTCATTATCAGCCCAATACCCCGGCTACGGATCCCTAAGGACCTCGTATCCCTCTCTGTAATCTGCCTAGCAACAGGCCTCGTGCAGTAATCTGCCTGCAACAGTGCATGCCTGGACAAGCCTATGAGGAAGCTCTCCCATCTGCCACGTCCTAAGCCACCTCTGCCTGCATTGAAAAGGAACAGTTGAGGCACCTGCTGTTTCCCTCTTGCCATACCCCATCTATAGACTCCCAGTATATTATACCTCATCACTGCAGATTGCAAACCCCCAAGATTTGCTAAAAACACTTTGGAAATCTCATCAGGGAGTCCTTACGGAGCTGCACAGCGATTTTCGGACCCCTATTCAAAAGTTGAGTTTCTTAAAGAGACAGTACACCTTAAATCAAAATGGCCGAAAAAGACCTCGGACAGTTCCCCACTGCTGAAACAGAGCAAATGCAACCTGATACTGTCCATTATGAAGCCCAGGAGGCAGATCCCACGCTTCCAGCAGGCCAAGTTGTCTGACTAAGACGCTCTTCCAAACCAACGATAAAGGCCATTGAAAACTATCACACTATGAAAGATGAGCTATGTGAGCACCTGGAAGAACAGTTGGAACGAGTTACCTTTTACATGTCAAGACTTGAATCCTCAGCAGGTGATGCCGCATGCTTACAAGCCGCTATGGAACGGCTGAACACAGCTCAAGAAAGATACAAGAGACTGTCAAGAAGGTACATTACCTTTCTAAAAGACTCTAAAATTGACTAAGCTCTTTCAGACCTGAGCAAGGCAGAATCAGTGGACAGGGAAAGAGACGCTGAGGTGCAAGTCACCATAGACAAAGCAGAACACCGCATCTCTCACCAGCAACAAACCAGATCACACAGATCAACCTCATCTAAACATTCTTCTCAATCATCCGGATCATCATCCTCAAGAAGCTCAGCCCTGAGCGACAGAATACTAGAGGCCCGCATAAGAGCAGAGGAATCCAAGGTGAGACGCACCTTCACAGAAAGAGAAGGATAAGCTATGAGGGCAGAAGCCCTTGCTATAGCGGAATCAGCAAAAGCCAAGAGGGCAGAAGCGGAAGCCCTTGCTAGAGCAGAAAAAGAAGTCAAGTGGGCAGAAGTGGAGGCTCGGATAAAGATCCTTCGGTCTCAGATGGAAGAGGAAGTTGCACTAGCTAAAGTAAGACTACTCAAGCAAGCATTGAGCCAAGGTCCTGATCCAATTTACTCGCCACCACTGGGAACAGACAATCCAGTTGATCGCACCAGAGACTATGTGCTGAATCAGTTACCTGCGCCAACTCCGGTTTGCAGTACCGTCCCAGCCGACAACACTGAAACCTCCAACTCAGCTCTACCAGTGCCAGTGCCGTCCACAGCACCCGAGCAAGGTAATAACAGTCATCAAGAGGTGCCTTATCAAACACAGTCACCACAGCAAGATGGTAATAAAGTGTTTCCTGACCCACCTCCACAGCTCAAGGAGCAGTCATCAGAATCTACAGAGGCTAAACCACAGCTCAACCCTGCAGCAACATCATTCTACTCGGGAGCATCTTACCCTTTTACTCCAGGCAGCCCATATGCCCCAGGGGCATCACGAGTCATCGTGGCAACAAGCGGTGAGAAATCGGATATGTCTGAGTTTGCCAGGTTCATGGTGAGCAGAGAGCTAATCAACACTAGTCTCACAAAATTTGATGATCGCACAGAGAGCTTCAGAGCCTGGAAAGCAACTTTCAAGGCAGCCATCGCCAATCTCAACCTAAGTGCAGAACAGGAGCTCAACCTCACGATCAAGTGATTGGGCCCAGGCTCTACAAACCATATCAAGAGCCTCAGAACTGTCCATGTGGGACAAGCAGAAGCAGGTCTTGCTCGTGCCTGGCAAAGACTGGAACACACCTTTGGCAGCGCAGAAGCAATAGAGAAAACCCTATTCAGGAGACTGCAGAATGTCCCAAAGATCAACCTTAAGGAAGTCAACAAGCTTCAAGACGTAAGTGATCTGCTTATGGAACTGGAGCTTGCCAAAAGAGATCCTCGTCTATCCGGGCTATGCTATCTGGATACAGCCCATGGAGTGAACCCAATCGTGGTGAAGCTGCCATACAGTCTGCAGGAGAAGTGGGCAACGTCAGTCTCAAGGTACAAAAGAGTGCATGACGTCACCTTTCCCCCCCATTTATTCACTTCTGCAGGTTCATCGACGAGCAGTCCCAGATGAGGAGTGACCCTAGCCTCGACTTCCTAGAGTTGAACACTGCAGCTGCAACTACATCATCGTCAAGGTATGAAGGTGCCATACACAAACGTAGAGGTGCTAAGAGCGCTGTGAGTGTTAGGAAGACTGAGCTACCATCACCTGCAACACCCTCAGATAAACAGTACACCACCTCATCGGGAGACAAGTCTTTCAATCGAGAATGTCCCATCCATAAAAAACCACACTCACTGAACAAGTGCAGAGGGTTTAGATCCAAAAGCTTACAGGAGCGCAAGAAAGTCCTCACCGAGCTTGGGGTATGTTTCAAATGCTGCGCATCACTGGAGCACATGGCCAAGGACTGTAAATCCATCATCAAGTGTGAGGAGTGTCATAGTGAAAAACACGCCTCAGCCATGCACCCTAACCCAGTCGCTAAAGACACACCGGCTGCAGTCACCACTGCTCCCACTCCAAGTCATGGCGGGGAGCCCAAGAATCAGACTGACACCACCACAGCCTTCTCCTAGTCAAGCTCAGAGGTATGTGAAGAGGGCCAAATGGAGAAATGTTGTGCCCAAATATGCCTAATCAAGGTTTATCTAGAGGGACATTCAGAAAAGGCAATAAAGGTGTATGCCATCATAGACGACCAAAGCAACTGGTCCCTTGCAGGATCCAAATTCTTAGAAGCCCTTGGAATTAAAGGACCGTCAGAACCCTACACCTTGAACACTTGCTCGGGTCGCATAGAAACTAGTGGCAGAAGAGCCCATGGATTCATCGCTTCTATCAACGGGAAGATCAAAATACCTCTATCAACACTCGTTGACTGTGACCAAATACTTAACCACAGGGATGAGATTCATACCACTGCACTTCGTTAAGCACACCTAAGCCACCTGATGTTATCCCACCCGAGGACAACAATGGAGAGATTCTACTCCTGCTTGGCAGAGACAATCTAAGGGTACACAAGGTGTGGCAGCAGTGTAATGGGCCTGACTATGCACCATATGCCCAGAGACTGGACTTGGGATGGGTAGTTATTGGAAATGTGTGCGATGATCAATCAGGAATTGACTCCTTCAAAACTTATATGCGTGGAGATGGGCGCACAACCTGCTTAAGGCCATTTCCTCATCACTATGGAGTAAAAGAGAAGTCTCCAGACTCCATACAGCCACCTGACATCGCTTCTTCTCTGCATATCGACAACTTGGGAAGATCAGTCTTTCACACAACCAAGGACGACGATAAAGGAGCCTTGTCAGTTGAGGTCAGAGAATTCATCAAAATAATGGACTGTGAGTTTTCTAAAGACAAAACCAACCACTGAGGCTCTAGAGAGCAAGCTCAGTCTAGATTTAGCTCTCATCAGCGTTCTATGAACAGCAAATCTGAAATGAGAGAACACATTGTCGCCTTTATGGACAGAATCTTCCGCAACAACCACGCAGAACCTGCTCCTTCCTTGAAGAAAAATGAAGAGTGCTGGTATTTGCCTTCATTTGGCGTATACCATCCTCTGAAACCCAATCAAATTAGGGTTGTCTTTGAGTCCAGTGCCAAACATCAAGGCGTATCCCTTAACGATGTTCTCCTCACAGGTCCCAACCTAATAAACAACTTGGTAGGAGTATTGCTGAAGTTCAGAAAAGAGCTTATCACCATCACTGCTGACATTGAACAGATGTTTCTGACTGTTTCCTAGTCAGAGAGGACCACCGGAACTTCCTCAGATTTCTGTGGTACAAGGACAATGACACCAATAAAGAGATGGTGGAATATCGTATGAGGGTCCACGTATTTGGAAACAGCCTGAAACATTATATCCCCCCAGCCTATATCATATTGCAATCAGGCTTCAGCAGTAGCTATTGTCTTTGATTTGGTGGGGGTTGCATATATATTGTTCTCCTCTGCAGGGTGCTTCCCTAGTACACAATCTCTGGAGACTGTGTCTAGGAACTTCTTTCTAACTAGTAGCTACAAGTAGCAAATGTTAAGGGGGTGGATCTAAGGAGAGGAGGTGGGAGATTCAGTCACATGTTTTTTAGTTTAGTTATGCTTTGTTGGGTGAAGGACTAGGACCTGTGCTGAGGCCAGCTCCGTTTTGCCCGTACATGGACGATTGGACATTGAGGATCAGCTGCCACACTGCTGGATTTAGGGAACGCATCTGAGGACTGTTGCATTCTCCTTGGCGTCGGATTGCCCCAGATCTGTTTCCTTTGTGTGGACTCTAAAGAACCATTTGGATATTGGATGTTTTATGCTCCCTGCCTCATTAAATCTTCTTGGATTGTTCATCGGTCTAGTGTCCCTTACTGCTCTGTCGCATACCCCGTCACACAGCCCTTCACCCGCAGTTGCAACTTATGGCCTCCGGAGAACCGCATTAGAGGGAGAGTATGAGTATGGAACAGACGCCAGAGACTTTGTTGCGAAAGAATTTTATGTAGATGATGGGCTCAAATCACTACCCACCAAAGAAGCAGCAATTGATTTGCTCAAGAGGACTCAAAGTATGCTGTCCCAGGCGAAACTCAGGTTACACAAAATTGCTTCAAACAGCCTGGCCGTAATGAGAGCCTTTAAGTCGGGTGATTACGCGAATCGGTTCAAGGACATTGACTTGGGGCTAGACACTCCACCTGTGCAGAGGAGCCTGGGCAACAGATGGGATCTTGCAGCTGACTCCTTCGGATTTCAACTAAGTTGCTCAGACAAGCCATTTACAAAACGTGGTGGCCTTTCTATAGTAAACAGCTTATTCGACCTCCTGGGTTTCGTAGCGCCTATCACTATACAAGGCAAATCCCTATTGAGACAACTCTCAGAAACCGTCAAGGACTGGGATAACCTACTCTCTGTCCTGACAAACAGCAAAATGGGAAGCTTGGAAACAGACCTTGTGTGGGTTGGACAACATCCACATCCCAAGATGCTACATCAAAACCTCACTCACCTCTAGCATAAAGAAGGAACTCCACATCTTCTCAGACGCCTTTGCAGAAGCCATAGCAGCGGTTGCTTACCTGAAGGTGACAGACCCCAATGGGCAAAACTACATTGGATTTGTGTTTGGCAAGGCTAAGCTGGCCCCGAAGCCCGACCATACCATTCCCAGACTGGAACTCTGTAGCACCCTGTTGGCAGTGGAAATTGCCGACTTCATACTACAAGAACTGTGTGTTTACATAGATCAGGTCCAATACTACACTTGACAGTAAGGTTGTTTTAGGTTACATCTACAATCAATCAAGACAATTTTATGTGTACCTCAGTAACCACATTGAAAGGATCAGGAGATTCTCCAAACCAGAACAATGGCATTATGTACCATCTGAACTGAATCCGGCAGATCACGCAACTAGACTTATGTCTAAAAGTTCTTTTTGCTAACTCTTCTTGGCTTACAGGTGCAGAGTTCCTGCTAAGACAGTCAGAGGAAGGTGTCCAGGAAGCCTTCAGCATCCTAGATCCAGACAACGATTCAGAAGTCTGAGCTGAAGTCAACACCCTGGTCACTAGTGCAGGAAAAACTTCCAACCTCTGTTACCAACGTTTTGAATGTTTCTCCAGCTGGATGAGACTCGTCAGGACTGTCGCAAGGTTAGTGTATATCGCCAGATGCTATAATAAGGATCTTGAAAATAAAGACTGTCATTGCTGGCATGTCTGCCACAAACCCCTTTCTGCTGAGGACATCTCCCATAGTGAGTTCCTCATAATTCGCCACCTCCAACAGAGTGAATTTGCCACAGAATGGTAGTGTTTATACAGCAAACAGCAGATTCCATTAAGAAGCCCTCTCGCCTCTCTGCACTACCGGAAAGTGAGAGGAAAACAGCTGCACCAAAAAATGGCTGACTTGCCTACAGACAGACTTTCTACAGAGCCACCTTTCACCTACGTTGGCCTAGACGTTTTCGGACCATGGAGGGTGTCCACGCGCAGAACTCGTGGTGGCCAAGCAAACAGTAAGCGGTGGGCTGTGTTATTCACCTGCATGAGTGTTCGAGCCATTCACATTGAGGTGTTAGAGTCCATGGACACCTCCAGCCCAATTAATGCCTTGAAAAGGTTTCTTGACATCAGAGGACCAGTAAAACAGCTGAGGTCTGACCGTGGAAGCCACTTCGTTGGTGCATATAGAGAACTGAACATTGACCCCTAGCCTATCCAAGATCAGCTGGCAGAGAAAGGTTGCACCTTGATCTTCAATTCCCCCTCACAGTACTCATATGGGAGGCTCCTGGGAGAGGATGATCGGGATCTCACGTAACATCTTGAACTCCATGCTAATGGACGTCAATTCCTCAAGACTCACACATGAGACTCTAGTCACCCTTCTAGCTCAAGTCTCAGCCATTATCAATTCAAGACCCTTGTGCCGGTGACCATGGATCCAGAAACACCAACCATATTGACTCCTGCCATTCTTATTACCCAAAAGACTGACAACGCAGTAATACCCAGCGGAGAGTTCACTCACGTGAACACTTATCAAAAACACTGGAAACTGGTTCACTACTTGGCTGACTACTTCTGGATCTGATGGAGGAAGGAATACCTTGCCATTCTTCAAGGAAGAAGGAAGTGGCGACATCCCAAGCTAAACCTCAAGGAATGAGACTAAGGGGTACTTTGCGACATCGGTAGCAAATGCTAGCGATGCCGAGCGCGATAGCCCCTGCCCCCGTCGCACATGCGATATGTAGTGCGAGCTGCTGTAGCTAACATTATCGCTACGGCAGCTTCACACACACATACTACCTGGTCGGTGACATCGCTGTGACTGCCGAAGAATCCCTCCTTCAAGGGGGAGGTGCGTTCGGCGTCACCGCGACGTCACTAAGCGGCCGGCCAATAGAAGCGGAGGGGCGGAGATGAGCGAGATGTAAACATCTCGCCCACCTTCTCCCTTCCGCATTGCCGGTGGACGGCGGGCGCAGGTAAGGAGATGTTTGTCGTTCCTGCGGCTTCACACACAGTGATGTGTGGAGCTGCAGAAACGACAAACAACATCGTACCTGTGGACGCACCGACATTATGAAGATGAACGACGTGACACAGATCAGCGATTTTTGACTGTTTCACGCTCGTTCATCTTCTCTCCTAGGCTTTACACATTGCGACGTCGTTACCGGCGCCGGATGTGCGCCACTTTCGATTTTACCCCGACGATATCGCAGTAGCGATGTCGCAACATGCAAAGTACCCCTTAGTCCTCATGAAAGACCAGACCACAGAAAGGACTGACTGGCCTATGAGACTGATTACTAGGATACTGACTAGCCAGGACGGCAACGTTCGGAAAGTGGAGCTGAAGGTCATCAGGAAAGGTGAGACGAAAACCTTTGCAAGGCCGATCCACAAACTGGTTCTGCTGTTGCCCATAGAGAGCGTCCCTACGAGATGAATGCTACCGGACCAGAACTTTGAGTTATTGTCAGTGATATGGACTTATGTTTTGATGTCGCATTTAACATGCTTTTCCTTGCAGGAGATTATTTAAATATATATATATATAATATATATATATATATATATATATATATATATATATATATATATATATATGTGTGTGTGTGTGACGCCCTGGCCTATCAGGACGTCACGGGGTATTGTGCAATCTGCCCTTTTGTACAGTATCCACCTCCTCCTTGGTTAAGGCTGCTTTCACACATCCGTTTTTTGCTGAGCGGCACATTACGGCGCTTTGCAGAATAAACACAACCGTTTTTTTTTCCGCCGGTGGCGTTTTTTCCCGTATAGACTTGCATTAGCGCCGTATTGTGCCGCATAGCCTTGCGTTGCGTCCGGTTTTTGCCGGATGTGGCATATTAAGCCCATACGGCCGGATGGAACGTTGCTTGGCACGTTTTTAACTGCGCATGCTCAGTATCAAGCCGCATCCGTCAAAAAACGGACGGGCCGCATGGAAAAACTTATGCAACAGATCCGTTTTTTTTTGCCGCATCCGTTGCATAGGTTTTTGAGCCGGATTGAGCCGCACTGCAAAAACCGGATGTGTGAAAGCAGCCTAAGGGTCCCTAACCTTTGCTGTTGCCAAGAACAAGCTAATCAAAATCCTAGGAACACTCTGCACCACACCCACCAGACACACCAGTGGATGGCCTGAGTGGAATAGGGTCACCCACTTGGGGGGGTTGGTTAAGGGGAGGTCAGGAGTAGAGCAGTGTAGTGTTGTAGGTGAAAGAGAGAGGAGGTCAGGAGCTGGGCTCCTTGAAACTACTAGGTGGCAGACGTTTGGCTGGACCCCGGTCGCAGGGGATCCTGACAAGGGGCACAGACTGTCGAGGAGGATAGCCGGCGGCCTTGTGCCATCACCGGGCAGGGGCCAGGACACGACGGGGTACGTTGACCCTAGGTCATGGAGTAGCTTCAGGCGTCCTGACAATTTACCCGACGAGGACGGAGCCTTCAAGATCCATTCTCCACCTGCTTCAAAATCGGGGTACTAGCGCAACAAGGGGGATAGGACTTTTCACACATACGGTCCAAAAAATCCCAAGCGTGAACCCTGAGAGCAAGCTCACCCAGTTAGCCATACTGGGGAGCGGGACCCGATTAGTTCTACACTAAAGGGACCACCTAGAAGACAAGGTGCCAAGGCAAAGGTCACAGACTAACAGGCATGGGATCCAGGCGTGCTCCCTCCCAGCGGCAGCGGTGTCCAGAACTTTGGTTTATCACAGTTGTCTGTGTCAGCGTTATTGGACTGAGTGAGTACACAAGTGACCCTTATTGTCCCAACGGCACATCCCTACCCACATCACCGAGTCCCCGAGGCATTTCCCCCTACCCGTGGAGGGGTTAAACAACTGGCTGCCCACACCATCGCCACTGGGTACTCTCAACCTTAAATTTGAGTGGCCGCACGACCCCCGGGTACGGACCCCTCGAGCCACCATGGATCCAGATACGAGCAGCCCGGCTGCTGGCGTGGGGGCGGCACACACACATACATTTTTTTATATATATATATATAATATATATATATATATATATATATATATATATATATAAAATATACAGTGCCTACAAGTAGTATTCAACCCCCTGCAGATTTAGCAGGTTTGCACATTCGGAATTAACTTGGCATTGTGACATTTGGACTGTAGATCAGCCTGGAAGTGTGAAATGCACTGCAGCAAAAAAAGAATGTTTCTTTTCTTTTTTTTTTTTTTTTAAATTGTGAAAAGTTTATTCAGAGGGTCATTTATTATTCAACCCCTCAAACCACAAGAATTCTGTTTGGTTCCCCTAAAGTATTAAGAAGTATTTCAGGCACAAAGAACAATGAGCTTCACATGTTTGGATAAATTATCTCTTTTTCCAACCTTTTCTGACTAATTAAGACCCTCCCCAAACTTGTGAACAGCACTCATACTTGGTCAACATGGGAAAGACAAAGGAGCATTCCAAGGCCATCAGAGAAAAGATCGTGGAGGGTCACAAGGCTGGCAAGGGGTACAAAACCCTTTCCAAGGAATTGGGCCTACCTGTCTCCACTGTTGGGAGCATCATCCGGAAGTGGAAGGCTTATGGAACTACTGTTAGCCTTCCACGGCCTGGACAGCCTTTGAAAGTTTCCACCCGTGCCGAGGACAGGCTTGTCCGAAGTCAAGGCTAACCCAAGGACAACAAGGAAGGAGCTCCGGGAAGATCTCATGGCAGTGGGGACATTGGTTTCAGTCAATACCATAAGTAACGTACTCCACCGCAATGGTTTCCGTTCCAGACGAGCCCGTAAGGTACCTTTACTTTCAAAGCGTCATGTCAAGGCTCGTCTACAGTTTGCTCATGATCACTTGGAGGACTCTGAGACAGACTGGTTCAAGGTTCTCTGGTCTGATGAGACCAAGATCGAGATCTTTGGTGCCAACCACACACGTGACATTTGGAGACTGGATGGCACTGCATACGACCCCAAGAATACCATCCCTACAGTCAAGCATGGTGGTGGCAGCATCATGCTGTGGGGCTGTTTCTCAGCCAAGGGGCCTGGCCATCTGGTCCGCATCCATGGGAAGATGGATAGCACGGCCTACCTGGAGATTTTGGCCAAGAACCTCCGCTACTCCATCAAGAATCTTAAGATGGGTCGTCATTTCATCTTCCAACAAGACAACGACCCAAAGCACACAGCCAAGAAAACCAAGGCCTGGTTCAAGAGGGAAAAAAATCAAGGTGTTGCAGTGGCCTAATCAGTCTCCTGACCTTAACCCACTTGAAAACTTGTGGAAGGAGCTCAAGATTAAAGTCCACATGAGACACCCAAAGAACCTAGATAACTTGGAAAAGATCTGCATTGAGGAGTGGGCCAAGATAACTCCAGAGACCTGTGCCGGCCTGATCAGGTGTTATAAAAGATGATTATTAGCTGTAATTGCAAACAAGGGTTATTCCACAAAATATTAAACCTAGGGGTTGAATAATAATTGACCCACACTTTTATGTTGAAAATGTATTAAAATTTAACTGAGCAACATAACTTGTTGGTTTGTAAGATTTATGCATCTGTTAATAAATCCTGCTCTTGTTTGAAGTTTGCAGGCTCTAACTTATTTGCATCTTATCAAACCTGCTAAATCTGCAGGGGGTTGAAGACTACTTGTAGGCACTGTATATTATGGACTCAAAAGTGAATTTTCAGTGGGGGAGTGTGCTGTTCCACCATGTTTAATGTTATATCCACTGTTATTAATGTCTTATATATATGTTCATGCTTGTCCTTTGCTGCCATCTACTGGTTAGGCCCTTCTGTTCCCCTGGTTCTTTTAGTCCAGCCTGTGGGAGTGTTTTTAGCCCTACATGTGACCTCACATCCTGCCTCGATCTTAGTTTCATTTTTAGTCAGTGCATTTGTGAGGAGCACATCTATTTCTCCTTTGGTCATAAGAAAGCAAAGTTTTTACCAGTAGCAGCTCTAGGACAATCATCTCCAGACTACCACAGTTA